>NC_031991.1:11148661-11171710 GCF_001879085.1 Nicotiana attenuata
ATCTAAGTTATATCTTCTAAGATGTGGCTTTCGCTAAATCTTGTTATCTAAGAGGGTCTTAAACTACTCCCCATTATCCGGGAGGGTCCTGTACAATTCTAATTTTACGGGATGAAACTGAACCCCGAGAAATGTGCCTTCGGCGTGGCATCGGGAAAATTCTTAGGGTTTCTCGTATCACAATGAGGTATCGAAGTCAATCCAGACCAGATCAAGGCAATAGACGCAATACCAGAGATACTGAACAGCAAAAAGCAGGTGCAAAAGCTGACGGGGCGAATAGCCGCCTTGTCTAGGTTCATCTCACAGTCCTCCGACAGATGCCATAAGTTTTTCAATGTGCTAAGAAAGGACGATGGGTTACAGTGGAACGAGGAATGCGTCGAGGCCCTAAGGAAATTGAAAGCGTACCTATCTTCACCGCCACTGCTAGCCAAAGCAAACCCATGCAAACCACTGCTGGTGTATTTAGCCGTATCCGAGGTCGCCGTCAGCGCAGTCCTAGTTCGCGAAAATAAAGGTACACAATCTCCTATTTACTATATTAGCAAAACCTTAGTGGACGCCGAAACACGGTATCCACACCTTGAAAAATGGCATTGGTCGTGGCTTCACGGAAGCTCCGACCTTATTTCCAATGCCACCCCGTAAAGGTAGTGACGACCTTCCCCTTGAGAAGTATCCTACACAAGCCTGAGTTATCAGGCAGACTCGCCCGATGGGCCATAGAGCTCAGTGAGCACGATATCTCATATCACCCAAGGAGCGCCATCAAGTCGCAAGTACTTGCCGACTTCATAGCCGACTTCAGCACAGAGATATTACTAGAAGCGGAATTGGAGGCACGCCCTGCCCCCTCCAACGCCGACCTATGGACTCTTTACATTGATGGCACCGCTAACGCCTCGGGATCGGGACTGGGACTCGTTCTCGAGGTCCCCACTGGCGAAACAATTCGCCAGTCCATATGATGCCCCGAGATGACTAACAACGAAGCCGAGTACGAGGCTGTTATTGCAGGTTTGAAACTAGCCGTCAAGTATGGAGATCGACGACTCGTTCTCCATTGCGACTCTCACCTCGTGGTGAACCAGGTCACTAGGACTTACCAAATCAAAGAGCAGAGGTTGCAAAAATACCAGTCAGAAGTCCACAGGCTAATGACCGAGTTTGACGAGTGCCGCTTCGAACAAGTTCCGAGAGCACAGAACGTGGAGGCAGACAGCTTAGCAAAATTAGCCGCAGCTACTAAAAACTTCAACAAAGAAAGCGTGGTCACCCTCCTCCATTCAGCCATAGATCACACTGAGGTACTCTCTTTAAATTTGACTTGGGACTGGCGCAACCAATTTGTATCCTATCTGCAGGATGGAACCCTCCCACTCGACAAAAAAGAAGCCAAGAAGCTCCGCGTACAGGCCGCCCGTTATTGCCTAATAAACCGCGAGCTCTACAAAAGGACGTTTGGCGGACCCCTAGCCAAATGTCTAGGGCCGCAACAAACGCGGCCAGTGCTCGAAGAGGTACATGAAGGACATTGCGGTGCCCATACAGGCAACCACGCCCTCGTGCGCTGCATAATACGGGCCGGCTATTATTGGCCCACCATGAAGAAAGATGCAGCGGAATATGTCCGCCGATGCGAACAATGCCAAAAGTATGCCCCCATGATACACCAACCAGGAGAACCACTTCACTCTGTCGCTTCCCCATGGCCCTTCATCAAATGGGGAATGGACATAGTCGGTCCCCTACCAGCGGGACGAGGAAAGGTACGATTTCTATTAGTTTTAACTGACTATTTTTCTAAGTGGGTGGAAGCAGGAGCGTACGCCCAAATACGCAAACAGGAAGTGATTGCCTTCATTTGGAAAAATATTATATGCCGCTTCGGCATCCCCAATCAGTTGTGACAACGGACGACAGTTCATCGGTCAGAAAACGACTGAATTCTTCGAGAAATAGCGCATCAAGAGAATACTTTCCATGCCATATCACCCTGCCGCCAATGGCCAAGTGGAATCCTCCAACAAAACAATATTAAACATACTAAAGAAGAAACTCGAGGACGCCAAAGGGCTATGGCCCGAGCTGCTACCCGAAGTGTTATGGGCACACAGGACTACACCCAAATCCAGCACGGGGGAAACACCGTACTCGCTGGTCTACGGAACCGATGCGGTCATACCCGTCGAAGTCGGCAAACCAAGCCTAAGATATTCGCACACCAGTGGAACAGAAAACGACACAAACAGGCTCCAAGACCTCGACGAGGCTGAGGAAAGAAGAGAAATGGCCCATATCAGAATGGTAGCCCAAAAGCAACAAGTCGAAAGATACTACAACAAGAGGGCCAAAATAAGACCACTCAAGGTGGGAGACTATGTCCTTAAAGCCAAGACATTAGCATCCAAAGACCAGAGTGAAGGGAAACTGGGCACCAACTGGGAAGGACCCTACAAAATCACAGCAGTAGCCAGCAAAGGCGCATTCCAGTTGGAAACAATGGAAGGGAAAACGCTCCAAAACAACTGGAACGTTACTCACCTCAAGTATTTCCACTTTTGAAAGGCGTCTCCCGAGTCGTACTCTTTTTCCCTTACCCGAGTTTTGTCCCAATTGGGTTTTCTCGGGGAGGTTTTTAATGAGGCGACAGAGGGGACACCTGGAGATATTTGAGAAACAAGTTTATCATATCAACCTCTCCTTACGACCTCCAGGCCGACATGATAAAGGGACTGGACTAGCTTGATCTCCAATGTATGAAAGGCTACGGCCATCTCCAATGTATGAAAGGCTACGGCCATCTCCAATGTATGAAAGGCTACGACCATCTCCAATGTATGAAAGGCTACGGCCATCTCCAAATGTATGAAAGGCTACGGCCATCTCCAATGTATGAAAGGCTACGGCCATCTCCAAATATATGAAAGGCTACGGCCATCTCCAATGTATGAAAGGCTACGGCCATCTCCAATTATATTATGGCTAAGGCCATCGCCGCCAACGGTCGACCTAGATTCGACTAAGGCGAGTAAACGACTCGACGACAGTCGAAGTCGCCTACATGGCTAAGGCCATCAATTATATTATGGCTAAGGCCATCGCCGCCAACAGTCGACCTAGATTCCACTACGGCGAGTAAACGACTCAACGACAGTCGAAGTCGCCTACATGGCTAAGGCCATCAATTATATTATGGCTAAGGCCATCGCCGCCAACAGTCGACGCCAAATTCGACTACGGCGAGTAAACGACTCGGCGACAGTCGAAGTCGCCTACATGGCTAAGGCCATCAATTATATTATGGCTAAGGCCATCAATTATATTATGGCTAAGGCCATCGCCGCCAACAGTCGACCTAGATTCGACTAAGGTGAGTAACCGACTCGACGACAGTCGAAGTCGCCCACATGGCTAAGGCCATCAATTATATTATGGCTAAGGCCATCGCCGCCAACAGTCGACCTAGATTCGACTAAGGTGAGTAAACGACTCGACGACAGCCGGTTACCTACACGACTAAGGCCATCAACCGTATAATGGCTAAGGCCATCGACGCCGATAAGTCGACCCAGCTCGACTATAACAGCGTGTAACTCGAAGATAGTCGAAGTTGCGCACACGGCTAAAACCATCAACAAAGCTAAGTCCGAAAATAAAAGATACAGAAAGAAAAGAACAGTAAAAGTATAACTTCCATTATCATCCAAAAATGCATGTACAAAAAGGACCCATTTACATTTCCAAGTACAGCAAAACAAAATAAATACAAGTCCTAAGGGGCCTCGCCATCCTGATCAAACGCCTTCCGACGGATCGCCATCTCGTCCGCCGCCGTCCTCTGCCTAGTAGGCCGCAGAGATCCAAGAGCCGGATTCTAGACGGTTGACATCTTCGGAGTTATAGCCGCCCGGTCTGGGGAATCAGAACTATACCCACAAGTTTCACGAGCTACACGGACTATGCGCCTTTGCTCTTGAACCTCTGTCTCGGTAGCTCGACCCGCAGCTAAGAACCCTCGAAGACGACCAATCTGGCCTCGGCGTATACCCACATATCATGCGCCTCACGACGCGCATCCTCACCAGGCCTTGACGCAGTAGTCCGCTTGAGGACTTCAATCTCAGCCGCCTTGGCATCAAGCTCGGAGGTCAGAGCGGCAACCTTGACCCGCAAATCAGCAGCTTCCGCCGCTACCCCCCGGCCAACCTCCAACTCTTCTTCTTTAGACTGGAGAAGAGTCTCCAGCTCAATATTCCGGGCTAGGCCAGCCATCAGCTGCTCATCAATCTGCTCTAACTCGGCCACCCTCCTTCTCAGCTGGGCCCCCGACTCCTCCAAACCCTCACGAAAAACCCGAAATTCCGTGTCTTGCTTGAGTAGGTCCGCCAGCGCTTGATGCTTGACTCGGCACCGCCGATATTTCTTTACCACCTTGTTAAAGGTGGCTGCCTTCCTTTGCGCTCGCCGCCCCTTCTCTATCTCCAAAATGAGAGTCTAAAAAAAAAGAGGAAAAGGATGAAGGGCAAGTCAGCATGTATCAAAATTTATGTTACGATACATGAAGAGAATCGAAAAGTACCTGTAAGGCCGCACCGGCAACCCTCCGGGATAGTTCCTCGTCGCTAACCCCTTGTAACGTTTCACGCTCAGCGGCCGCACATAGTAGAGTCATATCCGCTGCGGCCTGCTCGCTGTGTTGCAACAGGTTATACCCCCCCGGGATCAGAATTCGACGGTTGGATCTACCTACCGCCATCCCAACACGGGCCGGACCCCGCGTTGACGCTTCTGCATCTGCCTGGGCGACCTCAGGGCCCGCCCTCTCGGCACCATCATCCGCCCCTCCAACGGCAGCCGACGAGCCGATTTCCGGAATGCGTGTTGGCCTGGCGTCAGGAACAGCCCCCCTTTGGGGAGCCGACCTCCCGGAACGGATGGCATCCGCCATAAAAACAGGCCTTGACTCCCGACGAGGCTCACTCGCCCCCTCATCTACCGTGGCTACCCCCTTGCCGGTTATCAACCGACGTCTCTTTCTTTCCGGCGTCTCCTCACTATTAGAGGACCCCTCCACAGCCCGAGGGGATGGCATCGAAGGAGTCGCTCCCCTCGCGGACGCCGCCACAGGCAGCGGTTGAGGAACCTCCGTGGCGTCATCACTGGGCGAACCGCAGGGTATGTATCCACCTTCAGAATCGGTCCCCGCCCCAGGTAGGATGACGACTCTCTTTTTCTTCTTCTTAGGGGCGCTCCGACCTGCCAAACACGAACAAGTCAGGTAACGAACACGTAAGGAATCCCCAAACCGTAGCCAAAGAATTACCTGACGGGCCGTACTGTCGAAGAAAGGCAGCCCAGGTACGGCACTCCTCCGCATAGGGTATTATTCTTCCCACCCACGATTTGATGTCATCAACGAGCTGGGGTGGAGAAGCCCTCGCTGCGAATAAAAAAGAGAAGAAAGAAAAACAAAGGTCACAATGGCCGTATGGTCGAAAGCGCAAGCGGCACTGAAATTTACAAATAGAAATACTTACGTTTTGGATTCCATTTTTCCGGGAAACCTCGGGATTCGACACCAGGTGCTCCGTCCTGATGTAGAAATATTTACGCCAAAAACGGCGGTTGGGCTTATCATCGGCTTGAACGACCAAGCCCTTTGCGCCACGACCTTTCAACTGCAGCATGGTACCCCTCAGGTAACCAGCGCCGAACAACTGTAAGAGGTGGTGGACTGAGACGCTGCACCCAACCCTGGCCGCATAGGTGGTCATGATACGGCACACCTTCAAAGTATAAGGAGTAAGCTGGGCCGGACACACATTGTAAAAACGGCAAAGCTCCTCCGCCAGACTATAGACTGGAAGGTCGTAACCGATCAAAAATGGGTACTCGTAGAAGGCGCAATATCCAGGCCGGTGCACATTGGCATAATCCGTCCCGGCCGGAACCATGTCCACGTGGTCCGGAATATGGTGCGTCTCTCGCAGCTCCTTTAAATGGGATTCTAGCAAAACGCTGTGCTCCCAGGGAAGATCAGGGCTTTTAGTCGGAAAATCCCTGTGAAGATGGCGGAACCCTAGACGGGGCATTATCCTTGGCCTTTTTATTATTTTGTCCGTATTTTGCCATGATTGTACTACTTGAGAAACGAAGCACTGACAATAGGAAGTGTGGTTTCAACAGAAGTGGGAAAGTCCCTCACGAAATAACGGTTACAGGAAAGAAAGGCAAAAAGGTGTATCAGAAAATACTTTTCAGAGGCTTGAAAGTGGAATCAGATCAAACCTTTCTCATACTTATAAGGATAAACTGCACAGGAATCGAAGAGTCATGATTCAAAACGTGCGCCGGAAACCAAAACGTCACTTCACCCTCTGAACCGCCTCGGGGGCAATATAATGATGATGCATACAGGCGATGACATCATTCCAAAAAGGAAGCCACGCGTCAACGGCTCAACAGCTTCATATGTTTCACTTCGTTCATATTTCCGCCCCCGGTCGAGGTCAAATTCTCCTAAGACGAGGTTCGCATTTCCGCCCGCCGAAGACGCCCACCAAACGCGTCTCCAACGAGCGGAGGGACTAACTGTATAGGGTCAAATTTGACCCTCAGTATCTCTACGCCAGTGGGTACGCCCAATGAGTGTACGCCGGCCAACGTAGCGGGTACGACTCGGCCGTGAGGACCAAAGCGACGTCGTTTAGAACTCAGTGTCTATACTAGGGAGACGTTACCTATCTCTGTAACTTTTTGATTCTTTCGAGGAAGGTCTCCTATTATATAAATGAGACATCCACATTGTAAAAAGGATCATCTGATCTAATACAACTCTCTCATTTTCTGTCTTTCTCTCTCTATATCACTACTTCTGACGAAAATACCTTATTAACATACATCGTCACTTTGCAATATTAGATCTACAACAATATTATCATCTTTGCATCTCTAGGCTTATTATATTTGATTACGATTTACCCCTTCTCTATTTTTTAATTGTTTTATCGCTTACAAAGTACATCGTTAACTTTTGAGCCAAACAATAATGTCTACTTTAAAAATGTGTCAGTATTTAAAGAAAATAAGATGAGTAATATGTGGCAGTCGGTAAGATCATACTGAGTGTAAAATTAATATTGTGACTGTTGGCGGGTGAAAACATTATTTCTTTTGTTCAAATATTCATCTTTTCCTTTATTTGACAAATTGAATGCTTTTACCGGCCAATAATAAGTTTATACTCATTACACTTTGAGATGACAGTACTATATCTCATTCCATGAAATTGGAATTTGCGGGGATTTAGAATAATTAATCACAAATTTAAGTTTTACTTTCACTAGTTGTGTAAAATATTTGTACGCGCTCAATGTTGATTCAATAAGTTACGTATTTTCTTAACGTAGTCACTTATATGTTGCAAGTTTTAAATTAAATGATTGTATAAAAACTGTAGTGGCGCCAGAATTTTTACTAAAAAAATTTAAAATATAAAGAAATAAATTCACGAAAAAGTTAAAATGATTTAATATTTACTGTACAAACATAAAAAATAATTTTGACCTTGTACATACGGTGTAATTTCGACAAATAAGGTTCAGTGAACCCCCTTCTGCCCCTTTATATAGAGTCCCATGTAGAATTTGAAGTGTATGAGTTTGGAATTTTAGCCTTATGTATTAGGTTCTAAATTGATAATTCGTACATATCTATGTCTATATCTATACTATATTAAAAGCATGATACCCCCTAGCAAAATATCGTTTGCCTTTTTACCCTTTAAAAGTTGATTTCACACCAGACAAAATATTCATTTAGTTATTTTTCTAATAATTAGGACTTTAAAATTAACTAAAATTTTGGCTACTAAATATTTCCTTATTTGAATTATGTAACTAGAGGCTGGAGGTTTGGAGACAGACACTTGAGTCTAAGGGTTTCAAGCTAAGCAGGACTAAGACAGGATACATGGAGTACAAGTACAATGCCGAGTCGAGGGAAGTGAGCATGGACGTGAGGCTTGAATCACACAGGTCATCCCCATGAGGGGCAGTTTCAAGTACCTAGGGTCGGTTATCCAGGGGGATAGGGAGATCGACGAGAATGCCGCACACTGTATAGGGGTGGAGTGGATGAAATAGAGGTTAGCATCTGGAGCACTGTGCGACAAGAAAGTGCCATTGTTGCTTAAAGGTAAATTTTATAGAGTGGTAGTTAGACCGGCCATGTGGTATGGGGTAGAGTGTTGGCCAGTTAAGAACTCACATATCCAGAAGGTGAAAGTAGCAGAAATGAGGATGTTGAGGTGGATGTGCGGGCACACTAGGATGGATAAGATTAAGAATGAAGTTATTCGAGAGAAGGTGGGCATGGCTCCTATGGATGACAAGATGCGGGAAGCGAGGCTCAGATGGTTTGGGCACGTACAGAGGGAAGCCCGGATGCCCCGGTAAGGAGGTGTGAGCGGTTGGCTTTGGCGGGTACGAGAAGAGGTAGAGGGCGGCCTCAGAAGTATTGGGAGAAGTGATCATGCAGGACATGGCGTGGCTTCAGATTTTCGAGGACATGGCTCTTGATAGGAAGGTGTGGATGTCGAGCATTAAGATTGTAGCTTGGGAGGTAGTTGAGCAATTTCTACTTCGTACCGGGTGTGAGGCTAGCCTGATAGAGTTTTTTCTTAGATTGCCAGTGGTTAATGTTGTGTTCACACTATTCTTCCATTTTCCATAGCATAGGGCGTTATTTACTTGTTATTGTTATTGTTTTTCATCTACTTTTTTGGTTCTTATATCGCTGTTATTATTTCTATGTTCTGTTGATGGTACTGATATATTTGTCTCTTTTCATCTTCTTGAGCTGAAGGTCTTTCGAAAAGCCCCTCTACTCCCTCGGGGGTAGGGGTAAGGTCTGTGTACTCACTACCTTCCCCATACCCCAATTGTGAGATTCCACTGGGTTGTTGTTGTTGAATTATGTATAAATTCTTCCCCAAATAAAATGAATTTTTGCATATGAATATTAAAACGGATAATTTAATCTTTTCTATTACTTATATAATTTCTCTTGCTTTTAATAGTTCTAAACATCATTAATGTGAATATAATATTTCTGTGTCAAAGTTGGAGCTAAGATAACAGACTAACCTCCATTGTTGCTTGACCTTCAGCTCGTATAGAGAGAAGAAAGGAAGATTCTAGAGAGATGATATAAAATGGGAAAGCTTCTGTAATGTTTTCATTAACTAACTTGAGTACTTATACACGTTAAAGAAAAAGAAAACAATAAAGTGTTATAGCTGTATGAAAACTAATTACCAGACCACCCTTATAACTAACTCAACTCCTAAGCTAACCAGCTGACTAACTAACTCAATTAACAAATAAATATAATCTAACAATATACTACAACTCTATAATCTCAATACCCCCCCTCCCCTCAAGTTGGAGGTGAGGAACTCACTGCCAATTTGTGAAGACGATCTGAATGCTTGATCCCGGTGAGAGCCTTTGATAAAATGTCAGCTAGCTGATCATGAGTAGAAATATGATGAAGTGTAATTAGACCATCATGCAACTTGTCTCTCACAAAGTGGCAATATGCTTCTATGTGCTTTTTCCTCTCATGGAACATAGGATTCTTAACAATGTGTACAGCTGTCTAGCTATCACAAAAAACTGGAATAGGATCAGTACATGGAACTGTTAGTTCTTCTAACAATATCTGCAACAATACCAATTCTCCAACCACCTTTCTCAATGATCTGTACTTTGCTTCTGCAGAAGACAATGAGACAGTAGTCTGCTTCTTTGATTTCCAGCTAATATGACTGCCTCCAAGGAGTACAAGATACCAACTTACAGATCTCCTTGAATCAGGACATACTACCCAATTCGAGTCACAATAATCTATGACTTTGTAAGAGGGATCATTAGATAGAAAAATGCCTAGAGTAGGGTCATTCTTTAGGTACCTAAGTACATGCACATCAGCCTTAAGGTGGGGCTTTCTTGGTGCTTGCATAAATTGGCTTAAGTGTTGTACACTGTATGCAATATCCAGCCTTGTGTTTGTGAGGAAGTTGAGCAGCAGAATAACCCAGACAATCATACTCTTTCAATAGGTCAGTGGTGGACTTCCTTTGGGAGATCAACACTCCATCATCCTTATAGAGCATCTCTAGCCCCAAAAAGTAGTGTAACTTGCCTAAGTCTTTTATTCTTAACTGATATGCAAGTAAGTCTTCAGTGCTTTAATTTCCTCAAGGTCAGTCCCAGTAAGGATCACATAATCAACATATATAGCTACCAGGATTGATGAATCGCCCTGCTTTTTATAAAATAAGGAGTAATCATTGATTGAATGTCTGAAACCTCTAGAATACAAGGACTCTGTCAACTTATCATACCACTATCTACTGGCTTGTTTGAGTCCATACAGAGACTTCCTTAATCTGCACACAAGCTGTGTATTCTCTACCATTAGGCCCTATAGGATTTCCATGTACACTTCTTCATGTAGGTTCACATGAAGGAATGCATTATTCACATCCAGCTGATAAAGATCCTATCCTTTCTTTACTGTAGTGTTGATCAGGGCTCTAACAATGGTCATCTTCACCACCGGAGAAAAAGTTTCTGTATAGTCAATCCCAGCTTCCTTTGTATATCCCTTCACCACAAGTCTTGCTTTGTACCTTTCCACACTTCCATCTGCTTTGTGTTTTATTTTGTACACCAACTTGCACCCTATGGTTTTCTTTCCTGCAGGCAACTTAACTAGATCCCAAGTATGGTTAGCATATAGAGCTTCAAATTCTTGTGTCATTGCTACTTGCCAGGCAGGACTCAAAGCTGCCTCCTCATAAGAGTATGGTTCACACTCATGTGAAATGTTCTTAACTAGTTGCTGGATATCATGGCTCCATTTATTGAAGGACACATAATTGTTATTGGAGAAAAGAGTAGTAAGTGAAGTAGAGGCTAATTGATGTTCAAGGTTTATATTTTTGCTTAAGTGATTGTCTGGTTGTAGATTGGGTAGTGTATAGGCATAGTCCTTGAGGTGTAAAGGGGTGCTGAGTGTCCTGTCTGATCTTCTATGTTGTGTGGTATTGGGTTTATTAACATTTAGTTCTATGTTGTGTGGTACTTGGTTGAAAGATGCTGTGTGGAACTCTGAATGGCCTTCAGGTGAAACATTTACTTCTGAATCTAGGCTGATATGTGAAATGTGGTTTAGTGTGCTTTTAGGGCTTGGCAATTGTCTGGTGAGTGAGTGCTTTCAGATATAGGACTGTCAAGGACCTTATATCCTTTGGTCCCAAAAGGATATCCTACAAACACGTGAGGAGTGGCTATAGGTTCAACTTATCTTTGTGAATTTTGAGTGTGGTGGTGTAACACAAGCAACCAAAGCTTCTAAGAAGTGAATAAGTTGGTTTTCTATTGTAAAGGAGCTCAAATGGGCATTTATTATTGAGAATAAAAGAGGGCGTCCTATTTATCAAGTATGTAGCAGTTAGTATACACTCTCCCCAATATCTCATTGGCAATTTGGACTGATAAAGTAAGGCTCTAACAGTTTCTAGTAGGTATTTGTATTCTTCATACCATTTTGTTGTGGTGTGTATGGACAAGTTTTCTGGTGGATTATGCCTTTTTCTTGAAAGTATGGCATAGCTTCATTGTTTACAAACTCCAGCCCATTATCTGACATAACAGTCTTGACTGAGGTACTAAACTGATTTTCAATCATGGAAACAAGAGCCTTGATGGCTTGAAGAGTGTTACTTTTTCTACTTAAAAGATGTGTCCAGGTTGATCTACTAAAGTCATCAACCATGGTAAGAAAATATTTGTAATTGTCATGTGTGGCTATGTGATAGGGACCCTATAAATCTATGTGTAAAAGTTCAAATATTTTGGTGGTGGATGAAGTTCTTTGGGCAAAAGGAAACCTTGTCTGCCTTGCTATAGGGCAGACAGAGCAAGTGAATGGCAGTTTGGGGGAAAAATCAACAGGTATAGTGGAAAGACTTCTCATTTTCACAAAGGGTACATGGCCTAGCCTGCTATGCCATAGATGCTCAATACTATCTTTATGAGATGCAGAAGACAATAGCAGGGAATTCACAATTAAAGAAAGAGTCAGTTTTATTGCTTGAGTGAAGAGTATTTACATTGTTATGTGACTGAGATGAACTATTTATATTTGAAAAGGATTGTAAAGGTAGAGTGTGACTCTTTCCTGTATTTACAACATCAGTCAATGCAGGAAAACAAGAATAAGAACAAAGTTTGACAGCGAAAGAAATTGAACCAGACTCTGAACACCCATGACACTTAGGGCAAAGGAAGTACAAGTCACTCCTTGCCTTACCAATCTCCCGAGGTCTCTTCATTGAAGGGGCCTGCATCATACAAAGGTATTTACTAAAGTTAACTATACAGTTGAAGTAATCTGTCAAGGAATGAATAGAGACGAGGTTGTATTTGAAAGTAGGCACATACAACACTCTGACTAAGGTTAACATAGGACCAAGAAATGCATCTCCAATTTCTGTCACTTACACCCTATGTCTGTTAGCTAAAGTAACTAGGAAAGGGTAGGACAAGGTTCTAATATTCTTTAAAAAGAATTTTTTATATGTCATATGATTTGAAGCTCCACTATCTAATATCCACCAGTCAGCAATTGATTTAGAACATCTCCACACGGTTGTTTCAGCAGTCTCTTTATAAGTAGAACAAGCTAGAATACCTGCGAAGTTTGCAACTCCACAAGTCATGTTGTTGTTAGGGCCTTCTCCTGTGTTTCTTCCTGGGAATTTCTCCAATAAGCTGAGTAATTGGTTGTACTGCTCCTTTGTCAGGCTCTGAAGTCCCTGATTTTGATTGCCGTCTTCCAGCAGATGCTGTATTTCTCCCTTTTGTGAACTTGAAATATTATGGGAAACCATGAATTCTGTAACAGTTGTCCCTGGTGTGTCCGGGCTTTTTGCAATAGTCACAAAACATTTGAGACTTGGCAGGTGGATAGTTTGACTTATTTGAATTGTATGAGTTAGGCCCACTACTACTTCCCCTCTGATTGTAGTTGGTTCTGAATTTGGTTGCCAGGTCCATTTGCATCAATGAAGTGGATTCCATGACTAATATGTTGTTTGGTCCGACTTCTCTCTGTTTTTCTTCTTGGATAAGAATAGAAAAAGCCCGCGCTATGCTGGGCAACAGATTCATCATCAATATACTACCTCTCATAACTGTATAAACCTCATTCAGGCCCATTAAGAACTGAATTAGTCTTCGATCCTGCTCAGCTTTATGCATGTTTGTTTTTGCACCACAAGTACATTGGCAATTGCACTGTGCATGTGCATTCTAGATGTTCAATTCCTCCCAAAGTCGTTTCATTTACGTGTAATACCCTGTGATGTACAAAACCCCTTGACTAAGGTCAGTAATCTCTTTTTGTAGTTGATAAAGCTCCGCTCCATTAGTCTGATCATATTTGTCTTCCAACTCCTGCCATAATTCCTTAGTGTCATTGACATATTGTAGACTATCCACTAGATCATTTGAGAGTGAATTCAGAATACACGTTGTAACCATATCGCAAGGAGCTAACTGATCATAAGTTGCTTCATCAACGTTAGGTTTCTTACACTTTTCCGTAATAAAGTCGACTTTGTTCATCACTGACAAACCTTTAAGAACTCCTTTTCTCCAGGATTCGTAGCCAGTTTCGTCAAAAATAACAAGAACTAGTATCGTTCCGGCACTCTCTGACGGTTGCATGTACAGTGGGTTAGTCGAATCCAAATTACTAGTTGTACCTTGAGTTTCCTTATCTCCAGCCATCGATTGAAGTAGATTCTTAGAAGATTAGAGTAACTGATCACTCAATTTGAAGAAATCAGATGAAAATTTCAGAAACCCTTCCGTCAAAGTGTGATCTTGTATTTTTCGATTTTGTGAAATGAAAAGAGAAATTGATGAAATTGAAGAAAGTTTATGTCGAGAAATTAGAGTTGTGCTCTGATACCATGTCAAAATTGGAGCTAAGATAACAGACTAACCTCCATTGTTGTCTGACCTTGAGCTCGTATAGAGAGAAGAAAGGAAGATTCTAGAGAGATGATGTAAAATGGTGAAAACTTCTGTAATATTTTCATTAACTAACTTGAGTACTTATACACGTATTAGAAAAATAAAACTGATAATGTGTGACAATTGTATGACAGCTAATTACCAGACTTCCCTTGTAACTAACTCAACTCCTAAGCTAATCAACTGACTAATTAGCTCAATTAACAAATAAATACAACACGACAATATACTACAACTCTATAATCTCAATATTCTGCTTGCTAAAGAAAACCTCTTTCGACAGCAATGAATTAGTTGTGTTTGAAAGCTCCTCATTTTTTAGTTGATTTGGATTTGAACTTTCTTGTTTTTCTTTATATTTTTTACTTTTATAGTATAGTAAACAAGAATTCTTGTACAATTGACTAAATAACTTAGCTAATATATTCTAATTCATGTTTCATATCATAAATTATTCTATGTAATATAATCTCTACTCTATCATGATGTTTACTGATATATTTTGGTCTGTCGATATATTGAACAGATTTGCAGTTGAAACTTGAAAGTTATTACCAACAACCGTAAATATATTTTTGCAATATATACCCGATTAAAATTTTATTATATTAAGATATTTTTAATATTTGAGAAGGGATTTTCGAAAACTAAATATTTATATATTCTTTTAAAAAAATACAGGCAATTATATTGGGTATACACGCAACGTGCGTATCCTAAGACTAGTTAAATAAATTTTTTAAAATAATTAAATTATAGCGTTTAAACTAAAGCTACTGGATTCGGCTGAACCTGTAGTCGAATCTCTACCTCCACCCCTGATTATGTATATATTTCTTTTTCAGTATCGCTGTACATTTAAGTTTATTAAACACTGTATCTCAGAATTATAATGCATGGATTAATTTGCCAAGGCTCTTTCTCTTTTGGGTATTCAACCTCTGCTCTATTAATAAACTGTAATGCATGGATTTTGCCTAGGCTCCTCACTCTTTAGGGTGAGCAACCTCTGCCTTATTCTCTCTACTGCCAAATTTGGCTAAACATGAAAACAAATTATTGCTATAATTGGGCAAAAGTTCGATACCAACATTGTCTTAATTACTTTAAAAAGACACTACAATGCTTTCCTCAGTCCTATCCAACTTCTTGCTAGTTGCGAGAACTTTAATGTATTTTTTTTAATTACTAAGAGATTTAAGTGGAAAAAAAACATTTCCCGTAAAAAATAAAATAAAAACAAAGTTTACAAATTTATAAACTCCAAAATTTCAAAATAAATAAATAAATAAATAAACGCCACCTTGTACAATTGGATAAGAATTGAACTCGACCAAATTTTTCTAACATTAATCACTTCGAAAGAAATAACTTTTTGACCTACTTAGGTATAAGACAAAACATAAAATATGGAATGTGATGAATATATAAGCCAAAGCGAAGGAAATAAACAATTGGTTAATTTTCTAAAGGTGCAAATCTCACGCTTTATTAGATAATTAACAGCAATAAAGTGAACCCCCCCACCCCCAAAACCAAATATATTGATCAAGAGTAGTTGTCAAACTTTGAAAAGATTAATGCACCAATGCTTAATTAAGAAATAATGTAAGTCATTATCAACATCTATTAAACGGTGTGGCCAGTTTTGGTTGGTTGAAGGGATTCTACAAAATCATGCCAAAATTAACCTAACCCATTATTAGTGTTGACATTTGACCGGTTGACCAAAGAAATCTAAAAAGAAAAGATATTAGTTTAAAAGATATACTTATTTCTTTGGATTGCCTTGGATTACATTGCATTAAAGCACTCGCATATATTAAAATATTTTATATATTTAGCGAACCAAACACCTGAATTTTTTGACTGTTCCATTGCTTACCAACTTTATCATCCTTTTTAATTTCCTCAAAAGAAATTAAAAAACCCCATTGTTTTGAATTAATCAAAATTGACTCAAAAGTTGAGGTATGCTTTACAACTATAGCATTGCTCCCACCCCTCCCTTAATTTTAAACATTTACTTGAAATTGCCATTAGAGAGTTCACTACAAAAAAAATGCTGCATTTGCGGAGGTTTTATCTACATATTGCGGCGGTCATAAACCTCCGCAATACACTTTTACGGCGGTTTCCAAAACCCCCGCAATAATATTCGCCGCAACCAATTTGCGGGGGTTTTTTGACAGACCGCCGTTATCATATAGCGGCGGATATTTGACGGCGGTATAACCTCCGCAATTTGGTAGTTGGCTGTCGCTTATTAATACAAATAGCGGAGGTCTGAAACCCCCGCAATTTCTTTATTTAACCCCACAAATTTTATAACACAATATTATCATATGTTAAATAGCGGCAGTTATAACCTCCGCTGTTCATTGAATTTTTTTTCCTGCAATATAATGTTACTCCATAACTGTTCCGATTTCAATTATATAATGAAGCATAAACAAATTATACAAATTGCTTAGTGGAATCAAGTAACATCAATATATTAATAAACCACAAAATACATTAGTCTCAAAAATTTGCTTTAAACACAACTACTCCAACCATTAAACACAAAACATCAATATTATAAGTTTTAAAACTAACATTAAACATAACATCCACTCCAACCATTATGGACAAAAGATCTACAATGATCATTCAATCGAGTATGATACTTAGTTATCTAATACATATGTTGGGTTTTGGATGTGTTTAATTAATATATTAAATACTTAAAAGAGGGTGAATGGGAAATGGAGGGAAATAAAATTTTTGAGTGAAATTTTAAGTTCCCCCCCTGGCAAATGGGCATTGTCCCATATTGGAAGAGGAAGAGGTTTTTTATGGGTATATAAGCAATTGCTCTTCTTCTAGCTCTTAAAGAGTTGAGAAGAAGGCAAGCCTCGCGCCGTCGTCGTCGTCGCTCGCTCGGCTCGGCTCGGCTTCGGCTTCGGCTTCGGCTTCGGCTTCGGATTCGGTCAAATGATTGATTGATTAACTTTTTGGACCAAATTTATTTGTTAATAGTAAAATATTAACAGAAATGTTATTAAATATTTGTTTTAATAACAAATATTAATATTAAATATTAATATTAAATCCAATCCGTTTTTCTGTTTTGGTAACAGAAAAGTAACTACCCTCTTCAATTTTTTCTCTTTATTTTCCCTCTTTATTATTGAGTAAATGGCCATTTATGTAATGACATTTATGCTGTGGGCGTTTTGCATAAACAGCCATTCTGAAGAGTTGCACCTCTTCAGATTTCAGCCTAACTTTGGCTATAAATACAACACTATTCTGCTCAGAATTTAACTACGATTTTCTGAGTTTCTTCTCCTTCTTCTGCATACTTTTAGCATCAAACAAAGCAAAAAGTAAGTGTGATTTGCTACCGAACTTTGTGTTCGCTGAAACACTGGGGTTTGAAGTACCACTACAGCAGTGTGTAATTCGTTCTATCCTGGGAGGAAATGATCCATAACCTTGGGTACTAGGAGGGGATTAAATTCCTTAAAGAAACACTGTGAATTCAGTGGGCTCGAATTGGTTTTATGTCATTTCTGTTTTATGTCATTTCTGTTTATGTTCATTTCTGTTTATGTTCATTTCTGTTTATACTCATTTATATTTCCAGAATTATTTTACAAATACAGTCTAGTAACAACCTTAAGGAATTTAATTTGATTTCTGTATTTGTACTTACTGTTTCTGGAAGAGTAAAACCTGTGTGGTTTTGTACTCTATTAAAATCTACGTGATTTTAACGTTTGTGTCATTCTTTTACAGAAATGACTAATGAAAATGAGAACCAAGCTGTTCCAATGGTGACTGCCAATGCCTCAACAAGTCGAACGACACCGGCAGCATTGGCACCGGCGGAGAAACCCGGAAAATTTTCCGGGATTGATTTCAAGCGCTGGCAGCAAAAGATGTTCTTCTATTTGACTACTCTAAGTCTCCAGAAGTTCATCAAGGAAGATGTTCCTGTGCTGTCCGACGAAACTCCAGAAACTGAACGCTTTCTCGTGATTGAGGCGTGGAAGCATTCAGATTTTTTGTGCAAGAATTATATTCTAAGCGGGCTGGAGGATGCTTTGTATAACGTCTACAGTGGCGTGGAAACGTCAAAGGAACTGTGGACTGCGCTTGAAAAGAAATACAAAACCGAAGATGCCGGGTTGAAAAAGTTTGTTGCTGCAAAGTTTTTGGACTACAAAATGGTAGATAGCAAGTCTGTTATTACCCAAGTCCAGGAATTGCAAGTGATTATTCACGATCTCCTTGCTGAAGGTATAACTCAAATTAATATTGATGTTGAAAGTAGTAATCTTGGTATTTTTACTAATAGAAATTTCATTGATGGTCTTGTTATCAATGAAGCATTTCAAGTAGCAGCGATGATTGAGAAGTTGCCTCCTTTGTGGAAGGACTTCAAAAACTACTTGAAACACAAACGCAAGGAGATGTCCCTTGAAGATCTCATTGTTCGGTTGAGAATCGAAGAGGACAACAAAGCTGCTGAAAAGAGAGGCCGTGGAAACTCAACAATAATGGGAGCAAATATTGTTGAAGAGAATAAAAAGAGGAAGAAGGCTTCTGGACCGAAATACAACCCAAGCAAGAAGCGGTTCAGTGGAAACTGCTACAACTGTGGAAAAACTGGACACAAATTCTCGGTAGTGTCGTGCTCCAAAGAAAGACAAGAAGAAGGGTCAAGCAAATATGGTTGAAAAGCGTGATGATGTTGATGATTTATGTCGCATGCTTTCCGAATGCAACTTGGTGGGCAATCCTAAAGAGGTGGTGGATTGATTCTTGGAGCCACTCGCCATGTTTGTGCTGTTAGAGAAGCTTTTGCTTCTTATGCTCCTGTTGGACCCGAATGACGATTTCTATGGGAAATGCTTCAAAGGCGAAGATTGAAGGATGTGGGAAGATATTTCTCAAAATGACTTCCGGCAAAGTGTGTGACTTTGAACAACGTCCTTCATGTTCCCGAGATTAGGAAGAATTTAGTCTCTACTGGACTTTCTTGTTAAAATGGTTTTAAATGTGTTTTTGTTCCGATAAGGTTGTAATAAGTAGAAAATGAAATGTTTGTAGGAAAAAGGTTACCTCACTGAGGGCCTTTTCAAGCTGAATGTAATGGTTTGTTGAAAATAAAAATAAAATTTCAGCTTCGTCTTACTTACTTGAGTCAAATAAATTATTGGCATATACGTTTGGGTCATGTCAATTATTAAAACCTTACGGAAAATGATTAATTGGAAGTTATGCCCAAGTTCGAATGTGACAAATCAAAATGTCAAGTATGTGTGGAATCAAAGTATGTTAAACATCCTTATAAGTCGGTTGAAAGGAATTCAAATCCTTTAGACTTAATTCACACAGATATTTTGTGACATGAAGTCAATACCATCTCGCGGTGGAAAAAAGTATTTCATAACTTTTATTGACGATAGTACTCGATATTGCTATGTTTACTTACTTAATAGTAAAGATGAAGCAATAGACGCATTCAAGCAGTACAAAAAATGAAGTTGAAACGCAACTTAAAAAGAAAATCAAAATGATAAGAAGTGATAGGGGTGGTGAATATGAATCTCCTTTTGAACAAATATGTTTAGAATATGGAATTATTCATCAAACAACGGCCCCTTACACGCCCCAATCCAATGGGATTGCAGAAAGAAAGAATCGTCATTAAAGGAGATGATGAAACGCATTATTGATAAGTTCTGGTTTGCCACAGAACCTGTGGGGGGAAGCCATTCTTACGGCTAGCCGAATACTAAATCGAGTACCCCATAACAAAACACAATCCATTCCATATGAAAAAATGAAAGGAAGGAAGCCCAAACTTGAATTATTTTAAAGTGTGGGGGTGTTTAGCAAAAGTGCAAGTTCCTAAACCAAAAGGGTAAAAATAGGACCGAAAACCGTTGATTGTGTTTTCATAGGATATGCGACTAATAGTAAAGCATATCGATTTCTGGTTCATAAATCAGAAAATCCGACATTCATAGTAATACGGTTTATAGAATCAGATAATGCTGAGTTCTTTAAAAATATATATCCGTATAAAAAGGAATGTGAGTCGATTGGTGAAGGATCTAAACGACCCCGGGAAGAAACAAAAGAAAGTACACTTAACCAAGAGGATCCAAGACGTAGTTAAACGTCAAAGAACGTCTACTTCATTTGGACCAGATTTGTGACTTTCTTATTGGGAAAAATGAGCCTCAAACATTTAAAGAAGCTATGTCTTCTTCGGAATCATTGTTTATGGAAAGAGAGCGGTCAATAGTGAAATAGAATCCATACTGAACAACCATACATGGGAATTGGTTGATCTTCCTCCTGGAAATAAAACCGTTCGCGTTCTAAATGGATCTTTTAAGAGGAAACAATGAAAGATGATGGCACCTATTGACAAGTATAGGCAAGACCTGTGGTCAAAAGGGTATAGACCAACGAGAAGGTCTTGACTTTTTGATACATACTCTCCAGTTACAAGAATTACATCCATACGAACGTTAGTAGCGTTAGCTGCAGTTTATGGTCTTGAAATTCAATCAAATGGATGTTAAGACGGCCTTCTTAAATGGAGAGTTGGAGGAAGAAATTTACATGGGAACAACCTGAAGGGATTTTGTTCCAGGTAAAGAAAGAAGGTCTGATAGGACTTGTTAAGCCCAATTTACGGATTAAAACAAGACACCACAACAATGGCATGCTAAATTTGACCAAACAATGTTGTCAAATGGATTTTAAGATAAATGAATGTTGATAAATGTGTGTACATTAAAAAATATTCCAAATCAATAGTCATTGTTGCTTATATGTGGATGATATGCTCATAATGAGTAATGATATTGCCAATATAAATGCTACTAAGCGTATGCTAACTAGCAAGTTTGATATTGAAAGACTTGGGAGTTGCTGATTTAATTCTGGGAATTAAGATCCATAAGACTTCTCAAGGTCTAGCATTGTCACAATCTCATTATATTAAGACAGTACTTGAAAAATTCAAGCACTTGGGCTTTAAAGTTACAAAGACTCCAATTGATGTTGAATCTGTGCATTAGCAAAGGAACACAAGGCCAGAGCATATCACAATTGGGATTATGCTTGTGTGTTGGGTTGCTTTAATGTACATCATGAATTGTACACGACCAGATATAGCTTGTCTATAAGTAAATTGAGTAGTCGATATACGAGCAATCCAGGCCAATCTCATTGGATGGCCATGAAACGAGTTTTGGGGTATTTAGTACATACCCAGACTTGCTTTGCACTACAATAAATATCCTGCGGTCCCATTGAGATACTGTTGATGCAAAATTGGTATCACCGGATCAATTGAATTCCAAGTTCCCACAAGTGAGACTATGTATTCACTTATTTGTGTGGTTTAGGAGCCGCGTATCTTGGAAAGTCATCAAAACAAAACTTGTATGTGTCACTCCGCCTCTTACAATGTGAGGCTTGACCTTCATTAGTCCTTGTATAAAGCCGGTGAAGAAGCTAATGGCCTCGCCGAATATTTCTTGGATAAGATACTTCCATCTTTGGCCCAGAAACCGTTCGGACCAATATGCATACATTGTGATAGTTCACCAGCGGCAATTGGAAGGGCTGGGAGCGTTACTTGGCTAATGAACGCGTACAGTCTCGCCCTCACTATAACGACGGATAGACATAAAACACGCGTTTAGACAATTACTCTCGTATAGAATTATCACGATTGACTATGTAAAGTCAAGTGATTAATGTGTCGGATCCACTTACAAAAGCGCCTAACTAGAGAGGTAGTGAGAAGTAAACATCAAGGGGAATGGGACTGTGGCCGAGAACAAGTCATAGTGCGGTAACTCTACCTAGAAGACTGGAGTCCCAAGATCTAGGTTTCAATGAGATCAAACAAAGTCATTTATTACGGTTTCAACATTGTCAACTAAACTTGGTCCATTCTCGTGCATAGACAATGTTAACAGTACCCAAGGAATAAAGCATTAAGGCTTTTAATGATTTCTAAATTTGATACGGGGGTATATCAAATAGTTGATCTACGGGATGACACCGTTTAGAATCACCTATGTAAGCTGTTGAAGTTTAGCCGCTTCAAGGAGAACATGTAAGGCCAGTTTCTCTACGCACTTATGAAACCAGCGGTTTCATGGCTGAAAAAGAAACACAACAATGAGAACAAAGACGTTAAGGGTTAGTTGTGTGACTTGATGGTTGTCTAGGTGGGGATACACTAAAGTCACGTTCAAAGATATCCAAATCTACGATGATCGAGTATATCCGACATAAGTTCACTACGGAAAGTTCAAAGGAAACCTACTAATCCAGATTGCAATTAATCCTTTACTTGCGAATCACACAGTTTTTCATGCATACTTTCCGTGATATAGCCATTCCCCATTCATGTGGGCGATGGTGGGTTTTTTTGATTGTGTTTATAATTAATATATTAAATACTTAAAAGAGGTGAATGGGAAATGGAGGAAATAAAATTTTTGATTGTGAAATTTTAAGTTTCCCCCCCTTGGCAATATGGGCATTGTCCCATATTGGGAAGAGAAGAGCGTTTTTTATAGGTATATAAGCAATTGCTCTTCTTCTAGCTCTTAAAGAGTTGAGAAGAAGGCCAAGCCTCGCGCCGTCGTCGTCGCTCGCTCGCTCGGCTCAGCTTCGGCATTCGGCTACGGCTACGGCTTCGGCTTCGGCTTCGGCTTCGGCTTCGGCTTCGGATTCGGATTCGGATTCGGATTCGGATTTGGATTTGGATTTTGTCAAATGATTGATGATTAACTTTTTTGCCGACCAAATTATTTGTTAATAGTAAAATATTAACAGAAATGTTATTAAATATTGTTATACAAAATATTAATATTAAATATTTTAATATTATCTCTCTTCTTTT
>NC_031991.1:11172841-11175765 GCF_001879085.1 Nicotiana attenuata
GGGTATTTTAAAAATCGGGATTTGGCCATTTTCTCTCATATTTTCTTGGCTTGGGCGATTTTTGGGAGAGCTTCAAGTGGGATTTTTTATCATCATCGATAAGGTAAGCTAATCCCATCCATCTTGAGTTAAATACATCGATTATGTATGGATTTTAGCATGTAAATTGGTAAAAATTTGGGGTTTTGGTAGGAAGACCTAGAAGTTTATATTCTTGGAATTTGACCACGATTTTGGGTATGGAATTTGGAGAAAATTGTATATTTGAGTTCATGAGTCTATGGGTAAACTTATTCTTCGAATATTTTGGAAATCCGGGCACGTGGGCCCGAGGACGTTTTTGTCAACCTTTCAATTGGGGTTAGGAATTGTTATAAATTGGATTACTATGAGTAGTTTATCGTATATTGATGAAGTTGCATAATCATTGGCTAGTTTTGGGAGTATTTAACATCGATTCAAGTCTTCGGGAGGGCGTGGAATGCCGGTTATGGATCTTCGAAGCGAGGTGAGTCTCCTTTCTAACCTTGTGAGAGGGAATTGTTCCCATATGTGAATTAATTGGTTATGTGCTCCTATTTGTGGGGGCTACGTACGCACGAGGTGACGAGAGTCCGTGCGTAGCTACTATTATGCTATTGTTCGGGTAGTCTAGGACCCAAAAGCATGTTGTACTTGGAATACTTGTAATGTTATTGACAGAATGACTTGCTGAAATCCTATCGAATTGGTGAATGAATTTCTAAAAGGGATTAAATCTCATTTTTCTCAAAAATCATTAAAAGAGAATTTGGCTTTTATTTGGATAAATGTTCTCCGATAAACTCTTAATTTGCTGTTTGAGCCTGTATTTGTGTGTGTACCTGCGTCGCATGTATGATACACGAGCAGGGTGATTGTTTATTTAAATTTGTTCGCGTCGCATGGGTGATTCGCGAGCGGGGTAATAGATGCATCTATGGTTCGTGCCGTTCGACCCTCAGCAGTGCACATTTTACATTTATGTTGGATCGGGCCGTACGACCTCGGCATGAGTTGCACATGCTTATATTGCTTGCCTTGAAATTTATTGATATTGATAACTGCTCTCCCGACTTGAGATGATCGTTAATTAAAGGATTATGAATCTGAAGACTACTTATAAAAAAAAAAGAACTTTTTACCTGTCTAGTAATTCATTTGAATCTACTGCCGTCCTTAATAAATTCGTGGGATCACCGCTTTAATAATATTATTATATGACCATTAGTAAGTGTCGAAGTTGCCATCTCGTCTCTACTTCTTCGAGATTAGGCGGGATACTTACTGAGTACACGTTGCTTTTGTACTCATACTACACTTCTGTGCATTTTTGTTGCACAGGCACATGCACCTCTAGTGGCCTAGTGGGCGTAGCAGCATTGTTGACACGGAGACTAGGTGAGCTGTATTTCCTCGAGGCGACCCGCAGCTAGAATAGTCTCTCTCTCAGGATTTTATTTATTTTCTGTCCAATTGTATTCCGGACAGTGGTTGTACTTTATTCGATTTTTCTTAGAAGCTGCTCATGCACTTGTGACACCGGGTTCTGGGATGGCTATGAAGTATTTGTATTAACGATTATCATTTAAATTTGATTTGATACAATTATCTTTTTAATTGGTAAATTTGAAGGAAAAATCATAGATTTCAAGAGTATTAAAACGAGAATTTAAATAAGTATTTTGGTTGGCTTGCCCGACAGTGGTGTCCGGCGCCATCACGACCCTAGGTGGATTTTGGGTCGTGACATGAAGAGTTGCACCTCTTCAGATTTCAGCCCAACATTGGCTATAAATACAAGTCCATTCTGCTAAGAATTTTCATACGAATTTCTGAGTTTCTCCTCCTTCTTTTGCATTGTTTTAACTTCAAAGAAAGCAACAGTAAGTGTGATCTGCTACCGAACTTTGTGTTCGCTGAAACACTGGGGTGTGAGTTAAAATCCTTTTTTTCCCCCTCTAAGTGTGTAAAACATATGGATTATATAAAGCGCCAACCGATGTTATTTTATTTATGAGCGTAGACTTGTATTCAAATACAATTTCATCCCATACAGCAATGGATATACAATTAAGAAATATCAACACTACTTTCTTTTTTTTGGTTGGAGAACAAACGCCTTATTGGCCCTCATACTGTTTTATCCTTAAAATATTCCTTTTTACAACAAAACTCCTACATCGATAATCACTACCTCAAGTATTTTTTCAACCTAAACCTCACGCCTCTTCAAGTCTACAATTCTCATTGACTATTTTAGATAAGCAAATGCATATTTGTATCAATGTAATTGTGCATTAATCTTTGAACTCTATGTAATAAATGAGGACATAACAATTTTTTGGTGTATTGCTTTCCAAATGTTGTGGTGATAAAGACAATGTTTGATTCTCTTCAAATATTTTGTCGTATTTAGGTTTATTTTTATTGAAATTTTTTTCTCAATTTATTAATTATTATAACTTATTATTTTATGCTTATAAAATAAATTATATTTATCATAAAAATTATCTTATCTAAGCACGGTTGTATTTAAAATATAATGACAAATAGGATATTTTGTATTTGAATCGATCTGGAATATAAAATTTTAAAGAAATTACGCCCTTATGAGTGTAAACAGTTCAAAGGTTATTTAAGTCATTTTAATCGAAAAAGAGCTTATCAACACTTTTTTATCAACTACTGCAACAACTTTTTATCAATTTCACCGCTTGTATCCAAACACGTAACTGCTTATTTATGAAATCAATTTTAGCACTTAAAAGTGCTTTTCAGCCCCTAATGCTTATCAACTACTTCAAATCAGCTAACCCAAACGTGCTCATATTCTCATGTACCGCGTTAAAAAGATAAATAAATTATTGGTCTCAGCCAACCCAAAGATACTTTTAACGTAATAG
>NC_031991.1:11177307-11180744 GCF_001879085.1 Nicotiana attenuata
TACGCAAATAGCATCAAATTTCTTCAGAGTTCGTGGGAGTCCGGTAACAAAATCCATAGTGATCCTCTCCCACTTCCACTCAGGAATAACCATCTGCTGATGTAAGCCACCCGGTCTCTGATGCTCATATTTCACTTACTGACAATTAAGACACCGGGCCACATACTCCACAATATCTCTCTTCATCCTCCGCCACCAATAGTGCTGTCTGAGATCCTGATACATCTTCGCGGCACCCGGATGAATGGAATACCGCGAGCTATGGGCCTCCTCCAATATCAACTCCCGAAGCCCATCCACGTTGGGCACGCAAATCCGGCCCTGCATCCTCAACACACCATTATCTCCAATGGTCACATCTCTGGCATCATCATGCTGAACCCTGTCCTTAAGGACAAGCAAATGCGGATCATCATACTGACACTCCCTGATGCGGTCATACAAGGAAGACCGAGAAACCACACAAGCCAACACTCGACTGGGCTCTGAAATATCTAATCTCACAAATCGATTGGCCAAAGCCTGAACATCAACTGCAAATGGCCTCTCCTCAACTGGAATGTATGCCAAGCTCCCCATACTCACCGACTTCCGACTCAGGGCGTCGGCCACTACATTGGCCTTCCCCGGGTGATACAGAATAGTAATGTCATAATATTTAAGTAACTCCAACCATCTACGCTGCCTCAAGTTAAGATCCTTTTGCTTGAACAAATGCTGAAGACTGCGATGATCAGTGAATACCTCACAGGATACGCCATACAGGTAATGCCTCCAAATCTTCAGTGCATGAACTATAGCTGCTAGCTCCAAATTATGAACGGGGTAGTTCTGCTCATGGGGATTCAACTGACGAGAAGCATACGCAATAACTCTACCCTCCTACATCACAACACAACCAATCCCAACTCTCGAAGCATCGCAATATACCGTATAAGAGCCTGAAGCTGATGGCAAAACTAACACTGGGGCTGTGGTCAACGCCGTCTTAAGCTTCTGAAAAGCTCTCCTCACACTCGTCCGACCATACAAACGAGACACCCTTTTGAGTCAACTTAGTCAAGGGCGATGCAATAGAGGAAAACCCCTGAACAAACCGGCTATAATAACCTGCCAACCCTAGGAAGCTGCGAATCTCTGTGGCTGAGGTCGGTCTAGGACAACTCTGCACCGCCTCTATCTTCTTTGTGTCAACCTGAATACCCTCACTGGACACCACATGTCCCAAGAAAGCCACTGAACCGAGCCAGAACTCACATTTGGAGAACTTTGTATAAAGCCGCTCCTCCCTTAATCTCTGCAATACAACCCTCAAATGTTGCGCGTGCTCCTCCTGACTGCGCGAGTATACCAGTATGTCATCGATGAACACTATGACCAATGAATCTAGGTAAGGCCGGAACACACTGTTCATCAGGTGCATGAAAGCTGCTGGGGCATTGGTCAGCCCGAAAGACATGACAAGAAATTCATAGTGACCGTATCTAGTCCTGAAAGCAGTCTTATGAATATCTGAATCCCTGATCTTCAGCTGGTGATAACCCGAACGGAGATCAATCTTGGAGAACACCCTCGCTCCCTGAAGCTGGTCAAACAAATCATCAATGCGAGGTAGGGGATACTTGTTCTTAATTGTTACCTTGTTCAATTGCCTATAGTCAATGCACATTCTCATTGTGCCATCCTTCTTCTTCAGAAACAGAACTGGTGCACCCCAAGGTGACACACTAGGCCGAATAAACCCCTTATCCAGGAGCTCCTGAAGCTGTTCCTTCAATTCTTTCAACTCCGCTGGTGCCATGCGATATGATGGAATAGAAATGGGCTGAGTGCCCGGCACCAGGTCAATACCAAAATCAATGTCCTTGTCCGGCGGCATACCCGGCAGGTCTGCAGGAAACACATCGGGAAACTCCCTCACAATGGGAACCGACTCAATGCTAGGAGTCTCAGCTCCCACATCTCTCACAAACGCCAAAACAAAACTCACCTGATAGCTTCACAGAGAATGCAGTAAACCTAATAGTGCCAGAGGAGAAGAGCAGAGAAGATGAACCAATGAGAAGAGGAATTTGAGAAAGCTGTGAAATTTTCGCAGAGAAAAAGCACAGAGGAGAAAATTGCTTCAGACGCAGAGAATAGCTTGGTAACCACGTGTCAAACCTAAAAATAAGGGAGAAGCACGTGTCAAAATTCCTAACTCTGTTATTGAAAAATTCCGAATTTGCCCCTAGCAAACAAGCAGCTAACCGGAAGCCCCAGCAGGGCGAGGTAAGACACGCTTCCTTTTGTTTTTAACTGATTATTTTTCCAAATGGGTGGAGGCAGGTGCATTCGCTCAAATACGCGAACAAGAAGTCATCACGTTCATCTAGAAAAATATCACATGCCGCTTTGGCATCCCTAAAGAAATCAGTTGTGACAACAGACCCCAGTTCATCGGGAAGAAGACGACGGAATTCTTCGAGAAATGGCACATTAAGCGGATACTCTCCACGCCATATCATCCCGCCGGCAATGGCCAAGCGGAATCCTCCAAGAAAACAATATTAAATATACTAAAGAAAAAGCTTGAAGATGCCAAGCTTTATAGTGTATAAAGAGTTGGAGCGATAAATATGATGGCCCACTCAAGATGTATATAGGGATTTTCACCTAGCTATACTATAATAGAAACCTATTTACTACCTTTATTTAGGTTCCTTATTAATTACTTTATATACCTATATTTATTAGTTTTATACAAACCATAAAAAGGAGGAAATGAAACATACCTTAAATATTGGTATCAGTTACACATAATCCCCTACATTTAAGATACTCTTCCTTTTTCCAAAGAAAAATATATTTGTTTTTGTACTTACCAAAATCATCACATCTCTTTGCTTACCCAAAAACATTACCGTAAGAAACCCACTGAACCCCAAAGTCATCACCTCTCTTTGTACTTACCCACAATAAGAAACACATTGATACCCATAATCTTTCTAACCTAAAAATCTCGCTTACTCACTCCTCTTCCACTGTTATCCCCCAAAGTTATCCCCCAAAATTGCATATTCTTTCCTCTTCCAAAGCTGTTGATATACGATTTCTCTCTTTAATCGTCCAAAATCTCTTTCTTATTTATGCAATACAGAAGAAATTCGAAGATTTTCTCTACAATCAAGTTGTGGGTAACTGCCCTCGACTCTGCACCATGTGTTAAAATTCCCAACACCGGGAGGGGTTAAAACATTCTACAGAGAGCAGCCAGCCGTAAAAGAAATATTTACGGTCGAAGAGGTGATTCGATATCCGCACTTGCAATAACAAAGGGGCCAAGTTCGGCCGCAAAGCAAGAAGCTAAGTAGCAGTTACCTACACCAGCCTCGACCCAATAGGAGAAACAAGGAACTGATGAAAACGATGACTACGGGGTTCCACGTCTTTTATAG
>NC_031991.1:11180844-11237758 GCF_001879085.1 Nicotiana attenuata
AGTTTCACTCCTTTTGAGCCGATCTTTGACATTTTGTCACTTTGTTGATCAAACCTGCAATCAAGCACAACTTGTAAGCCTTTTGGGACTATTTTGTATGAATATTTGATCAAAGCATAAGCAAGAAGGAGTATAAAATGCGTCAAAATTCCTAGTTATCAACTCCCCCAAACTTAAGCTTTTGCTTGTCCTCAAGCAAACAAAATAAGACCCACCCCTTAAGGGAAAATCCAAGAAATTTTCAGCTGTCCTAAAGCAACCTCAGCTAGCATCAATTGGGACTAACAATTGCCCTCAATACGAATAAATCATTAACAATATTTACTCTTTGAAAAACCATGGATCAAGTGCGACACAAGAGCATCAAGAGTTGACTCAACACATCAAAGAACTCTTTCAATTACTTTGGTCATTGTGGAACCCAAACTCACACATCCTCAACTCTCCCTAAGCAATTCTCACCTTTAATATAATGGCACTCAGAACGAGGATAATGGGAATTCACTCATCTCTCTCCAGAAAAAGTCACAAGTCCGGCTCTAGGCACCATATGCTTGTCCCTTATGTGAGTATCCACTAATGTAAGCTTCATTCAACTCAAGATCATATAGGGAATTTGTGGAGACATTGTGAAGGATTTTGGTTCAGGGTAGGAAATGTTTTGGTCTAAGTAGGTTCCATCTTCCCTTAAGCACTTCTTTTGATTTATTTGGCATCCATTCACTTGACTCTTTGAGTCATTTTCACTTCTTTCTAAGGGGTTAGAGAGACATACTGTCACTCTTTCTTAGGCATTTCACACATTTTCTCCTTTTTCAAGTTTCCACACCTTTTATTCTTTGCTTTTCTTTGAATCCCTTTTTATTTTTTTTCATATTGAACTTTCTTTTTGTCTTTTTGCTTTTCTTTCTTTTTCATTGCCTTTCCTTTTTTTCATTTTTGTGCCTTTTTACCACTTTGTTGCAATCCTCGTCACTCCCCCCAAACTTATACTTTTGCCATGTGCTAAAGGAAAGATTGGGTGCCAAGAGAGGGAATCTTTTAGAACGGGTATAGGCTTGTATCATGGTTCTTGAAAGAAAAAGGTTTAAGGCTCAAAAGGGTTAACTAGGGATCTTATCATTGGTAGGCTATGGAATTGTTCAAACTATCATTTAGTTCAAGGAGAGCCTGTAATCATGTCTCAAGTCAAAATTCACCTAGGATTTCGCCTCAACAAACATTCAGGGCAAGTTCTAGACCAATGGCTCGGGACTTGGACTTGCAATTCAATTACTCACCACACAAGTTAAGGGATTGCTAAAGACATAGAGTTGGGGGCCCACAACGACCTTAGATACAATTTGAGCACACAATGGTCCCAAAACACACTTGATGATTATCGGCCAACACAAGAGTCTCAAGGTCACGACTTTCACCATCCCAAACACGACAATTTGTTTTTGACCATAAGATCAAAGGCAAATGTGCTAGGCCCAAGTGAAGCTTTGCTTGAGGCACCCTTAACTATTAACTACCAAAAACAAAAAGAAAAGCGGACTCAAACACATGAGAAGGTTGTCACGCCATCTATCATTGGGAAGAGCCACCTGGTTCACACAACACTCCACATTTGGAAATAACCGTGGCATTAAGAAAACCAAAGGCTTATTGCAAATTTCAAAACAAGAAGCTACGAATCACAACTAAGAAGCTAAAAACGAAAAATTTGCGGAAGTAAATGAATATATACAAGAGGGGATTTGTTGAATATATAATAGATGGGATGAATATCTACAATGTAACATAACTATATATACGGACCAAAAGTAAAATAAAAGTGCGAGAATTGTAGCAAAATATATACAGACCAAAGATGAAAAATCAAGAAAGCATAAAAAGTATCCAAAAATATATACAGTCATCCGAATGAGTCATGAAGCAAAAAGTAGGGCCTACCCCCTCAAATGAAAGTTGGCATTGTCCCCAATGCCAACTAATCAAAATAAAGCACCAAAAAGATGATAAAGAAGTATATAGAAACTCCTTATTGCCTGTCTGTCTGCGTAGGCTCCTGAGTGGTCACAGGGTCCTCACTGTGCTCGGGAACCTCAGACTGGTTCCCTGCGGCCTGCTGCTCTGCTGCTGGGACCTGGGCCTGGACCTGGACAGGCTCCTGAGATACATCCGGTGGCTGACTGGAGGAAGCCTCCGTAGGGTCGGCCAACAAGATGACTACATCTGGGTTTTCTCTAGGAATCATCCTCCTGCTCTCGGGAGGCCTCTGAGACTGCTCCGGCTGTGGATGAACTGCTGGTGCTGGGTCCTGGAGCAATAAGTCTAAAGGCAGGTGATTTGCCTTCATCCTGTCAACGTCCGCTCTCAACTCCTTCACGGACTCCTTGGAGTCCCGTGTCTTCCTTAGCTTCTTGTGCTCCCTAGCAAGCTCCTTGATCTGTGTGAATCAACTACCTCAGTAAGCTTCTTCTGGTTGTCGAGGATTTTCTTCTGATTGTCTAACATCTCCTTAAGAGCATCCTCTATGGACTGTGGAACCTGTGGAGCTGGAGGAGCCGACTGAGCCTCAACAGTGGTGGTCAAAATGGACAACTTGGATGAGGCAGTCTACATCCAGTTATTGATACTCATAAGTTCCTGGCTCAATCGATGGGCAGTAATGGGATGGGCCCGGGAAGATGGAATCTCCGGGCCTGCTGAGGTAGATGGGCCAGCAGGAATGGCTGTGGATGAGAATGGACCGGGAGGGACATCTGTAGAAGTGGAGGTAGGCATAGCAGGAGCCACTACCACAACTGGCTCTTCAGACTGGCTAATTATAGTAGTAGCTGTACCCTTGAAGGTCTTACTCTTGGGGTTATCATCCCCCTGCATGCTATACCAAGAGAAAGGGGCCTTCGCTTTGACTGTGACATCGAAGGACCTTTTGTCCACCTTCAAGTCCCGGAAGTACATAGTGAGGGTGCCGGGGAAAGGATAGTTCCGGTCATGCTCCGCATCCACTATAGAAATAATTCTGGACATCACATTACCCACGTTGAAGGGGTACACTGCCATGATAGAAGCAACCAACACAGCCGGGGAAAGAGGAAGGGTGTTGTCATGTGTCGTGGGGTCCAACCTACTACATACAAAAGTCTCCCACCCCCGTGCCTCAAAGTTTAAACTCCGTCTCAGAATTTTGACTCCAGCAGTCAACCAGTCAGGGGTGGTACCTGGGATTGCCAGGTATTGTGCCAACCATGGACGGACCTCCTCACCCATTTCCAACTTCGCCATGTATAAGGTCTTGGCCTCCTCATTGAAGCCAAGGTATTCATTGAGGTACTTCCCTTCAAATAACACTTTCATATTCCGAACCTTGGTCACTTTGGAGCCCTTTTTGATATGGGCTACATTGCAATAAAACTCATTGAACATGTGTTCATTGGCATCCACACACTCTTCTAGAAAATGTTCCCAGCCCACTCTAGTCCTAAAGTGTCTCTGCACGTTGGGGTTGTGGGGTAATAGGTCTCTATCAATGATGCTCCTCTTCGGAATCAACTTTCTCACCGGCCACCACTCCCGAAATTTGTGGTACGCCACCTCACTCACGAATCTATCTCGCCAAACCTCCGGCTTCCTAGTTCTATCAACACTCCCAACCCTTGGTTCCTCCTCCGCACCTATGCACCCTCTCCAGATAATGAAGCTGTAGGAGAGGTGAAGTATTCCCCACTACCTGTTGCTGAGCCCTCAGACGACTCAGAAATGACATTAGTTGGTGCTTGGGTAGTGGGTGATGGTGGAGGAGTGTCTCGTAGTCTAAACCTCTCCGTCCAGTCTTTGACATATTCTGGCACGGAGTCCGAAGAAATGTCCCTTGATGGTTCATACTCACTCCCCGAGGAATGGGAGGCAGCTCTATCAGCAGCTTTTATTAGTTTTCTGGTCCTTTTTATGTTTTCCCGAGCTTGGGGAGTGAGTTTTATCATCTTCTTTTTCCCTCCCCGGGAGGATTCTCCTCTTCCTGTTTGTTTACCACGTTGTCTCACCATTGTCTGCAAAAACAGTTCAATCCGCTTGTTAGTATCAATGTAATCAGTTAAGAACAATGTTTTAGAAGCAGTAAAGAAGAGTTGCAGACAAGTTGCAGAAGTTGCCCAGTGCGGACCGCACAAAATCAAACGCAGCCGCACTGGGGTCACCGCGGACTGCACAAAACCAACCGCGGTCCGCACAGAGGTGGGGTTCAGACTACCCACTCTCTGTATCTAGGCAGTGCGGACCGCACAAAATCGACCGCGGCCGCACTGCCTGAGGTTCAACAAACAGGAGGGTACCAACGCGGTCCGCACAAAATGGTAGTGCGGACCGCACTGGGCCACCGCGGACCGCACATAAACGACCGCGGTCCGCACTGAGTGCCCAGTTGTGGCACTAAATTAGGGTTCATGAAATTTTTCTTTTAAGTCCAATTTTTGCACCTAATAAGTGTTGCTAAGTGATTACCCAGTCCATTAAGATAACTAATTCCACATGACTCAAAATTTAAACTAACCTAACTAAATAACTAAGAAAGTACGAGAGGAAGAAGAAATAGAAGGTAAGAAAAATAAAAATTAAAGGAAAATTGACAAAATTAAACAATAAAAGAGCAATTATGGTACCAGATGTGAGATGTAAAGGAAGATAACAAGTCCAAGCAAGTAGATTAGCAAAGAGGTAGATGAACAGTGATTTTAGGCTCTGAGAGTTCAAGTGCGAAAAGAGTAAAAGGAGGCCTTCAAGCCCTATTTATAGAAAAAGGACTGGGGCCCATTCTCACCTACCAGTGCGGACCGCACAAAATGGACCGTGGTCCGCACTGGGCTGTTTTGTTCCAGTTCAGCTTAGTAACCCACTGCAGTCCGCACAAAATGGACCGCGGACCGCACAAAATCAACCGTGGTAGCGGTGGCAAACTTCAGAGAGCCCTCTCATCACCCTTTACCAGTGTGGTCCGCACAAAATGGTAGTGCGGCCGCACTGGAAACTTCAGAGACCTGTGCATTTTTTCAATTATGTCCTGCACTGCATCAACTCAATCCTGTAACATCTCACAACCAGTTAGCCCAAAAATCAATCCTACACTACAATGAAAATCAAATAAAAACAAGAAGAAAAACACATGGGTTGCCTCCCAAGAAGCGCCTGATTTAACGTCGCGGCACGACGCATGTTACCATCCAATCATTTGAAATGAACAACAGCCACCACATGGCTATCATCAAACTTCCCCAAATAGTGCTTGACCCTATGCCCATTCACTCTAAAAACTTCCCCACTTTTGTTCTTCAAATCAAGAGCACCAAACGGGGTCACACACACTACTTCAAATGGTCCGCTCCACTTTGACTTCAGCTTTCCCGGGAACAACCTTAGTCGAGAATTGAATAAGAGCACCAAATCTCCCACCTTGAACTCCTTGCCCCGAGTATATTTGTCATGAAGGTATTTCATTTTATCCTTATACAGGGACGAACTAGAGTAGGCATGGAACCTAAATTCATCAAGCTCATTGAGTTGCTCCACCCGAAGATTAGCAGCTATATCCCAATCAAGATTCAACTTCTTCAAGGCCCACATGGCCTTATGCTCCAACTCCACTGGTAGATGACATGCTTTCCCAAACACCAACCGGTACGGCGACATACCAATTGGAGTCTTGTAAGCGGTCCGATAAGCCCATAGAGCATCATCCAACTTTTTAGACCAATCGGTCCTATTGGCATTGACGGTTTTGGACAAAATGCTCTTGATCTCCCTGTTAGACACTTCAACCTGGCCACTTGCTTGAGGATGATAAGGCGTAGACACTTTGTGGTTGACACCATACTTGGAAAGCAAGGCATCAAAAGCTCTATTACAAAAATGCGATCCTCCATCACTAATAATTGCCCGAGGCGTGCCAAACCTTGTGAAAATGCTCTTCTTTAGAAATGCCACCACACTCCTAGCTTCATTGTTGGGCAAGGCCACAGCCTCAACCCATTTTGAGACATAATCAACCGCTACAAGAATGTAAGTGTTTCCACACGAGCTTACAAAAGGGCCCATAAAATCGATACCCCATACATCAAAGATATCAACTTCAAGAATGGTGCTTAGAGGCATCTCACCTTTCCTGGAAATACCGCCCGCTCGTTGACATTGATCACACCTTTTGACTAGATCACTTGCATCTTTGAACAAGGTTGGCCAATAAAAACCACAACTCAGAACTTTCGAAGCCGTCCTCGCCCCTCCATGATGGCCACCATAGGGGGAGGAATGACAAGCCTCTAGGATGCTAAATTGCTCCTCCTCAGGTACACACCTCCGGATTACTCCGTCGGTGCAAATCTTGAACAAGTATGGCTCGTCCCAATAGAAGTCCAGACTATCCCGCTTGAGCTTCCTCCTTTGGTTAGAAGAGAGCTCACACAGGATGATGCCAGTCACAATGAGATTAGCTATGTCCGCAAACCATGGCATATCACTCATTGAGACAGAAAGTAGTTGCTCATCGGGGAATGTGTCATTGATCTCTAGGCCATCACATGGCCTTCCTTCCTCCTCCAAGAAGGACAAATGATCCGCCACTTGGTTTTCACTACCTTTCCGGTCCACTATCTCCAAATCAAACTCTTAAAGTAATAAGACCCATCGCATCTGTCTAGCTTTGGAGTCTTTCTTTGTCATCAAATATCTAAGAGCTGCATGATCGGTGTGCACTATGACTTTGGCTCCCATAAGATATGGCCGAAATTTTTCCATGGCGAACACAATAGCCAACGATTCCTTCTCAGTCACCATGTAGTTCCTTTGAGCCTCGTTCATAGTCTTGCTCGCATAGTACACTGGATGAAACATTTTGTTCACTCTTTGACCCAAAACTGCCCCAACCGCAACATCACTCGCGTCGCACATGAGCTCGAAAGGAAAGCTCCAATTGGGTGCGGTAATGATTGGGGTGGTTGTCAACTTATGCTTGAGAAGTTCAAAGGCTTGCATACATCTCTGATCAAACACAAACTTTGTATCCTTTTCTAGCAACTTGCAAAGAGGATTCACTACCTTCGAAAAGTCCTTGATAAATCGCCGGTAGAACCCCGCATGCCCAAGAAAACTGCTCACCCCCTTGACAGAAGTGGGGGGAGGAAGCCTTGAAATCACCTCTATCTTGGCTTCGTCAACTTCAATCCCATGCTTTGAAATTTTATGGCCCAACACTATGCCCTCCTCAACCATGAAGTGGCATTTTTCCCAATTGAGTACGAGATTGGTGTCTTCACACCGGGCCAAAACTCTATTTAAATTGTGCAAACACTCTTCAAATGAATCACCAACCACACTGAAGTCGTCCATGAACACCTCTAATATATCTTCCACCATATCGAAAAATGGCCATCATACACGTTAGAATGTTGCCGGTGCATTACACAACCCAAAGGGCATCCGAGAGAAAGCAAAGGTGCCATATGGACAAGTAAAGGTTGTCTTCTCCTGATCCTCGGGAGCTATCAAAATTTGATTGTACCCTGAATAACCATCCAAGAAACAATAGAAGGCACGCCCAGCAAGGCGATCAAGCATCTGGTCCAGGAAAGGCAATGGGAAGTGATCCTTGCGGGTCACCTTGTTCAGCTTGCGGTAGTCCATGCATACCCTCCATCCGGTCATTGTCCGGGTTGGAATAAGTTCATTATTAGCATTGGTCACCACGGTCATACCACCCTTCTTCGGCACACATTGCACCGGAAAAGTCCATGAGCCGTCAGAGATAGGATACACCACGCCGGCATCTAACCACTTGATCACCTCTTTTTTCACCACTTCTTGCATTGCCTCATTGAGCCTCCTTTGATGTTCCAAGGAGGGTTTTGCATCATCTTCCAGAATAATATTGTGCATACAGAAAGCCGGGCTTATTCCCCGAATATCAGCTAGAGTCCATCCAATTGCCTTTTTCCGCTTTTTGAGCACCGGTAATGTGGCATCAACCTGCATGTTAGTAAGACAAGAGGAAAGAATAACTGGTAAAGTTGAATTAGAGCGCAAGAATTCATACCTGAGGTGTGGAGGTAATGGCTTCAACTCCAACACCGGGGGTTCCTCAATTGAAAGCTTTGTTGGAGGCGTCTTTCTATTTTCAAGATCCAAAGAAAGTTTCCTGGGCTCATAAGAATAAGAGCCCATTCCATGTAAAGCATTCACGCACTCCACTCGGCCCGCATCATCATTGACATCCAAATTCAACAACACGGCCTCCAAAGGGTCCTCAACATTGATCATTGCACTGGTATCATCAATTATCACAGCCACGACTAAATCCACAAATGAGCACACTTCGGTTCAATTGGGCTGCTTCATTGACTTGCACATATGAAAGACCACCTTTTCATCACCCACCCTGAAAGTGAGTTATCCTGCTTCCACATCAACTAGAGCCTTCCCTGTAGCAAGGAAAGGTCTCCCTAATATGATCGGGACCTCATAATCTACCTCACAATCCAATATCACAAAATCAGCTGGCAAGATGAATTTGTCCACCCGGACGAGCACATCATCAACAATACCCAAGGGTCACTTCATAGATCGGTCTGCCATTTGCAATCGCATGGAAGTTGGCCTCGGAGGCCCAATACCCAAAGTCTTGAAAACTGAGAAGGGCATCAAATTGATACTAGCCCCTAGGTCATACAAAGCTTTAGCAAAGTCTGCACTCCTAATAGTGCAAGGGATTGTGAAAGCACCGGGGTCCTCCAACTTCGGAGCCATTGAATGCACTATAGCACTAACTTGGTGGGTCATCTTGATAGTCTCGCAGTCCATGGATCTTTTCTTTGTAACCAAATGTTTCATGAATTTGGCATAGCCAGGCATTTTCTCCAAAGCCTCTACCAAAGGCACATTGATAGATAGGCTCTTCATCATATCAATGAACTTTTTGAACTGATTTTCATTTTTCTGCTTGGCTAGACTCTGAGGATAAGGGGGAGGTGGCCTAGGCAAGGGTGCCTTGGCTTTTGGCACAACCGGCTCCGGCATGTCAATTACATGCTCCCTAGACGGGTTCACGGCATCTTGAATTTCCACCTCGGCCTCATTAATGTCAATCCTCACTTCATTGTTCACATTATCATCAACCACATCTTCAACTACCAATAGAACTTCATTTTCTTGCAACTCAACATCATCATCCACAACTTGCTTTTGCTTAGAGGCATTCACATCACTGCCTCTCCCACTTCTTGTTGTAACCGCCATAACATGGTTGTTCCCACCCTTTGGGTTCACTACCGTATCACTTGGTAGAGTACCTTTCGGGCGAGTATTCAATGATTGAGAGATTTGGCCTATTTGCACCTCCAAGTTTCTGATAGAGGTATTGTGGGAAGACAACTGTGCATTCGAATCCGCATTCTTCTTCATCATTTGTTCGAACATCATTTCAATTCTACCCATATCATTGTTGGAAGAACTAGCACCTTGAGAAGGGAAAGGGGGTGGATTGTTCGGTTGTTGGTACATTGGGGGCCTTTGAAAGCCTTGCCCCCGGTTTCCTTGGTTCCCATTGTTCCATCCACCTTGATTGTTATTGTTGCCCCAATTGTTGTTATTACCATTCCAATTCCCTTGGTTGCCTTGATGGTTGTTCTGATTTCCCCAGTTGTTATTTTGGTTGTTCCCCCAATTACCACTGTTTTGTTGTTGATTGCCCCAATTGCCTTGAGGTCTCCACTATTGTTGGTTTGAAGAGTTGCCCCGTTGGCCTTGATAGTTATTCACATATTGAACCTCTTCGATTTGTTCATCATAGCCATCATTTTGAAACCCATCACAATCATCATCAAATTTCTCAGAATTTCCTTGGTTTTGTTGCCTTCTCTTGTTGACAAGCATATTAACACCCTCCATGGCATTCACTTGGCGAGGATTTTGGACTTGTTGCAATTGTGCCTTAGCCAATTGGTTCATAGTAGTTGTCAACTCCGCTATAGCTTGCCCATGGTCATGTAATTCCTTATGCAAATGAATAACCGTAGGGTCACCTTGAGGAACATTGGCTCTACTTTGCCATGCGGAGGATGTATCCGCCATCTCATCAAGAATGGCACAAGCTTCATCATACGTCAATTTTTCATAAAATTACCCCCAACAAGTTGATTCACTATGCATTGATTTGTAGTGTTGATGCCCCGGTAGAAAGTTTGTTGAAACATATTCTCCGTCATGTCATATTGGGGCATTCCTTCACCATCGTTCTATACCTCTCCCAAATCTCATGCAAAGGTTCCGTGGGCTCTTGCTTGAAGGCCAATATCTCATCTCGAAGTGCCGCCATGTGCCCGGGTGAGAAAAATTTAGCAATAACCTTATCCGCCAACTCATCCCAAGTAGTGATGGAATGGTTGGGGAGTCTCTCGAGCCAATCCAATGCTTTCCCCCGAAGTGAGAATGGGAAAAGCCTCAACCTAAGAGCATCCTCGGACACATTCGTCTGCTTTCTCCGCTAACATGTATCCACGAACCCTTTGAGATGTTTGTAGGCATTTTGATCCGCAGCGCCCATGAAATACCCACGCTGCTCAAGTAAGGTCAACATCACATTGGTTATCTGAAAATTGCCCGCTCGGATTCTAGGTGGGACAATAGCACTTGCATAACCTTGGTTCGGAAGCACTCGAGGAACCGCTCTTGGAGGTGGTGGAGGAGGGTCTGGAACATTGTCATTTGCATTGGCCTGGCGGCCTCTACGTTGCCCTTAAGGTACAAGAGGCACCTCTTCTTCTCCGATGTCATCTACCTCCTCCCCCACATTCACATTTCCAAGAGGGTCATTAGCATTTAAAGCCATTTTGGTACCTGAAGTATTGACACACACAACTTAGTAACAAGAAGGAAAGAAGAACAAAACGCAAACCTAACTAAGTAGATAGCCAAAACCGTTAGCTCCCCGGCAACGGCGCTAAAAAGTGATCGCTGCCAACTCCGCACTACTAATAAGTAGCAAGAGAAGGTCGCAATAGCTTTTACCCGATTTTGGGTCGGGATCGAATCCACAGAGAGCTAGAATTGGAATCGAGTATCTATCTAGTTTAGGATTGCGTATGTGTTCTTAATGACACATGGGATTTTCTTTATAATTCTACTTTTAACAAACTACAAATACTAAATTAAGCTAAGAGTTAAATATTGCAAGTTGTATCTAATGGTTTAAAGGGCACTAGGGTAGTGACTACCGCCTAGGTGGTCAATTGACGGGTACTTGAAACTAAGGCACGTTTGACATGTTTGGGGAGTATGTTATAACCATTTCACGACTTTACCCTCTCTACACCTCTCGGTGGTTCGAGTGATTTTGCCCAAATTGGCTTTCTCAAGACCAATTGGGTATGCAAATTTGCACAAGCAACTAGGGTTCAATTCGGGTATTACTCTCTCGAGGTTTAACCCTTTAATTGGGGCTATCAATCTCTTGAGTACGCCCCAATTCATTGTTGGACCAATTTCGGAGACTTAGGCTCTCTTTCTCAAGAAGAGCTCAAGTCAACTCAACACAAACTAGTGCTTGCAACCACTAATTCAGAAATTAACCATGAAATTGGCCCAAATAACAAACAGCCATAGTCAAATTAGCCCTAAAATACAAAACCCATCAATTACCCATACTAGGGTTGAGCCACAACCCTAGCTATGGGGTCTAGCTACTCATAGTTAAAGAAGAAAAGCAAGAAATAGAAGAAGATAAACACATATTAATTAATTGCTAAGCTAAATACAAAGATTCAATGACGGAAAGTAAGTAAAAATGCCCAAAATGTCCAAGAAAAATCGTCTCACGAGCGCAGCTTACGTATTACAATATCTGATACCCTAAAAATGGAAAAAGAATCTATTTATATTAAGCTGAAAAATCTTGACAAAAATGCCCCTGCGGGTTAGTGCGGACCGCACAAAATGGACCGCGGTCCGTACTGGGTTTGGTCTTCAGAATTGATCTCTCTGAACTTGGGCTCCGCAGACCGCACAGAATGGACCGCGGCCGCGGAGGCTTCTAGTGCGGTCCGCACAAAGTTGACCGCGGACCGCATAGGCTTCAAACTTGAAAAATCATCCTCTCTGAATCTTGGCACCGCGGACCGCAAAGAATGGACTGCGACCGCGTTGCCTTCAGTGCGGACCGCACAAAATGGTGTGCGGCCGCACTGCCTTAAAGCCTGAAATTCAACTCTCTGAATCTCCCAGTGCGGATCGCACAAAGTGGTGTGCGGCCGCACTGGGCCTGTTCTGCCTGAGCTTGCCTTGTCTTTGGCACTTGTGCAAGTTTCACTCCTTTTGAGCCGATCTTTGACATTTTGTCCCTTTTTTATCAAACCTGCAATCAAGCACAACTTGTAAGCCTTTTGGGACTATTTTGTATGAATATTTGATCAAAGCATAAGCAAGAAGGAGTATAAAATGCGTCAAAATCCCTAGTTATCACTGCTTGTCCACCTTTTCTCCATAGAGCTTTTGGGGAAAAGGTAGAGCAGGCATGTGCTTGCTAACATCATTAGATTTCCCCCTTCTTGAAGTTTCCTCCTTCTTCTTTTTCTCAGCTCCCTTCTTGCCTTTCTTCTTCTCAGTCTTTTTATCATCTTCAATTTTCAGCTCCTTCCCACTTTCTTTTTCAGGCGCAGCTTCTTTTTGACTTGGAGTGGCATCTTTCAATACTTGTCCGCTTCTCAAGGTCACAACATTTACTGTTTTCTTGGGATTCTTTTCAGTATCAGCTGGCAGAGTACCTGGATTCTCTCAGATTATATATTTGCAATTTGTCCCACTTGTCCCTCTAAGTTGCACAAACTTGTCCCAAGTTCTTTGATAGCTGCCCCATGGGAATCTAATCTCTCATTAGTCTTGAGAATGAATGACATCATCAAATCTTCTAACCCAGACTGAATTGGCTAATGAGGTTGAAACTGCAGCCTCGGCTGATTCACAAAACCAGGAGCTCCTTGAAATCTGGAGTTATTTTGTTGCCATGCATTTGCTGTACCCCCAGTGAACTCCATGAAAAACTGTGGTGCTTCTGACCTATTGCGATAAAGTTGTAATTACCCACAGTATTAACTTCCTCAGTTGAGGCTTGACACTCATGAGTAGGGTGTCCTCTTCCACATATGTCACATGCTGCATGAGGCTCATTATGTATTGAATCTAAGGTCAACTTCCTTATTTCTTTTGCCACGGCATCAAGCTGTACCTGCACAGATGTGTTAGCATCAACCTGGTGAACACCAGTTGATCTTCTTTTTCCAGCAATCTCTGAGGGCCACTGATTTGCATCTTCAGATAATTCATCAAGAATAATGACTATCTCCTCTAGAGTCTTCTTCATCAATGTACCTCCAGCTGCATTGCTCAATATTCTGTGTGAGGCCAGTGTCAAACCATCCCAAAAATCCTGGAGTTGCATCCTGAGTTCAATTTCGTTGTGTTGATACTTTCTGACTATCTCCATAAACTTCTCCCATGCTTCAAACACAGTTTCAGTCTCGTTTTGGCAGAAGTTATGGATTTCTCTTCTAAACTTACCCGTCTTAGCTGAGGAGAAATATTTAGCAAGAAATTTTCTGGTCATCTCCTCCCATGTTCTAATTGATCCCTGGGGCAAGCTTCGAAGCCAATGTTTTGCATCATCTTTGAGAGTGAAGGGGAATGCCCTTAGATAAACTACATCTTGTGACACACATTATATTGGGAGGTGTTCATAATCTCTCAAAGTCCTTCAGATGATTGTTTAGATCTTCGTTCATCTTTCCTCTGAAGACACAACTGTTTTGGAGGGTTTGGAGAACCCTTGCTTCAATTCAAAATTATTGGCTACAACTAGTAGGGGTCTCACACTTGATAAGCCTTGGTTGTAGATCGGTCTAGCATAATCACCAAGTGGTTTCCTTGGCCGGGAGCTATATTTCCGAACTGATCTGCACCATGGGCAGATTCTGAGCCATTCTTCGAGCCCTCTCTTCTTCATATGCAATTTTTGCATATCTTATAGCTGCTTCCTCAGCATCCCGAGCAGCTTTTTCTCTGAGTTAAGCTGCCACCCTTCCAGCCAAATCAACGTTATTATCATCTCCAGCCATATTTTCATTGGTTGAGGATTGCCCAACCTTCTCTATTTTCTCGGGGAGATTCCTTTCCTACCTCAACTGTCGTAGTTGTTTCTCAGTTTCTGGTTCATATTATTGCACTTCTTTCACAGAAGATTGAATCACGCACCAATCTAACCTGTAGCTTGCGCACAGTCAAAGAACAACAAGCGTAAAAAGAGAAAATAAAAAAAAAAGAAAAAATCCTTAATTAGCACTACAAACTATTTCAAACACTATTGATTGCCAATACCCGACAACGACGCTAAAATTTTACGATCTCTGAACACACACTTAAATATGCTCGCTAGTCGAATATAGTAAATTATAATATCATATCCACAGGGATTGGAGTTAAACAATTATTTTCGTAGTTTGTAGCTAGATTGATATTCAAGATGACCAAGAGTTGAGATTTATGCGATTTAAACTAAAATTAAATAAGAGTCTAAACTATTGGCTAATGACAATCGACGCAAGTATTAAGCAAAGGAAGTTATCAATTGGGAGAAGATAGGGTTGATAGGATAGGTGCAAGACAAATGTTAGGATTTAACTCAATTTAATTCACTTCTAATGTTCAAGTGAGTCTCTCAAATTCACTTGGTTATTAGTTCAATTGATTAGTATAACTTCTCTCTCGATTAAGTCTCAACATCACAAGATGAACCAATTTTTAGCATGTGAAGATATGCACAAATTCGTAGTGGATTAGTATTTGGCAGAACCTCTTTCAATTATCCTCCTAACTTAGTTTAATCAACAATTCGACTATCCTTTTTCGATTACTACGAAGAATTGATGAATTCAACCAACAAAACATAACGCAAGAATATCACAAGTTATGCCTCTCTCGATTACACAAGCTAGTGAAAATAGATGCAACGATTAAAATATTCAAAACTAGTCAATACATAAAAACTAGTGTTAATTATAAACAAACAAGTATCAAGACACCAAATCCATTAAACCTTAAAGAGAACTAATCCATGGATGGAGTAATTCATCATAATAATGTTTAAGTTAAAGGAAAACATAAACAATCCAAACCCTTGTCTTGAGTGAGGATTGAATGATGAAAACCTTGTGCTTTTGCTTCTCCACCTCCTCCTTAGTGTCCTTACGTATAAGATCTATCAAAAGTCCCAAAAATACCATTTTCCATGTATATATACCAAGTAGGGTCGGGCCCAAATGAAAACACCTTCTCCTACGCGAAATAGGACACTTTTGCATAGTTGGATGTGCGCGGCCGCGCACCTAGAAGTGTGCTCCCGCACTTGGCCGCACATTTTACACCCTATTCTGCCTCCAGTGTGTGACCAGTGCGCGGCCGCACACTTTGGTGGTGTTCTATTGGGAATTTAGGAATGTGTAAAACATGAAAGTTGTGTCCCTTTTAAATAGATTTCTAATGATATATCGTGGAGCCCAAACGGATTTCTGAGTGAAAAGTTATGTGCATTTTATTGGACAATATGCAGTATGCCTGCTCGATTCTTCGTTTCATTCTTAAAGTGCACTATCATCTGTTAATCCCCGAACACGATCCCGGCTTAATTCCTTGGGCTTTTACTCAGACTTCAAAGCTCCAGAATAACTCGAATTTATTTCATAACATCTACAAAGCTCGGAACCACTCCTACAAGGCATAAAACACACAAATTAATGCAAAACACTAGCGATTAAAGCTCCAACTCAATTAAAGTGCAGTAAATTAGAGTGCAATAAGCGACTAAAACAGAAGATATAGCCTACCATCAAATGGTTGAATGGATGTTGACATATGAGTAAGCGACTCCAGAACATAGTTTCGATGGTTTCGTTAGCTTCATTGGGTGATTTTTGACTTAGGAGCGTGTCCGGATTGTGATTTGGGGGTCCGTAGTGGAATTAGGCTTGAAATGGCAAAAGTTGGAAATTTGGAAGTTTGACCAAGAGTGGACTTTGTGGTTATAGGGCTCGGATTAGGGTTCCGGGAGTTGGAGTAGGTCCATGGTATCATTTGTCACTTGTGTGCAAAATTTAGGTTCAATTGGACGTGATTTGATAGGTTTCAACGTCGTTTGTAGAAGTTGAAATTTCTTAGCTTCAATAGGCTTTAATTGGGGCATGATTCGTATTTTTGATGTTGTTTGATGTGATTTGAGGGCTTGACTAAGTTTTTATCATATTTTAGGACTTGTTGGTATGTTCAGTTGAAGTCCCGGGGGACTCGGGTGATTTTCGGATGGTTAAAGGATAAATTTTTGGACTTACCAAAATTCTGGAATTTTTTCTGGTGCACTGATCTGGTTTCCTTATACGCAATCGTGTGAGAAGGTCTGCGGTCGCATAGGCTAGTTGGAGAAGCCATGATATTTGTTCAGTGCGACTGCCAGTTATGGTACGCGATCACGTAGGTTGGGGGAAACAGTGCATCGCGAACGCATGGGCTTGGCCGCGTTCGCGAAGAGGAAATGGTGCAGCAGTGGAGTTCATGCATTATTTTTTGCGGTCGCGTGAGGGAGAACGCGATCACGTAGGTCTGAGGAGGCATTGGTCCGCGGTCGCAGGAGTGGAGACGCGTTCGCATAGGCTTAATTCTAGGGCAGCTGAGTTGTGCTTCGCGATCGCGAGGCAGTTTCCACGATCGTGATTAAGGATCACTGGGCAGAACTTTAAATATTTCAAAATGAGGGTTTGAGTTCATAACACAAACCAATATTAAATTAAAAGACGTTTTAAGCTATTAATTAATAAAATTCCATAAATTGAGTCTAAATAACAAGTGCGGAAAATAACATAAGCCCGACATCGGGGTGTCACAAGTCACGAGCATCTACTAGGGACTGTCTGAATACAACTAAGACTATCACAGTCTGGAAATTACTAATATAATCTAAGGAAGATAAGAGGGAGAAGTGCAAGGCTGCGATCGCCATGCAGCTACCTTGCCGACTCCGGATATCCGCGATGGATGAAGAATCAACGGTCGCTATCACGACCCGCAACTCCTGGATCTCCACACAAGGTGCAGGGAGTAATGTGAGTACACCAACTCAGTAATTAATAAAAGTAAATAAAGACTGAGCAGTAAGAAACACATAAATCCATGTCATAACACCACAGTAAGTACAGTATGTCTCCAAAACAGTTTATAAATCAAATCATCTCGTTAAAATCCATTTTCAGTAAAAATCCTTTGAAAAATGTTTCTCTAACAGTTTCAACAGAGGTTCAATGAATTTTAGAGTAAAAATGATGAAAATCATAAATAGCATGTATCATAAACCGCCCCTCGGGCATAACACCACTCGTAATCAGCCCCTCGGGCACAACATGAATCAAGAACAGCCCCTCGGGCAACATCATAACACTCACTCAGGGTAACCGCGCTCACTGGGGATGTACAGACTCCGGAGGGGCCCCTACAGCCCAAGTGCTATTCTCGTGGCATAATAAATCAGGCCCTCGGCCTCTCATATATCCCATGATATCCTCACAACACAGGCCCTCGGCCTTACTCAGTCAGAAACCTCTCAAACCACTTGGCTAACACTAAAACGGGGTGCTCAGCCCAAAATATCATTTTATACATCAAAACGGAGTAAATAAGACTGAGTAGGGCTGTGCATAATTTGGTAAATACCGAATTACCGTACCGAAACCGAAAATTATGGTATTTGGTATTCGATATATTGGTATTCAGTTTAAGTTTTAAAAAATATTGGCATTAGGTATGGTATTTGGTATTTTAATATGAAATATCGATACCGTACCGAAATATATATTATATTACACAATACACATATTATTAATTATAACATAAATATAAAAATCTAAAATTTTACCTTCCTTTATTCTCTAAGTTCATCAATTAACTCTAATCAAGTAATAAGACATTTCTTGATCAAATTTATTCTTTTATGTATAGTTTTCTCTCATTGGTTGATATTTGCTAGTTTTTGGATAAAACTTTTGTCAACAAACGTTTTCAATTTTTTACTATTGAGTACTTTAATTAAGAATATTATAGTCTATGACTCTGTGCACTAGTTAGTATTCAAACCGAAGTTACCGAACCGAATAAACCGAAACCGAAAGGAGAAAAACCGAACCATACCGAATTTAATTAGGTACGGTATTGGTATAGCATTTTATGAAACCGAATACCGAAAATACCGAACCGAAATGTCTAAATACCATACCGTACCGACCGCCGAACACCCCTAAGACTGAGTTATGAAATCAGTAAAACATAACATGACTGAGTACAGATATTAAATCAAAACAGTGAGGAATAGTAGTAAAAAGCCCCTAAGGGTCCAAACAGCTTGGCACGAGGCCCAAATATGGCATTCATCCCCCAACATAGTAATACTTTCTAAAATACATAAGTATCAAATAGTTTCCAGTCAAACACGCAACTTAATAGTTGCTACGGGACGGACCAAGTCACGATCCCCAACAGTGCACGCCCTCACACTCGTCATCTAGCGTGTGTGTCACCTCAAAGTAGTGAAATGATGTGAAATCCGGGTTTCTTACCCTTAGGGCAAGCTTTACAGTCATTACTTACCTCAAACCGGACAAAACTCTAACTCGCAATGCCCTTGCCTCTCTACTCGGCCTCCAAATGCTCCAAATCTAACCAAAATCAGTATATTATCATCAATATAAGCTAAAGGAATGAATTCCACACGAAAATAATCAAAATAGACCAAAAATCCCAAATTTGACTCAAACCCGGCCCCCGGGCCCACGTCTCGGAGTCCAACAAAAATTATAAAACTAGAAACTCTTTTCACTCCCGAGTCTATACATATCAAAACCATCAAAATCGGACTTCAAATGGCTCCTCAAATCCCCAATCAAAGCTCTCTAAAACTCAAGCCCTAAACCTTCAACTTCACCCCAAATTCCCCATTAATTTCATGATTAGGTAGTGGAAAAATCATCACAAACACAAAATACAAAGCCCAAGTAGCTTACCTCACTGAATCCCCTCGATTCCCTCTTAAAATCACTGCTTGGAGCTCCAAAATCGTCCAAAAAATGGTGGAAGAATGACTGAAATTCGCGAAGGGGAACTTAAATACTTTCTGCCCAGAACTTCCGCATATGCGGTCCAAAACTCGCGCACCTGCGCAACCTCTTTTGCGGTCCACGCAACTGCACCTGCGGTTTCCACTTAAACGACCAGGACTGCATCTGAGCCCCAGTCACCGCACCTGCGATGCCGCAGATGCATCCAAATAACCGCATCTGCGATTCTTCTCCTGATGGCTAAAAGATGCACCTGCGATCTCCATATCGCATCTGCGACCTCGCACCTGCGGTCCCCAATCCGCAGGTGCGGAAATGACAGAAGTAGCAAAATCAGCAGCATCAACTCAAAGCCAAACTTTCCGTCAACCACCCAAATTCATCCCGAGGTCCTCGGGACCTCAACCAAACATACCAACAAGTCATATATCACCATTCAAACTTATTCCAACCTTCGGAACACTCAAAACAACGTCAAAACACCAAATCACCCTCGGATTCAAGCGTAAGGATTTCCAAACTTCCGAATTCCACAAACGATACCAAAACCTATCAAACCTCGCCCGAATGACCTGAAATTTTGCACACACGTCACAAATGACACAACGGACCTACTCCAATTTCCGGACTTCCATTTTGACCCTGATATCAAGATTTCCACTGCCGACTTGAAAATGCCAAATTTCCAATTTTGCCAATTCAAGCCTAAATCTGCCACAGACCTCCAAATTACATTTCGAACACGCTCCTAAGTCCAAAATCACCTAACAAAGCTATCCAAACCATCAGAATTCACATCCGAGACCTTCTACAGATAAGTCAACATCCGCTTGACTTTTCCAACTTAAGCTTCCGAATAAGAGACTAAGTGTCTCATTCCACTCCAAGACCACTCCAAACACAAAACAACCAACATGATACGATGAAATACAGCTGAACAACACATAAAGAAGTAGAAATGGGGAAAATGGGGCTGTAACTCATGAAACGACCGGCCGGGTTGTTACATCCTCCCCCTCTTATACAAACGTTCGTCCTCGAACGAGTCAAGAAACATACCTGAAGCCTCAAACAGGTGTGGATATCTACTCCACATCTCCCGCTTGGTCTCCCAAGTAGCCTCCTCTATGGGCCAACCTCTCCATTGCACTTTCACTGAAGCTTTATCCTTTGACCTCAACTTTCGGACCTGCCGCTCCAAAATAGCCACTGTCTCAACATCATAAGTCAAATCACCGTCTAACTGAACCGTGCTGAAATCCAAAACATGAGACGGTATACTTCCGGAGCATAGAAACATGAAATACCGGATGCACACTCGACAAGCTAGGTGGCAAAGCAAGCTCGTAAGCCACCTCCCCAATCCTTCGAAGCACCTCAAAAGGCCCAATGAACCGAGGACTCAATTTACCCTTCTTCCCAAATCTGATAACAACCTTCATGGGTGAAACCTTCAGTAGAACCTTCTCCCCAACCATGTAAGACACATCATGAACCTTCCTGTCAGCATAACTCTTTTGTCTCAACTGCGCTGTACGAAACCGCTCCTGAATCACTTTCACCTTGTCCATGGCATACTGTACCAAGTCTGTACCCAAAAGCCTAGCCTCACCCGGCTCAAACCAACCTACTAGAGATCTATACTGTCTCCCATATAAAGCCTCATAAGGAGCCATCTGAATACTCGATTGATAACTGTTGTTGTATGCAAACTCCGCGAGCGGTAGAAAATGGTCCCATGAACCCCCAAAATCAATGACACAAGCACGCAACATGTCCTCCAATATCTAAATAGTGCGCTCGGACTGTCCGTCCGTTTGAGGGTGAAAAGCTGTGCTCAACTCAACCCGAGTACCGAACTTTCGCTGCACGGTTCTCCAAAACTGCAAAGTGAAATGAGTACCTCTATCTAAAATGATGGAAACTGGGACACCATGCAGGAAAACATTCTCTCGAATATAAATCTCAGCTAACCGCTCTGAAGAATAGGTAGTACACACAGGAATGAAATGCGCGGACTTGGTTAGCCGATCCACAATCACCCACATAGCATCGAACTTCCTTAAAGTCCGTGGGAGTCCAACTACGAAATCCATGGTGATCCGCTCCCAGTTCCACTCTGGAATATCCATCTGCTGAAGCAAGCCACCCGGTCTCTGATTTTCATATTTCACCTGCTGACAATTGAGACACAGAGCTACAAATCCCACTATATCTTTCTTCATTCTTCTCCACCAATAGTGCTGTGTCAAATCGTGATACATCTTCGCGGCACCCGGATGGATGGAATACCGCGAGCTATGGGCCTCCTCCAGAATCAACTCCCGAAGCCCATCTACATTGGGCACACACATCCGGCCCTGCATCCTCAATACCACATCATCACCGATAGTCATATCTCTAGTATCGCCGTGCTGAACTCTATCCTTGAGGACAAGCAAATGAGGATCATCATATTGGCGCTCTCTGATGCGATCAAACAAGGAAGACCGAGAAACCACACAAGCTAAGACACGACTGGGATCCGAAATATCCAACCTCACAAACCGATTGGCCAAGGCCTGAACATCAACTGCAAGAGGTCTTTCCCCAGCAGGATTATACGCCAAACTGCCGATACTCACCGCCTTCCTACTCAAGGCATCGGCCACTACATTGGCCTTCCCCGGATGGTACAAGATAGTAATATCATAGTCCTTTAGCAGCTCCAACCATCTCCGTTGCCTCAAATTGAGATCCTTCTGCTTGAAAGTGCTGGAGGCTACAATGATCAGTAAACTCCTCACAAGACACGCCATAGAGATAATGCCTCCAAATCTTCAACGCGTGAATAGTGGCAGCCAACTCCAAATCGTGGATAGGGTAGTTCTTCTCATGGGGCTTCAACTGACGAGAAGCATAAGAAATCACTCTACCCTCCTGCATCAACACACACCCAATACCAACTCGAGAAGCATTACAATATACCGTATATGAACCTGAAGCTGATGGCAAAACTAACACTGGAGCTGTGGTCAAGGCAGTCTTGAGCTTCTGAAAGCTCGCCTCACACTCATCCGACCACCTAAAAGGAGCACCCTTTTGAGTCAATTTGGTCAAGGGTGATTCTATAGATGAAAATCCCTGAACGAACCGACGGTAATAACCCGCCAACCCAAGAAAGCTGCGAATCTCTGTTGCTGCGGACGGTCTGGGCCAACTCTAAACCGCCTCTATCTTCTTCGGATCAACCTTAATACACTCATTAGACACCACGTGCCCCAAAAAAGCCATTGAACTGAGCTAAAACTCACACTTGGACAACTTTGCATAAAGCTTCTCCTCCCTCAACTGCTGCAATACTACTCTTAAATGCTCAGCGTGCTCCTGCTGACAACGGGAGTACACCAGAATATCATCAATGAATACAATAACAAACGAGTCGAGATAGGGCCGAAACACGTTGTTCATCAAATGCATGAACGCTGCTGGGGCATTGGTCAACACAAAAGACATCACAAAGAACTCATAATGACCATATCGGGTCCTAAAAGCTGTCTTAAGAATATCTGAGTCCCTGATCTTCAACCGATGATACCCCGACCTGAGATCAATGTTGGAGAATACCCTCGCTCCCTGAAGTTGGTCAAATAAGTCATCAATACGAGGCAAAGGATACTAGTTCTTGATTGTGACTTTGTTCAACTGTCTGTAATTAATGCACATCCTCATCGTGCCATCCTTCTTCTTCACAAATAGAATAGGCGCACCCCAAGGCGACACACTAGGACGAATAAACCCCTTATCAAGGAGTCCCTGAAACTGCTCTTTCAACTCTGCCGGTGCCATAAGATACGCTGGAATAGAAATGGGTTGAGTGCCCAAAACCAAATCAATACCAAAATCAATATCCATGTCCGGTGGCATGCCAGGTAGGTCTGCAAGAAACACATCTGGAAAATCCCTCACTACCGGGACTGAATCACTGGTAGGAGTCTCTACACTAACATCCCTCATGAAGGCCAAGTAAGAAAGACAACCCTTCCCAACCATCTGCTGGGACTTTAAAAATGAAACCACCCTACTAGGAACATAATTCGTCGAACCTCGCCACTCAATCCGTGGCACACCCAGCGTGGCCAACGTCACTGTCTTAGCATGACAGTTCAAAATAGCACGACACGGAGATAACCAATCCATGCCCAATATCACATCGAAATCCACCATACAAAGCAACAGAAGGTCCACTCGGGTCTCCAAACCCCCAATAGTCACCACACACGACCGATATATGCGGTCCACAACAATAGTATCATCCACCAGAGTAGATACACGAACAGATGAAACAAGAGACTCACGGGGCGAATCCAAATAACTAGCAAAATATGATGACACATATGAAAAAGTGGAACCAGGGTCAAATAACACAAAGGCATCTCTGTGGCAGACTGAAACAATACCTGTAATCATAGCATCTGAAGCAATAGCATCTGGTCTGGTTGGGAGTCCATAGAAATGAGCCTAACCACCAGCTGATCGACCTCCCCCTCTAGGGCGACCCCTAGCTGACTGTCCCCCACCCTTAGCTGACTTGGTGGGTGGTGAAGTAACTGGTGCTGAAGTCGATGGTTGACTCCTCTGCTGAGGCGGACCCCCATGACAACGAGGACACTGCATCCACATATGCCCCAACTCTCCACACTCATAACAACCCCTGATGTTAGAGACGGGGACTGAAGGGAACCCCTAGCACCGGGATGACTGGCAGAAGAACCTGGCATGGAAGAGCCCTGAACTAAGTGATGAATGGCTCTGATGAGAACCGTGAGAACCATGGCCCGATGATGCCCCATGATAAACTGGGCGAGCTGACTGAGCATGCCTGAATGGACGGCCTCTGCTGTGTTAAAACTGACCCCATGAGGAGCACCACTGAATCCACCCTGACCACGAGGCCTTTTGGCCTCCCTCTCAATCCTCTCCTGACCACGAACCATCTTAATCTGTCGAGCTATATCAACAACCTCATCAAAAGTAGCACCAGATACCCTCTCTCTAGTCATAAGCAACTGAAGCTGGAAACCGAGGCCATCTATAAATCTCATGATCCTCTCTCGGTCTGTAGGAACCAACCAGACCGCATGACGAGCTAACTCGGAGAACTACATCTCATACTGTGTAACAGACTTATCACCCTGACGAAGCTGCTCGAACTGCCTGCGCAGCTCCTCTCGGCGAGACTCAGGTACAAACTTCTCCAGAAAGAGAACAGAGAACAGCTTCCAAGAAAGGGGCGTTGCGTCAACCGGCCTACGCCTCTCATAAGCCTCCCACCAACTAAGTGCAGCCCCGGAGAACTGGAAAGTAGTGAATGAGACCCCACTGGTCTCCAGAATACCTGCGGTCCGAAGCATCCTCTGACACTTATCCAAGAAACCCTGTGCATCCTCACCCTCACCACCACTAAATGATGGATTTGGAGCCTACCAAACCTCTCCAATATGCGCTGCTCGTCCTCTAGCATAACAGGAGCTACATAGTCCTGAGAAGCTGCAACCGGCTGGGCTGGAGGTGCCCCCGGTGTCTGAAGTCCCTGTACAACCTGCTCAGGTGTGCGAGCGGCGGGAGTCTGAGTGCCTCCCCCGGCCTGAGAAGTAGCTGCGGCCGTAGTAGCTGAGACCGCCTGAGCCAGGCCAGTGCACACTGATAGAATCTAGGCTAGGGCCTCCTAAAGGCCTAGGATAATAATAGGCACAGCCGGTGCCTGAGCTGGTCCTGCTGGAGCACCCGCAACTGGGACCTGATCGTGAATTAGGGCGACTGGTGGATCAGCAGGTGCTGCCCTAGCTGTTGTGCGGGCCACACCTCTGCCCCTACCACGGCCTCGACCGCGACCTCGGCCTCTAGTGACCCCAACTGGTGGTACTGGTGGTTGTCCGTCCTGACCGGTGGCACGTGTCCTCACCATCTGTGAGAGAATAGAATAACAGAAGTTCAGTTAACAGAACTAACAGATTCGCACGACAAGAATTCAAGAATGTGAAGTTTTTCCTAAAGGTTCTGCAGCCTCTCGAAGATAAGTACAGACGTCTCCGTATCGATCCGCAAGACTCTATAAACCCGCTCATGACTCGCGAGACCTATGTAACCTAGGCTCTGATACCAACTTGTCACGACCCCAAACCGACCCGGTCGTGATGGCGCCTATCCTGAAACTAGGCCAGCCGACACAATCCCAAATCAAACCAATATTTCATACAAATACGTTTTAAACTATTAATTAATAAAATTCCACAACATGAGTCTAAATAACAAGTGCGGAAAATAACATAAGCTTGATATCGGGGTGTTACAAGTCACGAGCATCTACTAGGGACTGTCTGATACAACTAAGACTATCACAGTCTGGAAAATACTAATATAATCTAAGGAAGATAAGAGGGAGAAGTGCAAGGCTGCGATCTCCATGTAGCTACCTTGCCGACTCCGGATATCCGCGACGGATGAAGGATCAGCACTCGCTATCACGACCCGCAACTCCTGGATCTGCACACAAGGTGCAGGGAGTAATGTGAGTACGCCAACTCGGTAAGTAATAAAAATAAATAAAGACTGAGGAGTAAGAAACACATAAATCCACGTCATAACACCACAGTAAGTACAGTATGTTTCCAAAATAGTTTATAAATCAAATTCTCTCGTTAAAATCCAATTTTAGTAAAAATCCTTTGAAAAATGTTTCTCTAACAGTTTCAAAAGAGGTTCAATGAAGTTTAGAGTAAAAAAGACGAAAATCATAAATAGCATGTAACATGAACCGCCCCTCGGGCGTAATACCACTCAGAATCAGCCCCTCGGGCAACCTCACAACCACTCGTAATCAGCCCCTCGGGCACAACATGAATCAAGAACAGCCCCTCGGGCAACATCATAACACTTACTCAGGGTACACGTGCTCACTGGGGGTGTACAGACTCCGGAGGGGCTCCTACAGCCCAAGCGCTATAACAAGCCATCTCGTGGCATAATAAATTAGGCCCTCGGCCTCTCATATATCACAATATAGTACATCATGCTGCGGTACGCAGCTCGATCCCATGATATCCTCACAACACAGGCCCTCGGCCTTACTCAGTCATAGACCTCTCAAGCCACTCGGCTAACAGTAAAACGGGGTGCTCAGCCCAAAATATCATTTTATACATCAAAACGGAGTAAATAAGACTAAGTTATGAAATCAGTAAAACATAGCTTGACTGAGTACAGATATTAAATCAAAACAGTGAGGAATAGTAGTAAAAAGCCCCTAAGGGTCCAGACAGCTTGGCACGAGGCCCAAATATGGCATTCAGCCCACAACATAGTAATACTTTCTAAAATATATAAGTATCAAATAGTTTCCAGTCAAACACGCAACTTAATAGTTGCTACGGGACGGACCAAGTCACAATCCCAATGGTGCAAACCCTCACGCTCGTCATCTAGAGTGTGCGTCACCTCAAAGTAGTGAAACGATGTGAAATCCAGGGTTTCATACCCTTAGGACAAGATTTACAGTCATTACTTACCTCAAACTGGACAAAACTCTAACCCGCGATGCCCTTGCCTCTTGCCTCGGCCTCCAAATGCTCTGAATCTAACCAAAATCAGTATATTATCGTCAATATAAGCTAAAGGAATGAATTCCACACGAAAAAATCAAATTAGACCAAAAATCCCGAATTTGAATTAAACCCGGTCCCCGGGCCCACGTCTCGGAGTCCAACAAAAATTACAAAACTAGAAACGCCTTTCACTTCCGAGTCTATACATATCAAAACCATCAAAATCGGACCTCAAATGGTCCCTCAAATCTCCAATCAAAGCTCTCCAAAACTCAAGCCCTAAACCTTCAAATTCACCCCAAATTCCCCATTAATTTCATGATTAGGTAGTGGAAAAATCATCACAAACACAAAATACAAAGCCCAAGTAGCTTACCACACTGAATCCCCTCGATTCCCTCTTGAAATCACTACTTGGAGCTCCAAAATTATCCAAAAATGGTGGAAGAATGACTGAAATTCGCGAAGGGGAACTTATATACTTTCTGCCCAGAACTTCCGCATCTGTGGTCCAAAACTCGCACCTGCGCAACCGCTTCTGCGGTCTACCCAACCGCACCTGCGGTTTCCACTTAAACGACTAGGACCGCATCTGCACCCCAGTCACCGCACCTGCGGTGCCGCAGATGAGCGTCCAAATAACCGCATCTGCGGTTCTTCTCCCGATGGCCAAAAACCGCACCTACAATCTCCATATTGCATCTGTGACCTCGCACCTGCGGTCCCCAATCCGCAGGTGCGAAAATGACAGAAGCACCAAAATCAGCAGCATCAACTCAAAGCTAAACTTTTCGCCAACCATCCAAATTCATCCCGAGGCCCTCGGGACCTCAACCAAACATGCCAACAAGTCACATATCACCATTCAAACATATTCCAACCTTCGGAACACTCAAAACAACGTCAAAACTTCAAATCACCCTCGTATTCAAGCCTAAGGATTTCCAAACTTCCGAATTCCGTAAACGATGCCAAAACCTATCAAACCTCGCCCGAATGACCTGAAATTTTGCACACACATCACAAAAGGCACAACAGACCTACTCCAATTTCCTAAATTCTATTCCGACCCCGATATCAAGATTTCCACTGCCGACCGAAAAATGCCAAATTTCCAATTTCGCCAATTCAAGCCTAAATCTACCACGGACCTCCAAATTACATTCCGAACATGCTCCTAAGTCCAAAATCACCTAACAAAGCTATCTGAACCCTCAGAATTCACATCCAAGACCTTCTACACATAAGTCAACATCCAGTTGACTTTTCCAACTTAAGCTTCCGAATAAGAGACCAAGTGTCTCATTCCACTCCAAGACCACTCCGAACACAAAAAAACCAACACGATACGATGAAATACAACTGAACAACACATAAAGAAGCAAAAATGGCAGAAACGGGGTTGTAACTCATGAAACGACTGGTCGGGTCATTACATCCATAGTGGTCGTTGCTTACTATTGACTTATTGATTAAATTGAAATTTCGTACTCAGTTATATTTATCCATTGCATATCATATCTCAGTCTCTGTTGCTATTTATTGGTACATCATATTATCATTTTTGGGCTAGTTTCATGATAGTGTGAGCCCGAGAAACTGGAGAGATTGATAACTAAGTGAGGGCGAGGGCCTGATTGTGAGCGATCTTTACGGTATCGGGTTGTACGCCGCAGCATGTTTTATTGATTTATGCATGGATCTGGCTTATGATAGCGCTTGGTCTGAAGGAGCCCCTCCGAAGTTTGTACACACCCCTAGTGAGTGCAGTTGATTTATATTAAGAGATTGATCTTCCCTGGACATGGATATTGTCTGAATCATTTATATTTGGGGATGGATCTTCCCCTGGGCTGCATTGGCCTTATACAGTACTGTGACTGACTGTTAGTTGATGTATATATATCTAGGATGGATCTTCCTGGGCTGGATATACAGTATTGAATGATTGAGTATTCTGAGAGTGTGAGTACATGAGGCTTTCAGCGTGGTGAATTACATACAACATGTGCATTCGCATATAGATATAGAAATGCTATATTTCCTTATATCATTTAGAATTGATCTCTCTTTTACTTGTATTGAGTTTAATTGTTGAACTTGAAAGCATGCCTAAATTTCTGTAATTCTATATTGAATTATACCTACTGAATTCGTCACTACTTTCAGTCCAAAGATTAAATTTGTTACTTATTGAGTTGGTTATACTCACGCTACACCATGCACCTCGTGTGCAGATCCAGGTGCAGGTGCTTCCGGTCACGGTGGTTGCTGAGTTACAGAGTCTGGACCTTCGGAGATCATTGAGGTAGCTGCTTGGCGTTCGCAGACCTTGACTCTCCTCCCTTGTCTTTCATTATGTTTCAGTTTTGTTTTCTAGACAGTGTACCAGACTATATCTTTATGTAGATGCTTATGTACTCGATGAAGCCCGGGTTGGGAGAGATTTTGTATTGAGTTATGATTTCCTATTATGTTTTCAAAAGTTTTCCTTAAATTAAACTGTTTCTCGTATCTTTCAAAGCGTAAAGTGTTGGAAATGTCTGAGTAGTCGCCTTGCCTAGGACTATGATAGGTGCCATCACGACGGGTTTGTTTTGGGTCATGACAAATTTATTCCTGAGCGAAGTTCATGTAATAATTGACAATCATTATGCTCAATACTATGTATAAGTTGAACACTATACACGTATCCCAAAGCCTCTACTCAATTGGTTAGCGTCTCGTTGTGATAACGTGTTATAAAACAATAAAAGAGGAAGAAGAGAATTGCAGAGAAAAGTAGGGAGAGGGAATTCTCATTGAATTGGGATGAATTACAATAGGATTGAACCCCTCTATTGATAAGTGTGATGACCCGATAGGTCATTTATAGTTTTACCCTTCATTTCTGTGTTCCGAGACCTTGGTTAGCTCTGTTTAGCATTTTTTCGATTTGCATGCGCAGTCCGTGTCCTCTTTGTGGAAGGTTTTTATAGGAAAATTGACGATAATGTGAAATAGTGCCCTAAAACTCATTTGAGTTAACTTTGGTCAACATTTTGAGCAAACGAACTCGGATCAGTATTTTGATGGTTCCAATGGGTTCGTATCGTGATTTGGGACTTAGGCGTATTCCAGGAATCGAATTCGAAACTCCGTAGCTTGATCTAACGTGATTTGTTGAAAACTAACAACTTAAAGGTTTAAAGAATTTCTAAGTTTGACCGTAGTTTGACTTTATTGCTACCAGGTTCGGATTTTGATTCCGGAACTTGGTATAGGTTCATTTCAGTATTTATGACTTGTCTGAAAAATTTGGAGGCAAACGGAGTTGATTTCATCATGATTCGGACGTCCAGTTGAAAAATTGAAAGTTCTTAAGTTTCTTTAAAAATTTCAATTATTTTGGTGTCTGATTCATAGTTCTAGGTGGTATTTTGGTGTTTTGATCACACGAGCTAGTTCGCATGATGTTATTACACTTGTGTGCATGTTTGGTTTGGAACCCCGAGGGCTCGGATGAGTTTCGGACGCGTGGTGGAGTGTTAAAAGAATTAGGATGTTGCTGGTTCTGGTGCACAAGCCTCAGACCTTGCAATTGCGAGGACTGGTTCACATTTGCGATAATATAGGGCCTCTATCAGGTTCGCATTTGTGAACAATTTCTTTGCAGTTGCGAAGAGGGGATTGGGACAACAGGGATCGCAATTGCGATCAATTGGTCGATTTTGCGAAGCTCCAATGTTCGCATTTGCGAACAAATCATCGCAAATGCGATGATAGCAGAGATGTGGGTTGCTTCGCATTTACGAAGCATTTTTCACATTTGCGGGGTTCGCAATTGCGAACCCCAGGTCGCAGTTGCGACATTTGCGCCTGGACAAAAGAAGGGAAAATGGGATTTAGCTCATTTCTTTCAAACTCTCAACCCTAAACACCCTAGAGGCAACTTTGCCCAAGAGATTTTCTTCCTAAATTTTTTGGTAAGCAACTTCAATCTATTTCTTTTCAATTACCCATTACATTTCATAAGTTTTCAACATTAAATCTAGGATTTTCAAGGTAGAAATTAGCAATTTGAGTAGAATTGAGGGTTTTTTGTAAAATTAAGATTTAGACCTCAAATTAAGGTCGAATTTCGAAAATAATCACATAACCAGGCTCGGAGGTGAATGGGTAATTGAATTTTGGTCCGAGTCTCGAGTTTTGACCAAGCGGGCCCGTAATTGACTTTTGTTGACTTTTTGAGAAAAGGGTAAAGATATTAACTTTATGCATCGTAATTGATTCCCCTAGCATTATTTGATGTTATTGAGTCAATTTTTGCTAGATTTGATTGGTTTGGAGGCGAATTTTAGAGGAAAGGTCCCGGTTGTGCTTTGATTTGCTTGTGGAGTGAGGTAAGTGTTGGGTCTAACCTTGATTAAAGGGAATTAGGAATCCTTGAGCTATGTGCTATGTGAATTATATGTGTAGCGGCGTATATGCGAGGTGACGAGTGTATATACACCGTCAAAATACTTGTTTCCATGTTTTTCCTTATTTCATTAATTATTTCATTTCATGTCTTAACTGTTACATGGTTTAATTGTGTCTTATGCCTTAACTTGCTACTTGTCACTTATTTCTCTCATATTAAAATGTTCGTTTCTCCTATGCTTCCATGATTAATTGCTACTTGCCTTAATTGTCTTATTTGTACACTTTAATTATCATATATTTGACTGTCTTGTTGCTTTGTATTAATTGTAGCATTCTTTGATTTGCCCGATGCTGCATTACGAATTTGCTTTCATATTCTATAATCGTAGTGATTCTTGTGATTTGAGTTGCCGAGGATTTCATTTATTGATTCTATTTATGGATCGGGTTGCACGAAGCAACAGGTGGAATAAGGGAGGATTGATATTGATGGTGGGATCGGGTTGCACGCCGCAACAGGTGGAATAAGGGAGGATTAATATTTATATGGTGGGATCAGGTTGCACGCCCAACTAACTTTTATATGTGATATTGATACGATGAAATAAGGAAGGATTATGATATTAATATTGATACAGTGGGATTGGGTTGCACGCCGCAACGGGTGAAATAAGGGAGGATTGTGTTTGTATGGTGGGATCGGGTAGCGTGCCGTAACGGATTGTGTGTTTTGTATTCCGTATTACATTTTATTAGCTTTCAGTGTTTTCATACGAGCTTCTGAGGACTGATGTTTCTGGTTTTACTGGTTTCGAAGATTGAGTTTATTCACATAGGTTAACTGTTTAACTTTTCCTGCATTTTTTTCCTGTCATTATTATTATTATACTGCGTACAGGTTATTGTAAGCGACTCGCCATAGCCTCGTCACTACTTCGTCGAGGTTAGGCTCAGCACTTACAGAGTACATGGGGTCGGTTGTACTCATACTACATTCTTCACTTCTTGTGCAGACTTTGGAGTCGGTCCCAGCGGCGGTCAGTAGATTGCTCAGATTGGCATCCGACGAAGACTTGAGGCACATCTGCTCGGCGTTCGCAGCCCTGAAGTCCCTTTCTGCCTTTATCCTAGCTATTTATTTCATTTTAGACAATTTTACTTTCATTCAGATCATTATTTGTATTATTCTAGTCGCTCGTGCACTTGTGACACCAGTTCTGGAATTGTAGCAATATATTGCGGTTATTATGGTTTTCCTCACTTTATTTCAGTTCTATTTCAGCTATTCAGTTAAATTGGCACCAGTTAATCTTAATTGTTAAAAATGTCTAGAAATTGTTCTAATATTGGCTTGCCTAGCGAGTGAAATGTTAGGCGCCATCACGGTTCCGAGGGCGGGAATTCCGGATCGTGACAATAGAAAAAGTGACTTAGCCACCAAGTAACAAACCCTAAAATCTTTTTAAAATATAAACATTCACTATAAATAAAATACTATTATAATAGAAAATAAAATTTAAGGTATTCTCTTTGTCTTTATTCTCAAAGTTGTACATTAAATGATTGAATGACAATAAGATTTTAAGTCAGTTTCGCACACCGAAGCGACGTGAGAAACACGTTCCACTATATGTCAGCAATAAGTACTCAATAAACACTAATTATATACTCCCTCCGGTCCAAAGTAAGTGATTTTTTGGATGTTTTCACACAGATTAAGAAATCCACCTTTTAGCATTAATTAACAATGGAATTGACCATATTAACCTTTACTATCTCACATAAACACTCCTAACACATATTCCAACACTATTTACTCCAAGGACAATGTAGGCAAAAAACAATTAATGCTTTCTTAAAATTTAAAAAAATTACTTATTTTGGACCACAAAAAAAATCCAAAAAACCACTTATTTTGGACCGGAGGGAGTAGTATATAAAAAAATTAGTTCATATATGTCACGTCCCAACCTTGGGAGCCGTGGCTAGCAAGATGTTACATCCCGTAAATCTAACAACATTGACACTGTTATATATATTTGATGTGGTATTTCGAATGGAACGTTTTTGTAAAATTTCAAAAAAATATAATATTATATAATTATCAATATTACTTTCGAATATGTTATAAATTATACACATAATATGAGAAATGTTTATGAGGTTTTCTTTATTGTAAATATATGAATTATTTTTTTTGGGTTTTGTATGTAATTTATTGTGTTGGAAAGAGATTTAATGTCTTTTTACTTACAGAATTGTTTAAATGGAATTATAGGACTAATGGTTGAGCTAAGCAGGCGGCAAATTTTTTAATATGATTTAAGAATTAAGCCTATGAAAATTTGTACTCTTTATATGAGATTGGGAAAATTAAAAGTTGAGAAAATATACGTATTTTTATATGGTTATTTTAATAAAATAATGGTGTATGTATTGATTTTATATGGTACCATGATTTATTAATATTTTAATATGTAAGAGTAGTACTTTAGGATGAGGACAAGACTATTTTCGAGATTATAAGTATTTATAGTATTACAAACAAGTGATAAGTAAATTCGTGGATGTGAGAGGGTAAGCAAATAAGAGAAAATGAGTTTCGTCGAACTTTGACAATTTAGAGTAAAATACGATCCAAGCTATAACACCTCGTATTTATGTGCTAATAATATACCACATGACCATGTTAGTATGATGTATAAAGTGTGTTAAAAATGGATAATATTTTAAGTAAATTGAGATAATTCTTAATTATACGGATAATTGGTTAATTATAGGATAACGGGTCATTATCTAATTAATTAATGAGTTATGGGTGAATAAGACTAACCCTCCCCACCCCCACGTGGCAGCCACCCTTTCTTCAAAGTAATGACTCTTAATAGTTTTAGTCCTAAGTTACATATCATTTTAGAAGGAGAATCTTTTATGTCTTAAAAGACATAAGAATCATTTTCATTCATAACGTGAAATTTCAAGGATGTGGGTTGTTTCAGCTTCTGGTTGTTTAAGGTGTTACGGATTTCTAAAATAGGATTCAAGGATTCTAGCAAAAAAAAAAAAAAAATTCTTATGCATCTTAGCAACGTGACTCTAAATAAGCCCGGTATAATCTTTTTCAAGAATATCATACGGATTTTTCTCTACTTCAATCCGTTGTTACGCATTGTCGCCATCAACGGTGTTAAAGGGACTGTCAAGAGAATCAGCACAGGTATGTTAAGGTCATCCCTTCTTTCTTAAACGACTCTATTCATAGAAATACTAGGGGTCTCTGTGTTCTTGATTCCCCGTGTGACATATTATTATATCTTCTGTTCATGGGTCTCAGAATAATACGCAGTTGAAAAAGTTTATCCGGAAGGAATATTGAGATTATTACATATTTTTCATGCATTTCATTCATTTATACATGTGCATTGACCCATGACTATATATATATATATATATATATATATATATATATATATATATATATGTCACGACCTGGATTTCCCACCCTCGGGATTCGTGATGGCGCCTACTAGTGAAAGCTAGGCAAGCCAACCAATTGAATTATTTACCTTGTTTCCATTTTAATCCGCTAACAATTAAGAACCAACCTTTAATAAACAACAGAATTTAATAAGCGGAAGACTGAAATAAAATATTTTAATAATGCTACCAATACCGATCCGTAACAAAACTACCCAAGACTGGTGTCACAATTTCACCGACTGTCTGGGAGTACTACAAATAAAGGCCTGAAAAAGTAATACAACACTGTCTCTGGAAATACATGAAAGAAACAGGATAAAAGATAGAAGGAGACGCCAAGGCCTGCGGACGTCTGCAGGACTACCTCGGGTCGCCTGATGAACTAGAAGTAGCAACCTCACTGCGGTCCGAAAGCTACAGCACCAGGATCTGCACAAAAGAGTGCAGAGTGCAGTATCAGTACAACCGACCCCATGTGCTGGTAAGTGCCTAGCCTAACCTCGGCGAAGTAGTGACGAGGCTAGGACCAGACTACCAAATAAACCTGTGCAGTTAAATCATATACAACGAAAAATAAAGGTAGAAATTTACAATTTAAAAGTAAGAAGGGGGAAGAGAGACATGCTGCGGAGATGTCAAGTGACAACGGGAAACAAATAAATAACCGTAAAGAACACTGTAACTCAAATAACATCATTAACTATAAATTAAACCCCAAATTCATGAAATCGTCCAAGAACACTCAAAATTCCAATTTCTCAACTTTAAGTCCGTTTTATACCAAACCAATCCCGATCTTTACAAAATTTTACGGATTCAACCAAATTATTATTTCAAACTTGTACCGGGCTCCGGAACCAAAAATACGGGCCCGATACCATCAGATTCAAACATATTTCATTTTAAAAACTCAAATATATTCCAGAAAATAATTTTCTTTAAAAATTTATTTCTTGGGCTTGGGTTCTCGAAATTCGATTTCGGGCATACGCCCAAGTCCCATATTTTCCTACGGACCCTCCGGGACCGTCAAATCACGGGTCCGGGTCCGTTCACCCAAAATATTGACCAAAGTCAACCTAAATTCATTTTAAAAGCAAAATTTATTATTTTTCACAGATTTTCACATAATGGCTTTCCGGATATACGCCCGGACTGCGCACGCAACTCGAGGTAAAACAAAAGGGAGGTTTTAAGGCCTCGGAATACGGAATTTATTTCTAAAACAAGTGATGGCCTTATATGTATGTATATGGGATATGGAAAAAAGGTCACGACGTTATATACGCACCACCACCTGATCAGTTGGTATATGTTGATGATGTTGCCCATAGTGGCCGAGATGATATGATGGGATGCCCTCAGGGGCTTGATGATGTTATGAACACATGTACATATGCACGACATGGCATTCATATGCATATGCATAACATTATAAATATTTCATGATTTATAGAGCTATCCAGATTTACAGGTTGAGTCCTTTACTCCATGTTTCTTCCATGTTCTTTATGTACTGATTTACATGTCTTACATACTCAGTACATTATTCGTACTGACGTCCTTTTGTTGGGGACGCTGCATTCATGCCTGCAGGTATAGATAATCAGTTTAACAAGCCCTCATATATAGTTGACGAGATTTGCTTCAGCGAAGGATCGGTAAGACTCCACCTCATTCGGAGTGCAACCGAGTCTATGAGTCATCGTGTCAGAGTTTTGCTACAGACTTATGGGTAGGCCGGTACCCTGTCCCATTTTATGTCAAATAATCTTAGAGGCTTTGTAGACACTGGTTTATTATGTACAGTATGTCAGAGGCCTTGACGGCCCATATGTATTCATGTTTTATGAACGAAGGTTCATTGATATAATATTTGCCCACTTACAATTGTACGTTACGAGTTGTGGCCATGTTGGCCCAACATAGTTACAAAAGGAATGAATGAGTTACAGAGTGGTTCGCTCGGGCCAGTGCTGCACCGGGTGCCAGCCACGCCTCCCAAAGTTAGGGCGTGACAATATAAACATACTAGTAAATTTCCGCGCTTCGCGCGGTCGAAAAATACCTAACTAAATTTTCAAAATAGTATTTTCCTGAACCTAAATATTAAAAATAACTAAAAAAGTAGATTCATGCAAAACCTAAAATTGTTCAGTAGTAACTCTTGATCAATTTAAACTTTATTTCCCTCATTGCGCTCAACTGTTGTGAAGGTAAGTTCTCCATGTAGCATTGCGGTGGATGGTTCCCAATAACTGTTATTTATATGTCAAATTTTCTCTTAGCCTCCAATTAGATATAGCCGCAATAGACTTTTATTTTACTTATTATTGGAAAGGGGTTATTAAGCTCTTATGCAGGGCTTAGTTCAATAATATATTTGTTTAAAGAGGAAAAAAAACATGCTGAGCATAGTATCAATGTTTTGGTTATTATACCATCATCAAAAGCAATTTTCTTAATGAAGAAGACTTAGGACTATTTGAAACACCAGGCTATTAGACTATATTCAGTAAGAACCAACAGAAATGAACATCTACTGTAGAGTCTAATTAATAATAAAAGCTATAGTTACAACTTATAATATTTTTAGCAAAGTAAAACTATACATAGCAGGAATGAAGCATACGGCACCACTAACTTTTTCTCAAGGCAACCCATATGTATAAAATTGATCTCTATCTAATTTGTAACTGCATGAGAATATTGAAGTGATATAACTGCCTGACAACTGAAACTCTTATCTAGATTTTAAATCATTCAAACTCCCTTAGTTCGAATTTAAGTACAAAGGACAATTGAAGATTTCTTTTAAAGCCAGCTGCCAAGGGATGTGAAAGTGTAACGACCCGGCCGGTCGTTTTGAGAATTTAAGCTCCGTTCCGCGGCGTAAGGTCTTGAACATCTTCATATTATGTGTATCGACTTGCGTGCATGGTTGAATTCAGTTACCGGATGATTCGGGGTCGAATTGGGAGAAAGAATCTAGTTTTGGAAGCTTAAGCGGTGAGAATTTGACCGGAATTGTACTTTTGATTAAACGGCTCCGTGATGGGTTTTGGATGATTTCAACAGCTTCATATTGTGATTTGGGTCTTAGGCGTGCGTCCGGATTCGGATTTGGAGGTCCGTGGTGGAATTAGGCTTGAATTGGCGAAATTGGAAATTTGGCAATTTCCGGTCGGCAGTAGAAAATTTGATATCGGAGTCGGAATGGAATTCCGGGAGTTGGAGTAGGTTTGAAATTTCATTCGTGACGTGTGTGCAAAATTGGAGGTTATTCGGACGAGGTTTGATATGTTTCGGCATCGGTTGTGGAAGTTTGAGGTTTCAAGTTCATTAAGCTTGAGTTGGTGTGCGATTCATGTTTTTGTTATTGTTTGAGGTGATTCGAGAGCTCGATTGAGTTAGTATGGTATTTTAGGACTTGATGGCGTATTTGGTTGAGGTTCCGGAGGCCTCTGGTGTGTTTCGGGTGAGTTTTGAGCGAATCCGGGCATTACTGGAACTCAGGCATGGTATGGTGCTTAATTTTCGCGGACGGCGGCAAAATTTCGCTGAGAGCGGAGCTGGGGGCGCGGACCGCGTAAATTTGGTCGCGGAGGCGCTCCAGGGCAGATCTGCAGATTCGCTGGTCCGACTTCGGAAGCCTACAACTTTTGATCTATAAGGAATTTTGAGATGATCCAAAAGGAAAGATGTAGCCCATCGTGTCTAGTTTCCAGAAAGGTAAAGAACTCATCATTTGGACATTTGTAGAGAAAGTTATTGCCAAAATACTAAGGCCTGTCAGTGCAGCCACCAAAAGCGCGGACCGCGCTACTTTTTCGCGACCGTGGTGGTTGGATTTTCGCGGCCGCGCTTGGATTTTTGTGGACCGCGTAGTGGAGATCAGAGAGTGCACTTTATAAACGAGGGTTAGGGTTTTATTTCACATCTTGGTCTTTGGGAGCTCGGTTTGAGGCAAATTTTCGGGAGTTTTTCAAGAAAATCATCTGGGTAAGTAATTCTAACTCTGTTTTGGCTAATATTCATGAATATATCATTGAATTCATCATTTGATTCGCGATTTGGGGTGGAATTTGGGGAAAATTAGAAATTTCATAAAATGAATTTTTGAGATTTGAATGTTCGATTTGGAGTCGGATTTGAGTGAAACTAGTATGGTTAGTCTCGTAATCGAATGGGTTGTCGAATTCTGTGACTTTGGTCAGGTTTCGAGACGTGGGCTCGGGGCCCGTCTTTGGTGTTGACTTTTTGACTTTTGACTTAAAGCTTAGTATTTTATTATGGAATTGATTCCTTTAGCTCGTGTTGTTTATATCGAATTGTTTGTGGTTAGATTTGGGCCATTCGGAGTCAGAGATCGTGGAAGAAGCATTCTTATTGATTGATTGAGCTTGGTTCAAGGTAAGTATCTTGCCTAACCTTGTGTGGAGGACTTCCCCTTAGGATTTGAGTCGTCTATGTTGATTGTAATCCGTGTACGCGAGGTGACGAGTGCGTGCTTGGACTTATTTGTGTTTAGAAGTTATAGCGAAACTCTATAGACCTTATGACTTGTAGTACCGGGTTTTGGGAACGTGTTTATTGTATAAAGAGTTTATTTTAGAAAATTTTTAGATGTTATTTATTATTGTTGTTATTCGGTAAATATTAGGCTTACCTAGTCCTTAAGACTAGGTGCCGTCACGATACCCAACGGATGGGGAAAATTGGGTCGTGACAAGTTGGTATCAGAGCTCTAGGTTCATAGGTGCTACAAGTCATAAGCGAGTTTAGTAGAGTCTTGCGGATCGGTACGAAGACGTCTATACTTATCTTCGAGAGGCTGCGGAACTATTAGGACAATCTCACTTCTTTCATTCCTATCGTGCGAGCTTATTGATATCGGTGCCTGAACTGTTATCATTCCATTCTCTCACAGATGGTGAGGACACGCGCTACAGTTACCGACGATGCTGCTCCCGAAGCAGGGGTCGCTGGAGGCAGAGGCAGAGGCCGACGAGAAGTACGTGCCACAGCTAGAGCACCCACCAGAGCAGCTATTGAGGAGCCGCCAGTAGCTCCAGTTAGGGGACAGGTACCGAAGGTGCCTGTTGTTACCTCAGGACTTCAGGAGACCTTAGCACAGTTACTGAGCATGTTTGGTACATTGGCTCAGGCGGGGTTGATTTCGGTTGCACCAGCTACTTCACATACCGGGGGAGGGACTCAAACTCCTACCGCCCAAACTCCAGAGTAGCGATTTCACGTTGGTCAGGTTCCAAGTGTCATGGCGACACAGCCTGCGGTTCCAGTTCAGCCCCTGGTCAGGGCAGCAACATCTGAGGAAGGGCAATTTAGATTTGCAAGGTTCAAGGAATATGACCCTCCTACATTCAGTGGTTTGACTTCAGAGAGCGCACGGGGTTTCATAGAGGAGTGCCATCGCATTCCCCGTACTATGGGTATTATTGAGTCGAGTGGGGTTGCTTTTACCACATTCCAGCTTAGGGGAGCAGCTTATCAGTGGTGGCGGGCATATGAGTTGGGTAGCCCGGCCGAGTCAGATTCACTTATATGGCTTCAGTTTTCAGAGATGTTCCTGAGAGAGTTCGTACCTCAGTCCCTTCGGGATGCATGGCGCGCAGAGTTTGAGCAGTTGCGCCAGGGTACTATGTCAGCATCAGAGTACGCCGTCAGATTCAGTGATTTGGCCAGACATGCATCGACCTTGGTTTCTACTGTTCGGGAGAGTCCGCCGGTTTATTGAGGGACTCCATCCCAGCACCAGCAGTAGCATGGACCGGGAGTTGGAGATAGATATTTCGCATCAACAGATCGTGAGTATTGCTAGGAGAGTGGAGGGCATGCTTGCTCGAGAGAGAGAGAGAGGAGAGAGAGGTCAGACGAGGCCAGGAGAGAGAGGATAGAGAGGCGAGGAGGCCTCGTAGACTGGAGAGATTTACTGGTCCTTATTTTGGAGGAAGGGTGCGGCATGGTAGAGGTTTTGTAAGTCAGCCAGTTCAGTTTGCACTTCAGACTTCACGCGGTGTTTCAGATGCTCATGGGTCTCTGGGTACCCGTACCGCACAGTTCCCATAGCCACGTCAGCAAAGAGGTTGTTTTGAGTGTGGAGATACAATCCATATGGTGAGAGATTGCCCCAGATTTCGGGCCGATGTGTCACAGCGGGGTATTCAGGAGAGTAGGGGCGCCCAAGAGGGGGAGACCCGGCCCGTTGATGTGTTTCATGTAGCAGGCTTGAGGCCGTTGCACCAGATGATGTCGTCCAGGTATGCCTTCGGTCAGTGATAGAGAAGCCCCATCCGTATTGTTGTTTCAGTTTTGCTTATCGGGGTGAATTCCCCTGTTTGTTGCTCCACTTATGGGTGCGTTTCATGATTTGCACTCTGTTTATGTGTTACCCTATTGGGAGGTTGTATGAGTTATAGCCGTGTCTATTGTCTGTTTTTATTCTTTATTGAGAGTTATGAGACTAGTACTAAATTCCTATTGTCCATTACGGTAGGTTTGATGTGATTTCTGAGTATTTTTGGCTACGAGCTGTGATTTTTCTGCTCCACCGGTGTGGGAGCCAGCACTTGTTGTAAATTATGACGGAATTGATATAGTGAGAGGTTCCAACTGGTTTGACGTATATCCTACTTGTGATTCAGAGTTGAGGGCGGGACCCTCGCGATTTTGTGTAATTTGATGTGTTGAACCGGGCTGTGTACTGCGGTGGAAGTTATATCAGTATGAGGTCCTTGTGATTTGTTCATATGCTTTAATTCTTTTCTTGTTATATTGTTTTGTAGGTTAATGTTGATAGAGAGTTGTGTCTGTCGGGCTTGTTTGATAGTTCTCTTATGTGATTCTCTTTACATATTCAGTTATTTTCGTTATGTGCTTCTTAAGTTTTAGCTTGCGCGGTGTGTGTCCGGTGGTGCTAGTTGTGACTTGTTGATCCGGGTGTATAGTTATGAGGTCTTCATGTCTCTTGCGTCATTGTCAGTGTTGTGGAGGTTTGAATCAGAGTTCTAATGGATATGAGGCTAATTGCCGGTGCTGGATTTGATTCGGACTGTTATTGTGATCAGAATTGTTATTGTGGTCCTATGTATGCTATGTCATGTTGTATGGTTGTGCCTTGTGGGTATAGGCATAAGTTGTTGCAGCTGGTTGAGACTGATACCGGATATGGATTTAGAATCAGGTCTCTTGGGAATGAATGGGAGATGAGAATTTTGGCTCTAAGGCTTATTGGTATTGGTAGAAAGGCTAAATTGTAGCTGAGATGGTGTCACCAAGCTTATGTAGATTGGGGTGATGTGGCATCACCCGCGGTTGTATGTTGAAAGTGTGCACTCAGTGATTTGAGGACTCCGAGGCGAATCTTGGCACGTTCGAGGACGAAAGTTTGTTTTAAGAGAGGGAGGATGTAACAACCCGGCCGGTCGTTTTGAGAATTTAAGCTCCATTCCGTGGTATAAGGTCTTGAACAGCTTCATATTATGTATATCGACTTGCGTGCATGGTTGAATTCTGTTACCGGATGATTCGGGGTCGAATTGGGAGAAAGAATCTAGTTTTGGAAGCTTAAGCAATTAGAATTTGACCGGAATTGTACTTTTGAGTAAACGGCTCTGGAATAAGTTTTGGATGATTTCAACAATTCGTATTGTGATTTGGGTCTTAGGCGTGCGTCCGGATTCGGATTTGGAGGTCCTTGGTGGAATTAGGCTTGAATTGGCGAAATTGGAAATTTGGCGATTTCCGGTCGGCGGTGAAAAATTTGATATCAGAGTCGGAATGGAATTCCGGGAGTTGGAGTAGGTTTGAAATTTCATTCGTGACGTGCGTGCAAAATTAGAGGTTATTCGGACGAGGTTTGATATGTTTCGGCGTCGATTGTGGAAGTTTGAGGTTTCAAGTTCATTAAGCTTGAGTTGCTGTGCGATTCATGTTTTTGTTATTGTTTGAGGTGATTCGAGAGCTCAATTGAGTTAGTATGGTATTTTAGGAATTGATGGCGTATTTGGTTGAGGTTCCGGAGGCCTCTGGTGTGTTTCGGGTGAGTTTTGAGCGAATCCGGGCATTACTGGAACTCAGGCATGGTATGGTGCTTAATTTTCGCGGACGGCGGCAAAATTTCGCTGAGAGCGGAGCTGGGGGCGCGGACCGCGTAAATTTGGTCGCGGAGGCGCTACAATGCAGATTTGCAGATTCGCTGGTGCGACTTCGGAAGTATATATCTTTTGATCTACAAGGAATTTTGAGATGATTCAAAAACAAAAGTTGTAGCCCATCGTGTCTAGTTTTCCGAAAGGTAAAGAACTTATCATTTGGACATCTGTAGAGAATGTTATGGCCAAAATACTAAGGCTTGTTAGAGCAGCCACCAGAAGCGCGGACCGCGCTACTTTTTCGCGACCGGGTGGTTGGATATTCGCGGCCGCGCTTGGATTTTTGCGGACCGCGTAGTGGAGATCAGAGAGTGCACTATATAAATGAGGGTTAAGGTTTTATTTCACATCTTGGACTTTGGGAGCTCGGTTTGAGGCGAATTTTCGGGAGTTTTTCAAGGAAATCATCTAGGTAAGTAATTCTAACTCATTTTTGGCTAATATTCGTGAATATATCATTGAATTCATCATTTGGTTCGTGATTCGGGATGGAATTTGTGGAAAATTATGGAAATTTCATAAAATAAATTTGTGTGATTTGAATGTCGATTTGAAGTCAGATTTGAGTGAAACTAGTATGGTTAGTCTCGTAATCGAATGGGTTGTCGGATTTTGTGACTTTGCTCAGGTTTTGAGACGTGGTCCCGGGGCCCGGCTTTTGTGTTGACTTTTTGACTTTTGACTTAATGTTTAGTATTTTTTTATGGAATTGATTCCTTTAGCTCGTGTTGTTTATATCGAATTGTTTGTGGTTAGATTTGGGCCATTCGGAGTCGAAAATCATGGAAGAAGCATTCTTATTGATTGATTGAGCTTGGTTCAAGGTAAGTATCTTGCCTAACCTTGTGTGGGGGGACTTCCCCTTAGGATTTGAGTCGTCTATGTTGATTGTAATCCGTGTACGCGAGGTGACGAGTGCGTGCTCGGACTTATTTGTGGGAAGTTGGTCTTTAGGGTTCTTAGGTCCTTATATTTACTGTGTATGAAGTTGTTCGGGATATGTTTGAGTTCCTAATTGTTGGTTTCACCTCTACATGCTTAATTGGAATTAATTGCTTTATGATTCACCCTCATTGCCTAATCGACTCCTGCTCGATTTAACTGAAGAATTTTGCCTCTCATATTGTCATGCTATCTTTTCATAGCTGCTTGTCTTATTTGAGAATTTTTATTATCTCTCCTGAAATTTGTTTAGTCTTAAGTGAAGCGAAGATCATCTTTCCTTAATTGAATTGTCGAATATCCTCGTAATTTTCCAACCTTAATAGGAGTTTGGATAACCTATATCTTTGTTGACTTGCCTTTTGGGACTACTGGACTCGTGTTGATTTCCTTGTTATTGACTTGTATATTGCGGGATCGTTGCTACATGTTAGTTTTCCCTTTGTTGAACTGTTCCCTTCATGCCAGCATTCTCTTTCTGTGGTTATTCTTTGTGAGGTGGTTCTACCGTTTCTTTGTGATTTATAGTTCTTGAGTTGATTTACTTGTCGTACCTTGTATTATTGTCATTGTTGTTGTTATACACATTGTGGTGATGTACGACTTTTCTGCTGTGCTGTATCTGTTGTTTCTGTTGGTTGCGCTGCATATTTTCTTTGGGACTACGGAACGGTATTCCGGGAGATCCCCCTGCATGTTTACTTTGGGACTACGGAACAATATTCTGGGAGATCCCCATGCATGTTTACTTTGGGACTACGGAACGGTATTCCGGGAGATCCTCCTGCACATTTATATTTGGGACTACGGGACGGTATCCCGAGAGATCCCCCTGTACTTTACTTTGGGACTACGGAACGATATTCTGGGAGATCCCCCTACACATTTATGATTTGGACTACGGGATGATATCCAGGGGGAACCTTTGTACACTTACGTTTGGGACTACGGGACGGTATCCTGGGAGATCCCCTATTAATATCACTGTGTTCTGAGCTGTTGTTTTCATTGATCCTATCCCTGTGTAAACATTATATGTGTTGTCCGTTCTGTTTCTTATACTTACTAGATGGTATGAACTACGTTAGGACACTTGCACAAGCATACACGTGACTAAACACCCTTATCGGATAGGAGGCCTCTTGATATTGCTGAGTATAGATGCACACCCTTGCTTATTTGCCTTCCATGTGAGAATGGCTCTTTTGGGCACGTGAGTTGTCAATATGATTATGAGGTGAGATGAGGGCACAGGATGCCAAGTGTTAGGGTTCAGGTATTGAGACCCGTATTGTATGATTATGAGATAAGGTATCACGGGGTGACTTATATTCGAAGGTATTTATTTGAGAAGATTATCTTCGAAAGGTATTTATTTTGAAAGAACTATTTTTGGAAAATATTCATTGAAACAAAGTATAATTCGAAACATTGTTATAACATGAAGGATTTGATTAATTGATTGAAGTTTGCTAGCTAAGACCAAATCTAAAAAATTGTCGTAGTTGCTGAGTTATGACTTGTCTTTGTTGTATTCGTGATTTCGGACTTGGGTTGTATTTCTATTCACTTTTCTGTGTTCTTATTACGGTGTTCCGCTGTTACTTGCTGTTTTCTTTCCTTATTGCAATTACTGTGTTGTTAGCCATATCACGTAGTCTTTATATAGATATTATGTTCTGTTGTTTTCTATACTTATACTTGTTTTGCATATTAGACCACCGAGTGTCTTGACTGTTCCTCGTCACTACTCCATCGATGTTAGTCTTGATACTTACTGGGCAACGGTGTGGTGTGCTCATACTACACTTTTGCACTTTTTTTTTGTGCAGATCCAGGTATTGTTCGATAGTAGGTGTGCGGATTCTTGTCGAGGAGACTCAAGGTAGCCCTGCTGCTGCGTTCGCAGGCTTCGGAGTCACCTTCCTATTTTATATTCACGCTGTTGTACTTATTACCATACGGTTGTGTTTAGAAGTTGTAGCGAAACTCTATAGAGCTTATGACTTGTACTACCAGGTTTTGGGAACGTGTTTATTGTATAAAGAGTTTATTTTAGAAAAAATTTAGATGTTATTTATTATTGTTGTTATTCCGTAAATATTAGGATTACCTAATCCTTAAGACTAGATGCCGTCACGATAGCCAACGGAGGGGAAAAATTGAGTCGTGACAGAAAGATTTCAGGTTCCCCATAATTCAATCAGAGGTATCTATAACAATCATTAAACCAATTGAATTCTCACAATGCTACATGGTTCTTGAGCTTTTTCATCACCTTACTACTAAATATGAAGAAAACATCAGTATATGAAAAAACCTTGACATCCTATCCTTGATACAGTTGTAATACATGTAGACATAGACAGCTCCAAAGGCGGCTGAGAAAAATGAGTTCCATTGTTGCTGACAATTCTAAGCATTTGGCAGAAAATTTATTCTCATAATGGTAAAATAGACAGTAACAACAATGACAATCAGGAAGACCAAATCATAAACCCAAAAATATATTACATCTGCAAAGCTAAAACTAGTGAACCACTACAGTGGAAGAGCAGAAGTCAGTTTAGCTAGTTGACCACGTCAACATTTCCAATTTCTTGATAGAAGTCAATTATTGGAAATGGAATTATTCAGATATTTTAGTAAGTTGCAGTACCTATTGCTTCCTTAGTAGGCAAAAGGAGTATCAATTAATATCCCAAACCTCTTTTATCGCATACTCCATCAGAGCATAAAAATTAGAAGTGAGATTCACTTACCTGGTAAATACAATACAGCAAATATGAAAGAGAGAAGTTGCAACTAACATGGCATAAATCAAAAATAGCAATAGGAATAAATCAAGTCATAAACCTCTTTCTTAAGAAAGGGATAACATTGTCAAGAAGCAGTAATAACATGGAAAGAATAAATTGTTAATAGGTAGAAGTAGGGAAAGATCACATTAAGATCCAAATTGCTATTACATCCTTACTTGTAGAGTCATAGTAGTGTACATAAAAGGATTTTTTGAGTTCTGAAAATTAAAGGATGCTATATCCTAAAGAATCGTACCCACTTCCGTAAAAAGCAAAAATTATCAGTAGAAATTTACACAACCATAAATTTTCATTGAAATTGTTATGATAAAATTTTAAATAACAACTAAAATCATTGTAATACATAATTGCCTGGATTTGGTAACCAATTCACATTAGTTAATATCTGCAAGAAGAGGACAACAAAATTTCAAAAACAGGAAGAGAGAAAGAGCGAGAGAAACAAGGAAGAAAAAAGAATAGAATAAAATAGAAAGAAGAATAGAATCTGTCGAAATTTTAGAGGTGCGAATTGGTTGGAATACAAAGAGATGCGAGAAGTTAAAGAGAATGAGTGAACATTTACAGATGAATTAGTGGGACCGTTTCGAGAATTTAAGAGATGTGGTAGATTTTGAAGGAAGAAAAAGACTGAAAAAGGCTAAAATCTGAGAAAATTGAAAAATAGATTTCCTGGCTTGTGAGGCCTGTCACATAAGCTCTTGATTGCCCAACTTTATATATATATACTAGTAAACTTAAGAAACATCAATAAAATTAGAAAAATTATCAAGTTAATAACAAATGTAGATATTAACCCTCTTTTTACGAGAAAGAAAATTGCCAATAAATAAAGTACATTTGGTTTAATACATAAATTTAGTTTTTTTGTAGCAAATAATCTATGTGGTGTATAGTTAATTGTATATTACCAATGAAGATTACTTAAGTTTTATCTAATTAATAAAGTCCAAGACGAATAAAAATAAAAATCTAAGATTAAAATAAAAGTTGCATAGATTTTTAAAACTACTAATTACACAAATAAAATAAATTAAATTATTGTTAGTTGTATATTGAGAAGCTAAAAATTTCTATGAGAAAAAAATACATACTTTTTTATATCGTATTGTATTGTATGGTTGTTACCTATTGTATTGTATCGTATTGTTACTTTAAATACAATGTTTGTTTTGATTGTTACTTATATTTTATTGTATTGTATCGTTAAATCTGTCGTTACGTAACGATGAAATGTGACACTTTATGTAACGACCGATTTGGTGTGGTTGCATCGTTACCTTGTCTTTTCTCTCAATCTCACCCTTCATTATTATTAAATAATTTTATTTTATCATTTACTCTACCTTTTTTTATATACCGTATCATAATTTTTCTTTATAATATTGCAAGTTTATTCATCATATTACTAGTGCGAGATATCATGAAACGACGGCAAAACGACACAATCCATCCAAACATTGTATTCATCAAACAATATTGTACAGTACAATACAATACGATATGATACATTATGAAACGATATGTAACAACCATCCAAACAAGTTGTAAAAGATCATTAGGAAAATCTCCTCCTCTTACCTTGCAACATAAATGTTAAAACTTTTATTCCATTAATTTATTTCATTATTCTGGTAGTTAAAGTATGCTTTTATGGATATATTTAGTTGAGTAACTGCAACATTAAATTAGAGATAATGACACACTTTAAAGAATAAAATTCACCAATCATTCACTGCAACATTCAAATATTTTAATAAGAAAATCTGTCAATAACACGCTTAATAAGATAAGAGCCAAAATCAATTGTGTGTAAATCCAAACATTAGAATAATGGGCATTGTTTGACAGTTGATTATGAACTTTAATAAGTTTTCAATTATCTATAGTATAACCCAAAAATCAAAAATACTTTATTCATAAAGTTACTAACTCGTTGTCTAGTGATTTTTAAACTACTGAAAGCCTACCCATTCACAGTGTTAAAAATTTTGATCAGTAATAAAATAACATGTGATTTTCTTAATTAATTACATTACATTATATGTTAACTTAATGTTATATACAAATTGTCAATGTCAGATTAATGTCTCGTGAATTGGACGTTTGAATTTTTTTGGCACAACCTTCATAATACAAGTAAAATTTCACGATGATGGTGGTTGAATTATCTTTGTTCTTCAAGAAAGGTCACAACGCCACACTTTTCTTTGTGGGATCATTCTTCTTTTGATCTCATCCTCATTTACTTTGGTTTCTTCCCTTTTCTTTTGAACACCAAAAATAAATAAATCTTTGAGTATTATGAAAACATGGAAAGAAATTGAGATTTTTGAAAAAGAATATTAGAGTAAACATGTTATAAATTTACAAAACCCATTTGAAGGAAATTTAAGGAAGAACGACTAAAAAAACAAAAGAAATAGGGGAAAAAAGAATTAAGAACATATAGAAAAATATATTAATAAAAATGATAAATCTATATACCACAGGAAAAAAAAAGCACATTAGAATCTGTCACGACCCGAATTTCCCACCTTCGAGACCGTGATGGCGCCTAACATTGAACTCGCTAGGCAAGCCAACATTACTGAATATTTCACTTTTTTCCTTTATCCTTTTATAGTTGAAATTTAACAAAACTATATCAGCGGAAATAAAAGCGAAAGTACATTTAGCTAATTACCCTTATACTCTTAACGGAAGCAGAAATAGATACCACCAAGAAACTGGTGTCACAACTCACGAACATTCTACGAATACTACAAGTAATGGTTTGAAAGAAAATACATGTGTCTCGAAGAAAGTAAAACAGAAATGAAGTAAAGATAGGAGGGGACGCCAGGGCCTGCGGGCGCCTGCAAGACTACCTTGGGTCTCCTAAATGCAATATCAGCAACCGACCTCTCGATCAGCCACTACCAGCTCCAAAATCTGCACAGAAAGTGCAGTATCAGTACAACCGACCCCATGTACTGGTAAGTGCCGAGCCTAACCTCGACGAAGTAGTGACGAGGCTACGACGGGGCATAACAATATATATCCTGCAACAGTTTATACTATGACAGAAAGGAAATACATAATGAAATATAATAGTAACTGCATTAAATAAATACGAAACCCAGTCGTTCTACCAATACTCAGCTATAACCAATCCTTAAGGGAGTTTCAACACCACAATAATGAACCTCATTAGAAGAAGAATACATAAACAACAAATGATGCGGCGCGCATCCCGATCCCTTCATATAATCAATAAAAGTATAAATATTCACCCTTATTACTCCCTGTTGCGGCGTACAACCCGATCCCACCAGTCCACCCTTATTACTCCTCAATATATCACCCTTATTTCTCATGTCACGACGTGCAACCCGATCCCACCTGTCCACCCTTATTACTCCTCAATATATCACCCTTATTACTCATTGTTGCGGCGTGCAACCCGATCCCACCAGACAATCACATTTCACCCTTATTCCTCATGTTGCGGCGTGCAACCCGATCCTACTATATCAGTACCAATCATAAAATAAGAACAAGTATTTCACAAATTAATTCAAATCCTGCACAACACTTATACCTCAAACCAACACAACGGAAGATCACTACAATTATGAAACTTCATCAGTCCATACTACACAGCGAGACCAACCAAAGTGTACCATGAATCACCAATAAACCAACGTAAACCAACAGTATGATAGGATGAAACTACGGAACAAATAATAACATCAATAGAGAAACGACATTTAACAAGAAGCAATTACACATTGAAGCACCAATAAGCAAGTAGCAATTAAGAAAGGAAAGCAATATATAGGGAAACGGGGAAATGGAACAGGCTAATCAGGTAACTTAGCGATGCATAGGTGCTCGTCACCACACCTATACGCCACACACATGGTATTTCACATAGCAAGAAAGTCGGGGATCCCTAACCCCTCAAGTCAAGGTTAGACCAAACACTTACCTCAAGCCAACGGGTAATTCACAGCTCAAATACCGCTTTACCTCTCGATTCCACCACCAATCCACTCATATCTAGAAATAATTAACTTAATAACATCAATAAACGCTAAAGAAACCAATTTCAATGCATATTTATAGATTTTCCAATATTTTCCCCAAAAAGTCAAAAATCGACCCCGGGCCCGCTTGATCAAAACTCGAAATTCGGACCAAAACCCGATTACCCATTCACCCCCGAGCCCGGATATACAATTGGTTTTGGAATCCGACCTCAAATTGAGGTCCAAATCCTCAAATCTCGGAATTCCTAAGTTCTACCCAAAAACACCAAATTCCACCATGAAAAACCCAAGACTTTAGGATAAAATCTTGTAAAAAGATGATATAAATTGAAAGAAACAAGTTAAGAATCATTTACCTATGATTTGGGGAAGAACTAGCCTTTGGAAAATCGCCTCTTGAAGTTTAGGTTTTGAAAAATGGGAGAATGAATGAAGAATCTCGTCTAAGTTATGTTTTGAACAGCTGCAAATGTCGCATTTGCGACCTGAGCTTCGCAAATGCGAAGCTCGCAATTGCGAAGGGGCAATCGCAATTGCGAAGCCTTCACAATTCATGATGCCTTTGCAAATGTGAGGATAGTGTCGCAATTGCGATCACTGACCTCGCAAATGCGAACAAAAGATCGCATTTGTGATCCATACCCCTCCCAGACTCCCTTCGCATTTGCGAAGGTTTGTTCGCATTTGCGAACTCTGCTGGCCCAGCCTTCTAATCGCATTTGAGATGAAAGGCTTGCAAAAGCGGACCCTGCAGGGCTCGCAATTGTGACGCCTGATCTCGTAATTGCGAGATCAGGGGCCTGCAACAGCTGAAGCATACCAGCAATATTTTCCTAAGTCCAAAATCATTCCGTAGCCTATCCAAAACTCACCCGAGCCGTCGGGGCTCCAAACCAAACATGCACACAAGTCATAAAACATCATACGAACTTGCTCATGTAATCAAATCGCCATAATAGCACCTAGAACCATGGATTCAACACCAAAACACATGAAATTTTCAAGATAGTTTCAAACTCTCTATTTTCTCAACCAAAGGTCCGAATCAAATCAAAGCACTTCCGTTTTTCACCAAATTCCACAGATAAGCTTTAAATATCATAACGGACCTGTACCGGGCTCCAAAACCAAAATACGGGCCCGATACCAACAAGACAAAATCTTTTAAGTTATTAAATTTTTAGTCTTATCAATTTTCTTCAAAAATTCATTTCTAGGGCTAGGGACCTCGGAATTCGATTCCGGGCATACGCCAGGTCTCATATTTTACTACGGACCCTCCGGGACCGTCGGAACACGAGTCCGGATCCGTTTATCCAAAACGTTGACCAAAATCAAAAAAATCATCTTTTTAAGCCAAAAATCATCATTTCTTACATTTTTCACATAAGGGCTTTCCGGATAAATGCCCGGACTGCGCACGCAAATTGAGGAGAGATAAAATAAGGTTTTCAAGACCTCGAAACACGGAATCGGATTCTAAAACAAAAGATGACCCTTTGGGTCATCACATTCTCCACCTCTAAAATAACCGTTCGTCCTCGAACGGACATAGAACAGTACCTGAGTCGGTGGAAAGATGGGGATATCTGCTCCAGATATCGGACTCGGACTCCCAGGTAGCTGCCTCAACAGGCTGGCCTCTCCACTGCACACGAACCGAAGGGTAACTCTTCGATCTTAAATGTCGAACCTGCCAGTTTAGAATAGCTACCGGCTCCTCCTCGTAGGTCAAATCCTTGTCCAACTGGACAGTGCTGAAGTCTAACACGTGGGATGGATGCCCGTGATACTTTCGAAGAATTGACACATGAAACACTGGATGCACTGCTGAAAAACCTGGCGGCAACTCAAGTCTATAAGCCACCTCTCGCACTCGATCAAGGATCTCAAAAGGCCCGATGAACCTAGGGCTTAGCTTGCCCTTCTTCCCAAATCTTATCACGCCCTTCATGGGCGACACTCGCTCTCCGACCATGAATGCCACATCACGAACCTTACGGTCGGCATAACTCTTTTGCCTGGACTGAGCTGTACGAAGTCTATCCTGAAATATCTTAACCTTATCCAAGGCATCCTGCACTAGATATCTGCCCAATAACCGAGCCTCCCCGGCTGAAACCACCCAACTGGCGATCGACACCATCTACCATATAATGCCTCATAAGGAGCCATCTGGATGCTCGACTAATAGTCGTTGTTGTAGGCAAACTCCGCTAACGGCAAGAACTAATCCCAAGAACCTCCAAAGTCAATAACATAGGCGCGGAGCATATTCTCCAAAATCTGAATAGTACGCTCGGACTGTCCGTCCGTCTGAGGATGAAATGTTGTGCTCAACTCGACCCGCGTACCCAACTCACGCTGCACTGCCCTCCAAAAATGCGAGGTAAATTGCGTACCTCGGTCAGAAATGATAGATACGGGCACACCATGAAGGCGAACGATCTCAAAGATATAAGATCTCCTCCAACCGCTCCGAAGAATAGGAAACCGCGACAGGAATGAAATGCGCTGACTTAGTCAGCCTATCCACAATAACCCATACTGCATCAAACTTTCTCTGAGTCTGTGGGAGTCGAACAACAAAATTCATAGTGATACGCTCCCACTTCCACTCAGAAATATCAATCTTCTGAAGCAAACCACCAGGTCTCTGATGCTCGTACTTTAGCTGCTGACAATTCAAACACCGAGCTACATATGCAACAATATCCTTCTTCATCCTCCTCCACCAGTAATGCTGCCGCAAGTCCTGATACTTCTTGGCGGAGCCCGGATGAATAGAATACCGGGAACTATGGGCCTCTTCTAGAATCGACTCACGAAGTCCATCCATATTAGGCACACAAACTCGACCCTGCATCCTCAAGACTCCGTCATCTCCAACTGTAACCTGCTTGGCACCTCCGTGCTGCACTATGTCCCTAAGGACAAGCAAATGAGGATCATCATACTGCCGATCTCTGATACGCTCAAATAATGAAGACTGAGTGACCGTACAAGCTAGAACACGGCTGGGCTCAAAAACATCCAACCTCACGGACTGATTGGCCAAAGCCTGAACATCCAAAGCAAGCGGTCTCTCACCGACTGGAATATACGCATACTAGCCGACTTCCTACTCAAAGCATCGGCCACCACATTGGCCTTCCCGGGATGATACAAGATGGTGATATCATAGTGTTTCAATAGCTCCAACCACCTTCTTTGCCTCAAATTGAGCTCCTTCTGCTTGAACAAATACTGCAAACTCTTATGATCCGTAAACACCTCACACGACACGCCAAATAAATAATGCCTCCAAATCTTCAGCGCGTGAATAATGGCTGTTAGTTCCAAGTCATGAACTGGATAATTCTTCTCGTGAATCTTCAACTGCCGCAAAGCATATGCAATAACCTTGCCATTCTGCATCAACACCGCACCAAGTCCAATACGAGATGCGTCACAATATACCGTATATGGCCTTGAACCTGTGGGCAACACCAGCACCGGCGCTGTAGTCAAAACTGTCTTGAGCTTTTGAAAGCTCGACTCACACTCGTCCGACCACCTGACGGGGCGCCCTTCTGGGTCAACCTGGTCATTGGGGCTGCTATGGATGAAAACCCCTCCACAAACCGACGATAATAACCCGCCAAACCCAAGAAACTCCGGATCTCTGTAGCTGATGTGGGTCTAGGCCAGTCCTTGACTGCCTTAATCTTCTTAGGATCCACCTGAATACCCTCTGCTGATACAACGTGACCCAAGAAAGCAACTAAACTCAACCAAAACTCACATTTCAAAAACTTGGCATATAACTGGCTGTCTCTTAGAGTCTGAAGAACGATCCGAAGATGCTGCTCATGCTCCTCTCGGCTGCGGGAGTAGATCAAGATATCATAAATGAAAACAATCACAAAGGAATCTAGATATGGCTTGAAAACCCGGTTCATCAAATCCATAAATGCTGATGGGGCATTTGTCAACCCAAATGACATCACTAGAAACTCATAATGCCCGTACCGAGTGTGAAAAGTTGTCTTAGGGACATCGGATGCCCTAATCCTCAACTGATGGTAGCCAGCCCTCAAATCGATCTTTGAAAACACCCTGGCACCCTGAAGCTGATCAAATAAATCATCAATCCTCGGCAATGGATACTTGTTCTTGATGGTGACTTTGTTCAACTGTCGATAATATATGCACATCCTCATCGATCCATCCTTCTTCTTAACAAACAACACCGGCGCACCCCAAGGCGAGACACTAGGTCTAATAAAGCCCTTATCAAGCAAATCTTGCAACTGCTCCTTCAATTCTTTCAACTCTGGCGGGGCCATGCGGTACGGTGGAATAGAAATGGGCTGAGTGCCCGGAGCCAAATCAATGCAAAAGTCAATATCCCTGTCGGGTGGCATCCCCGGCAGGTCTGCAGGAAATACCTCTGCAAACTCCCAAAAAACTGACACGGAATCCATTGAAGGAACCTCAGCACTAGAATCACGAACATAAGCCAAATAAGCCAAACACCCCTTCTCGACCATACGCAGAGCCTTCATATAAGAAATAACCCTGCTAATAGAATGACCAGGAGTCCCTCTCCACTCCAACCGAGGCAACCCCAGCAAGGCTAAGGTCACGGTCTTGGCGTGACAGTCCAATATAGCATGATAAGGTGACAACTAATCCATCCCCAAAATGACATCGAAGTCAACCATATCGAGAAGTAGGAGATCTACACTAGTCTCAAGACCCCCAATAACAACCACACGCGACTGATAGGCACAGTCTACAACAATAGAATCCCCTACTGGCGTGGACACATACACGGGAGCACTCAAAGAATCACGAGGCACAACCAAATATGAAGAAAAATAAGATGACACACGGGAGCTCCCTAACCCCTACCTCTAGTTGGCTGGGCAGGCGGTGCCGGAACCATAGCACAAGAACTCTGCTGCTACGAATGAACACCCACTAATCTCGGACAGGTCCTCCGGACATTCCCGTACTCACCACAGTCAAAACATCATCTGACTACTACGGCTGGGGAAACTGACACTGACCCTGACGGCCGGCTGACCGCGATAATAACTCTGAAGAGGAGGTGCTCTGGTGGGAGCTGGCGGTGCACTATAAGCTGGCTACACTGAAGGAGGTACATAAGAACCACGACCCCCAGAAGCTCCATGGGATGTCTGAAATGTTGAATGAAATGGCCTGGGATGATGGCCTCTACCAAAAGTACCTCGACCTCCAGATGAGGTCCCACGGAATCCACCGTAGTGACGAGGCCTCTTGTCAGACCCCTGATCACTCCCATGAGCTAAAACCATCTTAACTCGTCTGGCCACATTGGCTGCATCCTGAAAAGAAATCTCACTCCCTGTCTCCTTAGCCATCTGCAATCTGATAGGCTGAGCAAGTCCCTCAATAAACCTCCTCACCCTCTCTCTCTCGGTGGGAAGTATAAGAAGAGCATGACGGGACAAATCAACAAATCTATTTTAATTTATTTATTATTAATCATTAAGAAGCGACCAACTTTGGTCTCTAACCCAAATATTATATTTTAAAATCTGGAAACTAGAGACCAAGGTTGGTCGCTTTTTTATTCAATAATTTATATATTTTATTAAACTAGCGACCAACTTTGGTCCCTAAATACATGAAATTAATTTATTTTTTGTACTTTAGCGACCAACGTTGGTCGCTATATCACCAGAAATTTTATTTTTTTAACGAAATAGCGACCAAGTTTGGTCGCTTTTTGTAGAAATCTGGGTAAGTAGCGACCAACGTTGGTCGCTGTTCTCCAGAAATTTATTTTTTTTGAACGTGAAAAGCGACCAAATAGAGACCAATGTTGGTCGCTTTTCTGTGTATTATTTTGGCAGAAACTGCCTGTTTTGGCAGCTACACCACCTGCCAGTCATACCAAAACCCTAACAAGCAACAACAACAACAATTCAAACAACAATTCCAATAAGAATACCAAACAATAACCCAACAACAACAACAACAACAACACAAAAACAACATTAAAAGCTACATTAAAACCAAGAAAGTGTAAATTTCAATAGAACTACCAAACTAAGTTAACTCTTATTACAACCCAATGGAAAACAAATTGTATTTGTCTAGTTCAAATTGTCTAAAATTCATTGATTGTTTGGTACATCATTATCATCACCCTCTGATGAAGTTTCATCATCATCACGGTATTGAGAAGGGTCTATTTGTCGATGATGGGAAGAATGATCACGGGGGAGGACGGGAGGAACGGCCACGTTGGAGGACGGGACGAACGAGGCA
>NC_031991.1:11237778-11319667 GCF_001879085.1 Nicotiana attenuata
GGTCCTCCGGACATTCCCGACTCACCACAGTCAAAAACATCATCTGACTACTACGGCTGGGGAAACTGACACTGACCCTGACGGCCGGCTGACCGCGATAATAACTCTGAAGAGGAGGTGCTCTGGTGGGAGCTGGCGGTGCACTATAAGCTGGCTACACTGAAGGAGGTACATAAGAACCACGACCCCCAGAAGCTCCATGGGATGTCTGAAATGTTGAATGAAATGGCCTGGGATGATGGCCTCTACCAAAAGTACCTCGACCTCCAGATGAGGTCCCACGGAATCCACCGTAGTGACGAGGCCTCTTGTCAGACCCCTGATCACTCCCATGAGCTAAAACCATCTTAACTCGTCTGGCCACATTGGCTGCATCCTGAAAAGAAATCTCACTCCCTGTCTCCTTAGCCATCTGCAATCTGATAGGCTGAGCAAGTCCCTCAATAAACCTCCTCACCCTCTCTCTCTCGGTGGGAAGTATAAGAAGAGCATGACGGGACAAATCAACAAATCTAGTCTCGTACTGAGTGGCGGTCATATAACCCTGCTGAAGGCACTCAAACTGCCTTCGATAGTCCTCTCGCTGAGTGATAGGAAGATACTTCTCCAAGAATAGCTGCGAGAATTGGTCCCAAGTGAGAGCTGGTGACCCAGCTGGTCTGGCCAAACAATATTCCCTCCACCATTTCTTGGCGGAACCTGACAGACGAAAAGCAGCAAAGTCGACCTCATTGGTCTCCACTATCCCCATGTTCCGCAAAACCTCGTAGAAACTGTCCAAATAGTCCTAGGGATCCTCTGAAGATGTACCGACATAGGTAGTAGTAAAAAGCTTGGTGAACCTGTCCAATCTCCACAAGGCATCAGAAGGCATAGCTGATCCATCACCGGTCTATGCTACAACACCTGGAGGGACTACCCCAACTGGTTGAGCTGTTGGAGTCTGAAACTGGGGAGCCATCTGCTCCGGAGTGTGAGTAGCGGGAGTCTGTGCTCCTCCCCCAGCCCGAGAGACGGCTGGTGCTACAGGAAGTATACCGGCCTGAGTAACACTCTCCATAAGGCCCACTAGACGGACCAAAGCATCCTGAAGTACCGGTGTAGCAATGAACCCCTCTGGAACCTGAGCTAGCCCTGCTAGAACGGTCTGGGCCGAAACCTCATCATCAAACTCTACCTGAGACTCTGCCGCTGGTGCTGCTGCTCGAGCTCTATGCTGAGCCCTGCCCCTGCCTTGGCCTCTAGCACGGCCTCGGCCTCGTCCTCTGCCCCTCGTAGGAGCTGCCACTAGGGGCTCGGGCTGCTGATCAATTGAAGAAGCGGTACGTGTTGTCACCATCTGCGAAAGAACAGAGTGGAGAATTCAATTAGCATTGAGAGATCAAACCGCATGACAGAGATGAATAGAAGTAAAATTGTTCCTAACTCTGTAGCCTCTGGGGGATAAGCACAGACGTCTCCGTACCGATCCCTCAGACTCTACCAAGCTTGTCCGTGAATTGTGAAACCTAGGCAACCTAGTGCTCTGATACCAACTTGTCACGATCCAAATTTCCCACCGTCGGACCGTGATGGCACCTAACATTGCACTCGCTAGGCAAGCCAACTTTACAAAATATTTCACCTTTTTCCTTTATCCTTTTATAATTAAAATTTAACAAAACTAAATCAGCCAAAATAAAAGTGAAAGTACATGATTTAAATAATTACCCTTATACTATTAATGAAAGCAGAAATAGATACCACCCAGAAACTGGTGTCACAACTCACGAACATTCTACGAATACTACAAGTAATGGTTTGGAAGAAAATACATCTGTCTCGAAGAAAGTAAAACAGAAATGAAGTAATGATAGGAGGGGACGCCAGGGCCAGCGAACGCCTGCAGGACTACCTTGGGTCTCCTAAATGCAATATCAGCAACCGACCTCTCGATCAGCCACTACCAGCTCCGAAATCTGCACAGAAAGTGTAGAGTGCAGTATCAGTACAACCGACCCTATGTACTGGTAAGTTCCGAGCTTAACCTCGACGAGGTAGTGACGAGGCTACGGCGGGGCATAGCAATATATATCCTGCAATAGTTTATACTAAGACAGAAAGGAAATACAGAATGAAATATAATTGTAACTAGCATTAAATAAATACGGAACCCATTCGTTCTACCAATACTCAGCTATAACAAATCCTTAAGGGAGTTTCAACACCACAATAATGAACCTCATTAGAAGAAGAATACATAAACAACAAATGATGCGGCGTGCATCCCGATCCCACCATATAATCAATAACAGTATAAATATTCACTCTTATTACTCCATGTTGAGGCGCGCAACCCGATCCCATCAGTCCACCCTTATTACTCCTCAATATATCACCCTTATTCCTCCTGTCGTGGTGTGCAACCCGATCCCACCTATCCACCCTTATTACTCCTCAATATATCACCCTTATTACTCCTTGTTGCGGCGTGCAACCTCATCCTACCAGACAATCATATTTCACCCTTATTCCTCCTGTTGCGGCGTGCAACCCGATCCCACTATATTAGTACCAATCGTAAAATAAGAACAAGTATTTCACAAATTAATTTAAATCCTCCACAACACTTATACCTCAAACCAACACAACGGAAGATCACTACAATTATGAAACTTCATCAGTCCTTACTACACAACGAGACCAACCAAAGTGTACCACGAATCACCAATAAACCAATGTAAACCAACAGTATGATAGGATGAAACTACGGAACAATTAATAAAATCAATAGAGAAACAACATTTAACAAGAAGCAATTAGACATGTCACGACCCTAACCCCGAACCCGGTCGTGATGGCGCCTCTCGTGAAGACAAGGCCAGCCAATAAATATTTTCTCAGTTTTTAAACAGTTAAATAGCATAATAATGATCTAAGCATAGTTAAATAACATGAAATAGCGGATAAACCAGCCCGACACAGCCCAAATCAGGGTGTCCAAGTCATGAGTACTTACGAATCCTGATACAGGTATACTAAATACAGTATCTGATACAACTGTCTGAAGAACATAGAAAATAATAATATAAGGGAGGCACGGGGGGCTGCGGACGCCAACAGCTACCTCGTAGTCTCCGAAACACCGCCCGGACTAGAGGAATCAACACTCCGGAGCGGAACCAACAACGCCTGAATCTGCACACACGGTGCAGGGAGTAATGTAGTACTCTGACCCAGTGAGTAATAAATATAAATAATGACTGAAAATAAGAAATCACATAAATCACAAAGTATTCTGTAATGAGCAGTAAAACATCGTTTGAAAACAGTAAATCAGTATAACCCCAAGCGAAAACAATCGAAAAATGCCAAAAATCCCGAAATTAGAAAAACCCGAGCCCCGGGCCCACTTCTCGAAACTCAGAAATTTTTACATCAACGGGTTCTTTGTCTCCCCAGGAGTCCATGCATATAAAGAACACCAAAATCGGAGTCCAGATGACCCTTCAAATCCCAAATCAAAAATCCAAAATTCCAAGCTCTAGTTCTTCCATTTTTGTTCAAGTTTCCATGAATTTCTAGATAGATTTCACAATAGAAACAAGTTCTAGGTCCGAAATTCTTACCTCCAATCGCCTCCCCTTGAATCCCTCTTCAATCTCCTTCAAAAATCTCTCAAAATGAGCAGCTATGGGTGAAAATAGACCCAAAATCGCGACTGAAATGACTTAAAACATTCTGTCTAGTTCTGCTATTCCTTCATCGCGATCGCGGAAATAGCCTCGTGATCGCGAAGAACAAATCCTCACGATCCCAAAAATACACTACGCGAACGCGACACATACCCTGCGAACGCGATGCTTCAGCTTCCCACACTTACGCGCACGCGAACTCACTTATGCGAACGCGATAAACAAAAAGTCCCTGGGCCCCTCAAACCAATTTACTCTACGCGATCGCGAGTGCCCTCTCGCGAACGCGATGCACTGAACCCCAGCCTTCCGCGATCGTGAAGCCTCTCACGCGATCGCGAAGGCTTAAATCTCTGCAACAGCTGAACTTCAAAATCTGCAACTTCTCAAACTCCAAAATGGTTCGATTGACCACCCCAAACTCACCCGAGGCCCCCGGGACCTCAACCAAAAGCACCAACACATCCTAAAACCTTATTTGAACTTGTTCCAATCATCAAAACACCTCAAACAATATCAAATTACTCAAAACACATCGGATTCAAGCCTAAGTTTCTAAAATCTTCCGAAATACGCTTTTGATAAAAAAAACACCAACCAAATCACGTCCAAATAACCTGAAATTTTGCACACACATCCAAAATGACATAACGAAGCAACAGCAACTTTCGGAATTCCATTCCGACCCCCGGATCAAAATCTCACCTATCAACCGGAAATCGCCAAAATATCAACTTTTGCCAATTCAAGCTTAATTCTACTCCGGACCTCTAAAACCCATTCCGATCACACTCCTAAGTCACAAATCACCTCCCGAAGCTAACCAAACCACCAGAACTCACATCCGAGCCCTCTAACACATAAGTCAACATCCGGTTGACTATTCCAACTTAAACCTTCTTAAAAGAGACTAAGTGTCTCATATCTTAGCAAATCCTCTCCGAACACAAACTAATCAACTCGATCACATAAAACACGGATAACGAAGCATAAAAAAGCAAAAATGGGGAAAATAGAGCGGTAACGACTGGCCGGGTCGTCACATCCTCCCCAACTTAAACAAACGTTCGTCCTCGAACGAGTCAAGAAACATACCTGAAGCCTCAAACAGGTGAGGATATCTGCTCCGCATTTCCCGCTCGGTCTCCCAGGTGGCCTCCTCCACGGGTCGACCTCTCCACTGCACCTTCACTGAAGCTATCTCTTTTGACCTCAACTTCCAAACCTAACGCTCCAAAATAGCTGTTGGCTCTACATCATAAGTCAAATCACCCTCCAATTGAACTATGTTGAAATCCAGAACATGGGACGGATCTCCAATATACTTCCGGAGCATAGAAACATGGAAAACCGGATACACACTCGACAAGCTGGGTGGCAAGGCAAGCTCATCAGCCACCTCCCCAATCCTTCGAAGTACCTCAAAAGGCCCAATAAACTGCGGACTCAGCTTCCCTTTCTTTACGAATCTCATAACACCCTTCGTGGGCGAAACCTTCAACAGGACCTTCTCACCAACCATGTAAGACACATCTCAAACCTTCCTGTCAGCATAACTCTTTTGCCTCGACTGCGCCGTACAAAGTCTCTCCTGAATTACCTTCACTTTATCTAAGGCATCCTGAACCAAATCTGTCCCCAAAAGCCTAGCCTCGCCGAGCTCGAACCAACCAACTGGAGATCTACACCGTCTCCCGAACAAAGCCTCATATGGAGCCATCTGGATACTCGATTGGTAGCTGTTGTTATACGCAAACTCTACAAGCAGTAGAAATTGATCCCATGACCCTCCGAAATCAATAACACAAGCGCGTAACATATCCTCCAATATCTGAATGGGGCGCTCAGACTGCCCGTCCGTCTGAGGGTGAAAAGCTGTGCTCAGCTACCTGTGTACCCAACTTTCGCTGAACAGACCGCCAAAACTGGGAAGTAAACTGAGTGCCCCGATCTGAAATGATGGAAACTGGGACACCATGCAACCGAACAATCTCCCGAATATATATCTCTGTCGGCCGCTCTGAAGAATAAGTAGTACAGATAGGAATGAAGTGCGCGGACTTGGTCAGCCTATCCACAATCACCCAAATAGCATCGAACTTCTTCAAAGTCCGAGGAAGTCCAACAACAAAATCCATAGTGATCCTCTCCCACTTCCACTCAGGAATAACCATTTGCTGAAGCAAGCCACCCGGTCTCTGATGCTCGTATTTCACCTGCTGACAATTGAGACACCGAGCTACAAATCCCACAATGTCTTTCTTCATTCTCTGCCACCAAAAGTGTTGTCTAAGATCCTGATACATCTTCGCGGCCCCTGGATGAATAGAATACCGCGAGCTATGGGCCTCCTCCAATATCAGCTCCCGAAGCCCATCCACATTGAGCACACAAATCCGGCCGTGCATCCTCAACACCCCATCATCCCTAATATGGTCACATCTCTGGCATCAACATGTTGAACTCTATCTCTAAGGACGAGCAAATGTGGATCATCATACTGGCGCTCTCTGATGCGCTCATATAGAGAAGACCGGGAAACCACATAAGCCAACACCCGACTGGGCTCTGAAATATCCAATCTCACGAGCCGATTGGCTATAGCCTGAACATCCACCGCAAGGGGTCTCTCCCCAACTGGAATATATGACAAACTCCCCATACTCACTGCCTTTCGGCTCAAAGCATCAGCCACCACATTGGCCTTCCCCGGATGGTACAATATTGTGATGTCATAATCCTTAAGCAACTCCAACCACCTCCGCTGTCTCAAATTAAGATCCTTTTGTTTGAACAAATGTTGAAGACTGCGATGATCAGTGAATACCTCACAAGATACACCATACAAATAATGCCTCCAAATCTTCAACGCGTGAACTATGGCAGCTAACTCCAAATCATGAACGGGGTAGTTCTTCTCATGGGGCTTCAACTGACGAGAAGCATAAGCAGTAACTCTACCCTCCTGCATCGACACACAACCAATCCATACTCTCGAGGCATCACAATACACGGTATATGAACCTGAAGCTGATGGCAAAACCAATACCGGAGCTGTGGTCAAAGCTGTCTTGAGCTTCTGAAAGCTCTCCTCACACTCGTCCGACCATACAAATGAAACACCCTTCTGAGTCAACTTGGTCAAGGGCGATGCGATAGATGAGAATCCCTGAAAAAAATGGCGATAATAGCCTGCCAAACCAAGAAAACTACAAATCTCAATAGCTGAGGACGGTCTGGGCCAACTCTGAACCGCCTCTATCTTCTTCGGGTCAACCTGAATACCCTCACTGGACACTACGTGCCCCAAGAATGCCACTGAACTGAGCCAAAATTCACACTTGGAGAACTTTGCGTAAAGTTTCTCCTCCCTCAATCTCTGCAACACAATCCTTAAATGCTCCTCGTGCTCCTCCTGACTACGCGAATATACCAGGATATCATCAATGAAAACTATAACAAATGAGTCAAGATAAGGCCGGAACACGCTGTTCATCAGATGCATGAACGTTGTTGGGGCATTGGTCAGCCCAAAAAACAAAACCAAGAACTCATAGTGACCATATCTGGTCCTGAAGGCCGTCTTAAGAATATCTGAATCCCTGATCTTCAACTGGTGATAACCCGAACGGAGATCAATCTTGGAGAATACCCTCGCACCCTAAAGCTGGTCGAATAAAATCATCAATGCGAGGCAAAGGATACTTGTTCTTAACTGTTACTTTGTTCAATTGCCTATAATCGATGCACATTCTCATAGTGCCATCCTTCTTCTTCACAAACAGAACCGGCGCACCCCAAGGTGACACAATAGGCCGGATAAACCCCTTATCTAGGAGTTCCTGAAGCTGCTCCTTTAACTCATTCAGCTCCATTGGTGCCATACAATACGGCGGAATAGAAATGGGCTGAGTGCCCGGCACCAGGTCAATACCAAAATCAATATCCCTGTCCGGCAGCATGCCCGGCAGGTCTGCAGGAAATACATCAGGGAAATCCCTCACAACTGGGACAGAATCAACACTGGGAGTCTCAGCTCTAACATCCCTCACAAAGGCAAGATACGAAAGACAACCCTTCCAACCATACGCTGGGCTTTCAAGAAAGAGATCACTCTGCTAGGAACATAATCAATCACACCACGCCACTCGATCCGTGGCACACCCAGCATAGCCAAAGTGATTGTCTTAGCATGACAATCTAGAAAAGCACGACAAGGAGATAGCCAATCCATGCCCAGAATGACATCGAAGTCCATCATACTTAATAATAAAAGATCAACTCGGGTCTCCAGACCCCCAATAGTCACCACACACAACCGGTACACACGGTCTACAACAACAGTATCGCCCACTGGGGTTGATACATGAACAGATAAAGCAAGAAACTCACGAGGAGTACCCAAATAGTAAGCAAAGTATGATGACACATAAGAATAGGTAGAACCGGGATCAAATAGTACAGAGGCATCTCTATGGCAGACTGAAATAATACCTGTAATTACAGCATCGGAAGCAATAGCATCGGGTCTGCCTGGAAGAGCATAGAAACGGGCCTGACCGCCCCCTGATCGACCTCCCCCTCTGGGGCGACCCCTGGCTGACTGATCCCCACCCCTAGCTGGCTGGGCAGGTGGTGGTGGAGCAATTGGCACTGAAGCTGATGACTGACCCCTCGGCTGGGACGAACTAGCAACGCGGCGGGGACACTGCCTCCACATGTGGCCCATCTCGCCACACTCGTAACAAATCCTAGGTGCTGGAGAAGGGGACTGATGGGAACCCCTCGCACCGGAGTGACCAGCAGATGCACTCGGCACAGAAGAGCCCTGAACAGATGGAGCACGGGATGAGCTCTGAGCTTAGAGGGCACTAAGTAAAGAATGGCCCTGGTGTGAACTGTGGGAACCATGAACCGATGATGCTCCTCGATAACCTGAGCGATAAGACTGACCCTGACGGAACTGTCGGCCTCTGCCATGCTAGAACTGGCCCCTCGAAGGACCACCACTGTAGCTACCAGATCCTCGAGGCCTCTTGGCCTCCTCTCCTCTCGCTCCTGGCGACGGACAGACTCAATCTCCCTGGAAATATCCACAACCTCCTCGAATGTAGCACCAGTCACCCTCTCCCTGGTCAAAAGGATACGGAGCTGATAAGTAAGACCATCGACAAACCTCCTGATCCTCTCTCGATCTATCGGGACCAACCAGATGGCATGACGAGCCAACTCAGAGAATCTCAACTCACACTATGACAGGATCATGTCTCCCTGATGCAACCACTCAAACTGTCTATGCAGCTCCTCTCTGCGAGACTGCGGTACATACTTCTCCAGAAACAGAACGGAGAACTGCTGCCAGGATAAGGGTGCTGCACCAACAGGCCTACGCCTCTCAAAATCCTCCCACCAAGAAAAAGCAGATTCCGAAAACTGATAAGTGGTGAAAGTGACCCCGCTGGTCTCCAAGATACCGGCTGTGCGAAGCATCCTCTAACACTTGTCTAGAAAGCCCTGGGCATCCTCGCCCTCTGCTCCGCTGAAGGTTGGAGGCTGAAGTCACCCAAATCTCTCCAACCTACGTTGCTCATCCTCTGGCATGACAAGAACTACATAGTCCTGAGCAGCTACGGTCGGCTGGGCTGGATGTGCCCCCGGTGTCTGAAGCCCCTGCACGACCTGCTCAAGCGTGCGGGCGACGGGAGTCTGACTGCCTCTCCCAGCCTGTGAAGTAGCTGTGGTTGTAGTGGCTGAAACCGCCTGAGCTAGGACAGTGCAAACTGATAATATCTGAGCCAAGGCCTCCTGAAGACCCGGAATCACAATAGGCATAGCTGGTGCCTGAGCTGGTGCTGCTGGAGGGTCCACAGCTGAAACCTGGTCCTGAATTGGGGCAGCTGGTGGATCAACAGGTGCTGCCCTCGCTGCTCTGCCTCTGCCACGACCACGACCGCGCCCACGGCGTCTTGTGGCCTCAGCTGGTGGCACTGATGGTCACCCACCTCGTCCGGTAGCTCGTGTCCTCACCATCTGTGAGAGAATAGAATAACAGAAGTTTAGTACTCGGACTAACAAGTTCGCACGATAAGAATTTCAAGAATATGAAGTTTTCCTAAGGATTCTGCAGCCTCTCGAGGATAAATACAGACGTCTCCGTACCGATCCGCGAGACTCTACTAAACCTGCAAATGACTCGTGAGACCTATGTAACCTAGGCTCTGATACCAACTTGTCACGACCCTAAATCCCGACCCGATCGTGATGGCGCCTCTCGTGAAGACGAGGCCAGCCAACTACACCCAATTCATCTTTTAAAGCAGTTAACCAACACAAAATAGTCTAAACATGATTATTAAATACTGAATAGCAGAAATATCAAGATAATGCGGAAAATCCAACCCGACACAGCCCTAACCGGGGTGTCACAAGTCAAGAGCATCTACGAGTCACAGTACAGTCTACTAAAGTCGTAAACTACGATAAGTGCTTGTGAGAAACGGAAATGATAGAAGAGTGACACGGGGTTGCGGACGTCAACAGCTACGTCACAGTCTCCGAATAAGCCCGCCTGGAACTGGAGGAATCACCATCCGGAGCGAAACCAACTACGCCTGAATCTGCACACAGGGTGCAGGGAGTAAAGTGAGTACTCCAACTTAGTGAGTAATGAATATAAATAATGGCCGAAAGCAAGAAAACACGAAAAGCATATGGCAGACTATAATGAAGCAGTAAAAATATTTAACATCAGGAAAACCAGTAAGAATCAGTAAAAATGCTCTTTAAATCAGTAAACAGGTAATGAACAGATAATTATGATAAGGTAAACAAATAAAAGTTTGCCCCTCGGGCACATTAACACCACATCCGCCCCTCGCGCAACAACTCACAACAGTAATAGCCCCTCGGGCTCAATCACACATCTCAACGGGTACCCGCGCTCACTGGGGGTGTGCAAACTCCTGGAGGGGCCCCTTACGGCCCAAGCGCAATAACAAGCCATCTCGTGGCATCAAATCTAGGCCCTCGGCCTCATATCAATCAAGCCACCTCGTGGCGCACATCTCTCAGGCTCTCGGCCTCCATTCAGTATCGGTGTTTCCTCACAATACAGGCCCTCGGCCTTACTCAGTCAAAAATCATCACAAGCCCCTCGGGCGATACTAAAACAGTGTTTCTCAGCCCAACCATCATTTAAAATATCATTTAAGTCTCAAAACTGAGTAAAAATGGCTGAGTAGTAAAACAGTGGAAAATAACATGACTGAGTTCAAATAGTAAGTCCAAACAGTGAGGAAATATCAAATAAAAGCCCCGAAGGGTTCAAATAGTTGGCACGAAGCCCAAATATGGCATTCAGCCCAATATACGATGATACAAATAGTTTTCAAGCAAATATGCGGTAAAATCATCAATCGGGATGGACCGAGTCCAAATCCATATAGTGCGCGACCCCACGCTCGTCATCGAGCGTGTGCCACTCCTCAATATAGTACTACGATGTACAATCCGGGGTTTCAAACCCTCATAACATCATTTACAAGCATTGCTCACCTCGAACCGGCTAAATCCCTAGCTCGCGATGCCCTTGCCCTTCGAATTGGCCTCCACGTGCGCCGAATCTATCTAAAATCAGAACGAATACGTCACAATATGCTAAGGGAACAAAGCCCAAGCGAAAACAATCGAAAAATACCAAAGATCCCGAAATTAGGAAAATCGAGCCCCGAGCCCACTTCTGCAGCTTCAGAAATTTTTACACCAATAGGTTCCTTATCTCCCCACGAGTTCATACATACCAAAAACATCAAAATCCGTCCACAAATGACCCTTCAAATCCTAAATCAAAGGTCCAAAGTTCCAAACCCTAGTTCTTCCATTTTTAGCTTAAGTTTCCATGATTTCTAGGTAGATTTCACAATAGAATCGAGTTTTAAGTTCAAAATCTTACCTCCAATCGATTCCCTTTGAATCCCTCTTTAATTTCCACCAAAAAGCTCTCAAAATGACCAACAATGGGTGAAAATAGACCCAAAATCGCGGATGAAATGACTTAAAAGATTCTGTCCAGTTCTGCCTTTCCTTCATCGCGATCGCGGCACTAGCCTCGCGATCGCGAAGCACAAATTTTTAATTCCCAAAAATAACACTACATGAACGCGACATGGACCCCACGAACGAGATGCTTTTGCCTCACACACTTACGGAACGCGAACCCTCTAATGCGAACGCGAAGAACAATTCCTCTTGGACCCTTCTGACCCTATTCCTTATACGCGATCGCGGATAACTTCACGCGAACGCGAAGCACAGGATCCCAGCCTTCCCCGAACACGAAGCCTCGCACGCGAACGCGATGGCTTAAATTTGGCCTTCCTCAATTCCTTCTATGCGATCGCGATACACCTCACGCGATCGCGAAGGGTAAATTTTCTGCAACAGCTGATCCCAAAATCTGCAATTTTTCCAACTTAGAAATGGTCCGATTGACCACCCGAAACTCACCCGAGGCCCCCGGGACCTCAACCAAAAGCACCAACACATCCTAAAACCTTATTCAAACTTGTTCCAATCATCAAAAAACCTCAAACAACATCAAACTACTCAAAACACATCAGATTCAAGCCTAAGTTACTCAAATCTTCCGAAATACGCTTTTGATCAAAAACCCAACCAAATCACATCCGAATGACCTGAAATTTTGCACACACATCCCAAATGACACAACAAAGCTACTACAACTCTTGGAATTCCATTCCGACCCCTGGATCAAAATCCCACCTACCAACCGGAAATTGCCAAAATATCAACTTCGCCAATTCAAGCCTAATTCTACCCCGGACCTCCAAAACCCATTCCGATCACACTCCTAAGTCATAAATCATCTCCCGAAGCTAACCAAACCATCGGAACTCACATCCGAGCCCTCTAACACATGAGTCAACATCCGATTGACTCTTCCAACTTAATCCTTCTGAAAAGAGACTAAGTGTCTCAAACTTCACCAAACTCCTTCCGGACTCAATCCGACCAACCCGATACCACAAAACACAGATAACGAAGCATAAAGAATCAGAAATGGGGGAAAAGGAGCGGTAAATCATGAGACGACTGGCTAGGTCGTCACAGTAGGCTTATTGGTGTAGCGCCCCTTACCTGGCAGCAGTTCTCCGTTCTCTTTCTAGAGAAGTATGTGCCGCAGTACCGCAGAGAGAAGTTGCGCAGGCAGTTCGAGCAGTTGCGTCAGGATGGTATGACTGTGATGCAGTATGACATGAGGTTCTCTGAGTTAGCCCGTCATGCTATCTAGTTGGTTCCCACATATAGAGAGAGGATCAGGAGGTTTATTGATGGCCTCTCATATCAGTTACGGATTTTTATGACTAGAGAGAGGGTGTCTGGTGCTTCTTTTGAGGAGGTTGTTGCTCGGGACATAGAGTCGATTCGCCATCAGGAACGAGTGGAGAGGGAGGCCAAGAGACCTCGTGGATCCGGTAGTTTTGGGGGTGATCCTCATGGAGGTCAGTTCCAGCATGGCAGAGGCCGTCCATTCATACATGCTCAGTCAGTTCGCCCAGTTTACCGTGGGTCATCATCGGGCCATGGTTCTCACAGTTCTCATCACGTCCATTCATCACTTAGTGCCCTCCCAGCCTAGAGTTTGTCCCGTGCTCTATTAGTTCAAGGCTCCTCCATGCCAGGTTCTTTTACCAGTCATCCCGATTCTAGGGGTTCCCTTCATTACCCATCACCAGCACCAGGGGGTTGTTATGAGTGTGGGGACTTGGGGAATATGTAGAGGCAGTGTCCTCATCATTATGGGGGTCCGCCTCAGCAGAGGAGTCAGCCATCGACTTCAGCACCAGTTACTTCACCACCCGCCCAGTCTACTAGGGGTGGAGGACAGTCAGCTAGGGGTCGCCTTAGAGGGGGAGGTCGATCGGTTGGTGGTCAAGACCGTTGCTATGCACTCCCAACCAGGCAGATGCTATTGCTTCAGATGCTGTGAACATAAATATTGTCTCAGTTTTCCATATGGGTGCCTTTGTATTATTTGATCTTGGTTCCACTTTTTCATATATGTCGTCATATTTTTCTCATTATTTGGATACGCCCCGCGATTCTCTTGTTTCATCTATTCGTGTATCTACTCCGGTGGGCGATACTATTTTTCTGGATCGCGTATATCGGTCTTGTGTGGTGATTATAGGGGGCTAGAGACCCGAGTGGACCTTTTGCTGCTTAGTATGGTTGATTTTGATGTGATGTTGGGCATGGATTGGTTGTCTCCGTATCATGCTATTCTGGAATATCACATTAAGACGGTGACGTTGGCTATGCCGGGGGTGCCACAGATTGAGTGGCGAGGTTCGATGGATTATGTTCCTAGTACAGTGATTTCATTTTTGAAGGACCAGCGGATAGTTGGGGAGGTTGTCTTTCTTATTTGGCTTTCGTCAGGGATGTCATTGCAGAGACTCCTACCATTGATTCAGTTCCAGTGGTGAGGGATTTTCCGGATGTGTTTCCTGTCGGGCATGCCATCGGACAGGGATATTGACTTCGGTATTGATTTGGTGCCGGGAACTCCGCCCATTTCTATTCCACCGTATCGTATGGCACAGGTGGAGTTAATGGAATTGAAAGAGCAGCTTCAGGAACTCCTTGATAAGGGGTTTATTCGGCCTAGTGTGTCACCTTGGGGTGTATTTCCTATTGGTGAAGAAGAAGGATGGCACTATCAGAATGTGCATTGATTATAGGAAGTCGAACAAATTCACAATCAAAAAAAAGTATCCTTTGCCTCGTATTGATGATTTATTTGACCAGCTTCAGGGAGCGAGGGTGTTCTCCAAGATTGATCTCAGAAAGTTTTACACCAGTTGAAGATTAGGGACTCGGACATTCTTAAGACAACATTCAGTACCCGATATGTTCATTATGAGTTCCTTGTGATATCTTTTGGGCTGACCAATGCCCCAGCAACGTTCATGCATTTGATGAACAGTGTGTTTCGGCCTTATCTCAACTCGTTTGTTATTGTATTCATTGATGATATCCTGGTGCACTCCCGTAACCAGGAGGACCACGCTGATCATTTGAGAGTTGTATTGCAGTGGTTGAGGGAGGAGAAGCTTTATGATAAGTTCTCCAAGTGTGAGTTTTGGCTCGGTTCAGTTGCGTTCTTGGGGCACGTGGTGTCCAGTGAGGGTATTCAGGTTGATCCGAAGAGGATAGAAGCGGTCCAGAGTTGGCCCAAACCATCCGCAACCACAGATTCGTAGCTTTCTTGGTTTGGCGGGTTATTACCGCCGGTTCATCCAGGGATTTTCATCTATTGCATCACCCTTGACCAAATTCACCCAAAATAGTGCTCCTTTCATGTGGTCAGATGAGTGTGAGGCGAGCTTTCAGAAGCTCAACACTGCCTTGACCACAGCTCCACTATTAGTTTTGCCATTAGCTTCAGGTTCTTATGCGGTATATTGTGATGTTTCTCAGGTCGCATTGGGTGTGTGCTGATGCAGGAGGGTAGAGTGATTGCTTATGCTTCTCGTCAGATGAAGCCCCGTAAGAAGAACTACCCTATTCACGATTTGGAGTTAGCTGCCATTGTTCACGCGTTGAAAATTTGGAGGCATTATCTTTACGGTGTGTCTTGTGAGGTGTTTACTGATCATCGTAGCCTCCAACACTTGTTCAAATAGAAGGATCTCAATTTGAGGCTAAAGGACTATGATATTACTATTTTGTACCATCCGGGAAAGGCCAATGTGGTGGTTGATGCCTTGAGTAGGAAGGCAGTGAGTATGGGTGGTTTGGCATTTATTCCTGTTAGGGAGACACCTCTTGCGGTTGATGTTCAGGCTTTGGCCAAGCGGTTTGTAAGATTGGATATTTCGGAGCCCAGTCGGATACTAGCTTGTGTGGTTTCTCGATCTTCCTTGTTTGATCGTATCAAAGAGCGCCAGTATGATGATCCTCATTTGCTTGTCCTCAATAACAAGGTTCTGCATGATGATGCCAGAGATGTGACTATTGGTGACGATGGGGTATTGAGGATGCAAGGCCGGATATGTGTGCTTAATGTAGATGGGCTTTGGGAGTTGATTCTGGAGGAGGCCCATAGCTCGCGGTATTTCATCCATCCGGGTGTAGCGAAGATGTACCAGGATTTGAGACAACACTATTGGTAGAGGAGAATGAACAAAGATATAGTGGGGTTTGTGGCTCGGTGTCTCCATTGTCAGCAGGTAAAATATCAACATCAAAGACCGGGTGGCTTGCTTCAGCAGATAGAGATTCCAGAGTGGAAGTGGGAGCGGATGACCATGGATTTCGTAGTTGGACTCTCACGGACATTGAGGAAGTTCGATTCTATTTGGGTTATTGTGGATCGGCTAGCCAAGTCCGCGCACTTCATTCTTGTGAGTACTACCTATTCTTCGAAGCGGTTAGCTGAGATTTATATCCGAGAGATTGTTCAATTGCATGGTGTCCCAGTTTCCATCATTTCAGATATAGGTACTCAGTTTACATCGCAGCTTTGGAGGGCCGTGCAGCGAGAGTTGGGTACTCATGTTGAGTTGAGCACAGCTTTTCACCCTCAGACGGATGGACAGTCCGAGTGCACTATTCAGATATTGGAGGACATGTTATGCGCTTGCATCATTGATTTCGGGGGTTCATGGGACCAGTTCCTACCGCTCGCGGAGTTTGCTCACAATAACAGTTATCAGTCGAGTATTCAGATGGCTCCGTATGAGGCTTTATATGGGAGGCGGTGTAGATCTCCAATAGGTTGGTTCGAGCCGGGTGAGGCTAGGCTTTTGGGTACATACTTGGTACAGGATGCTTTGGACAAGGTGAAAGTGATACAGGAGCGGCTTCGTACAGCACAGTTAAGATAAAAGAGTTATGCTGACAGAAAGGTTCGTGATGTGTCTTACATGGTTGGGGAGAAGGTTCTACTGAAGGTTTCAGCCATGAAGGGTGTTATGAGATTTGGAAGAAGGGAAAGTTGAGCCCTTGGTTCATTGGGCCTTTTGAGGTGCTTCGGAGGATTGGGGAGGTGGCTTATGAGCTCGCTCTGCCACCTAGCTTGTCGGGTGTGCATCCGGTATTTCATGTTTCTATGCTATGGAAGTATACCGGCGATCCGTCTGATGTATTGGATTTCAGCATGGTTCAGTTAGATAGTGATTTGACTTACGATGTGGAGCCGGTAGCTATTTTGGAGCGGCAGGTCCCAAAGTTGAGATCAAAGGATATAGCTTCGGTAGAAGTGCAGTGGAGAGGTTGGCCCGTGGAAGAGGCTACTTGGGAGACCGAGCCGGGGATGCGGAGAAAATATCCACACCTATTTGAGGTTTCACGTATGTTTCTAGACTTGTTCGAGGACGAACATTTGTTTAAGAGGGGGAGGATGTAATGACCCGGCCGGTCGTTTCGTGAGTTATAGCCCCGTTTCCCCTATTTTTGCTTCCTTATGTGTTCCTCAACTGTATTTCATCGTATTGTGTTGGTTGGTTCGGGTCCGGAGTGGTTTCGGTGTGGAATGCGACACTTAGTCTCCTATGTAGAAGCTTAAGTTAGAAAAGTGAACCGGATGTTGACTTATGAGTAAACGATCTCGGATGTGAATTCTGATGGTTCCGTTAGCTCCGTAGGTGATTTTGGACTTGGGAGCGCATCTGGAATGTGATTTGGAGGTCCGTGATAGAATTAGGCTTGAATTGGCAAAATTGGAAATTTAACGATATTCGGTCGGCAGTGAAAATTTTGGTATCGGGGTCAGAACAGAATTTCAGAAGTTGGGGTAGGTTCGTGGTGCCATTTTTGACGTGTGTGCAAAATTTCAGGTCATTCAGAGGTGATTTAGTAAGTTTCGGCGTCGTTTGCGGAAATTAGAAGTTTAGAAGTTCTTAGGCTTGAATCCGAGGGTAATTTGGTGTTTTGATGCTGTTTTGAGTGTTCTGAAGGTTCGACGTGCGTTGCACGTAGATCTTCAGTCAATTATTTATGTGACAAAACAAGAAACTATTTTTTATTATTATATGCAAGAAGAAAGAATCCTTGTAACACGAACACAACGCTACAATCTTTGAAATACTAAAAATCAATGTTATTATTAACATAATACTGAAGTACATTGGCCCATTATAATTTCTGTATGTATGACGTTATTATCTAGCCTATATATGTATTGTCTTTGTACCATTGTACAAGGCAATTAAGGCATCTAAAGTTCATATCAGTCTCATGATGATGTCATTTTCTTCAAAATTAACCTCTATATATATATAAAGAAAATCAATTTTAAGTAATATAGTAATCTTCTCAAGGAAATAGTGAAAGGCCATTTAGTATCAAAGCATTTAAGTATTATTTCTGGTAAAAATTGTTGGTATCATCTACTGTGAAGTGAAAATTGAAAAATGTTTGTTTTTTACCATAGAACATAACTATCAAAAACTTATTTAGTTGATCAATATATTTTTTTTTGCCAAGATATCTCTTTCCGTCATGTATTTTCGCAACTTACATTTTCACTCAATGATGAAAATATTTTTCTTACTATCACCATTAATTGGACTTGGGAACCAATTTGAAGTTTGTTGTAACAACCCGGCCGGTCGTTTCGTGAGTTATAGCCCCATTTTTCTCATTTCTGCTTCCTTTTATGTTCCTCAGCTATATTTGATCATATCGCGTTTGTTGATTCGGGTTCGGAGTGGTTATGGAGTGAATCGAGACACTTAGTATCTTTTGTGAAGGCTTAAGTTCGAAAAGTTGACCGGATGTTGATTTATGTGTAAACGACCTCGAATTTAAATATTGATGGTTCCGTTAGCCCCGTTAGGTGATTTTGAACTTAGAAGCGCTTCTGGAATGTGACTTGGAGGTCTGTGGTAGAATTAGGCCTGAGTTGGCGAAAGTTGGAAATTTGGCGATTTTGGTCGGCAGTGGAAAATTTGATATCGGGGTCGGAATGGAATTTCGGAAGTTGGAGTAAGTTCGTAGTGTCATTTGTGGCGTGTGTGCAAAATTTGGGGTCATTTGGACGTGATCTGATAGGTTTTGGCATCGTTTGTTTGGAAATTTGGATGTTCTTAGGGTTGAATCCGAGGGTAATTTGGTGTTTTGATATTGTTTTGGGCGATTCGAAGGCTCAAATAAGTTTGAATGATGTTATGGGATGTGCTTATATGTTTAGTTGAGTTCCCAAGGGCCTCGGGTGAGTTTCGGGTAGTTAACAGGTCAATTCTTGGCTTTAAAAGTTGGCAGATTTCCGGTGTCAGCTGTATCTGGTGTAGGAAGTGCGGACCGCACAAAATTAGTGCGGACCGCGAAGGCATTATGCGGCTGCGGTGGAAATTTTGCGGGCCGCGGAAAAGGAAATGCGGTGGCGGTAGATTTTATGCGGACCGCGGAAGGTATGGCTCAGGGTCTGCGGCCGCGGCAGAATTATGCGGACCACGGTGAGGAGTGTGCGGCCGCGATGGATTTATGCAGACCGCGTAATGAAGGTTCAGAGTGCACTATATAAGCGAGGTTTAGGGTTTTATTTCACATCTTGGACTTTGGGAGCTCTGTTTGAGGCGAATTTTTAGGAGTTTTTCAAGGAAATCATCTGGGTAAGTAATTCTAACTCGATTTTTGCTAATATTCATGAATATATTATTGAATTCATCATTTGATTGGTGATTTGGAATGGAATTTGGGAAAAATTGGTGGAGTTTCATAAATGAATTTTTGGAAATTGAAAGCCTATTCGAGGTCGGATTTGAGTGAAACTAGTATGGTTAGTCTTTGGAAGGGTTGTCGGATTTGCAACTTTTGTCAGATTTCGAGACGTGGGCCCAGGGCCTGACTTTTGAGTTGACTTTTTGACTTTTGACCTAAAGCTTAGAATTTTCTTATGGGATTGATTCCTTTAGATCGTGTTGATTGTATCGAATTGTTTGTGGCTTGATTTGAGGTATTTGGAGGCCGGTTCGAGAGGCAAGGACATTGCGAAATAGGGATTTGACCGGTTTGAGGTAAGTAATGATTGTAAATCTAGTCCTAAGGGTATTAAAACCCCGGATTTTGTATCGTTTTACTATTTTGAGGTGACGCACATGCTAGGTGACGGGCGTGTGGGCGTGCACCGTTGGGGATTGTGACTTGGTCCGTCCCGTAGCAACTATAAAGTTGCGTATTTGACTGAAACTTGACTTAGAAAGAGTCTCTATAAATTGGGCCGAATGCCATATTTGGTCCTAGTGCCAGAGTTGTTCGGACCCTTAGGGGCCTTTTTCTTATTATCCCCTCATTGTTTTGATTGAAAATCTGTACTCAGTCATGCTGTACTTACTGATTTCATAACTCAGTCTTTATTACTCTGTTTTGATATATAAATATAAAATATTGTTTTGGGTTGAGTACCCTGTTTTACTGATAGCTCGAGTGGCTTGAGAGGTTTATGACTGGATGAGGTCGAGGGCCTGATCTGTGAGGATATTTATGGGATCAGGCTACATGCCGCAGCATGTTGTTACTGATTCATGACTGAGAGAGGCTGAGGGTCTGATTGATTTATGCCACGTGGTGGCTTGTTATAGCGCTTGGGCTGAAGGAGCCCCTCCGGAGTCTGCACACCCCCAGTAAGCGCGGGTACCCTATGTGAGTGATATAAGATATGCCTGAGGGGCGGTATACGAGTGACCATGAGGTTTGCCCGAGGGGCTATTTTATGATTTTCATCACTTTTACTCTCTTTTGCATTGAGCCTCTGTTGAAACTGTTGAAAAATGTCTTCAAATGATTTTTGCCCAAAATTGGATTTTAAACGAGATGATTTGACTCACATACTGATTTGAAAGCATGTTGTTTTTACTGAGATTGCAAGATGTGGACTTTATGTGTTTTGTTGCTCGTCGCTACTGCTCAGTCTTTATTTACTGTTATTACTTACTGAGTTGGCGTACTCACATTACTCCCTGCACCTTGTGTGCAGATCCAGGAGTTACTGGACGTGCTAGTGAGTGTTAATTTCATCTGTCGTAGATCAAGTTCCAGTGGTGGATGCTCCTGCGGGACCAGCTCAAGCACCGGCTGTGCCTATTGTTATTACGGGTCTTTAGGAGACCTTAGCTCAGATTTTGACCGTGTGCACCAGCCTTGCTCAGTCTGTCGCTGTTTCCACTACAGCAGCTACTTCCCAGGTCGGGGGAGGCACTCAGACTCCCGTCGCCCGTACACCTGAGCAGGTTGTTCAGGGGCTTCAGTCACCGGGGACACCACCAGCTCAGCCGGTTGCACCTGCTCAGGATTATGTGGTACCAGTCATGCCTGATGGTGAGCAGCGTATATTGGAGAGGTTTGGTAAACTTCAGCCTCCGACTTTCAGTGGTACAGAGGGCGAGGATGCCCAAGGTTTCTTGGACAAGTGTTAGAGGATTCTTCGTACGGCGGGTATTCTGGTGACCAGTGGAGTCTCGTTCACTCCCTTCCGTTCTCTGGAGCTGCCTTTACTTGGTGGGAGGCTTATGAGAGGCATAGACCTGTTGGTGCAGCGCCCCTTGCCTGGCAGCAGTTCTCCGTTCTCTTTTTGGAGAAGTATGTGCAGCAGTATCGTAGAGAGGAGCTGCGCAGCCAGTTTGAGTAGTTGCGTCAGGATGATATGACTGTGATGCGGTATGAGATGAGGTTCTCTAAGTTAGCCCGTCATGCTATCTGGTTGTCCCACAAACAGGGAGAGGATCAGGAGGTTCGTTGATGGCCTCACTTATGAGTTACAGATTCTTATGACTAGAGAGAGGGTGTCTGGTGCTTCGTTTGAGGAGGTTGTTGACATTGCTCGAGACATAGATTTGATTCACTGTCAGGAGCAAGTGGAGAGGCAGGCCAAGAGGCCTCGTGGATCCGATAGTTTTGGTGGTGCTCCTCATGGGGGTCAGTTTTGAACACGGCAGAGGCCGTCCATTAAGACATGCTCAGTCAGCTCGCCCAGTACACCATGGGGCATCATCGGGCCATGGTTCTCATAGCTCTCATCAGGTCCATTCATCACTTAGTGCCCTCCCAGCCCAGAGTTCGTCCCGTGCTCTATCAGTTCACGGCTCCTCCATGCCAGGTTCTTCTACCAGTCATCCCGGTGCTAGGGGTTCCCTTCAGTCCCAGTCACTAGTACTAGGGTGTTGTTATGAGTGTGGGGAGTTGGGGAATATGTGGAGGCAGTTTCCTCGTTGTCATGGGGGTCCGCCTCAACAGAGGAGTCAGCCATCGACTTCAGCACCATTTACTTCACCACCCGCCCAGCCAGCTTGGGGTGGAGGACAGTCAGCTAGGGGCCGCCCTAGAGGGGGAAGTCGATCAGGTGGTGGTCAGGCCCGTTTCTATGCACTCCCAGCCAGACCAGATGCTATTGCTTCAGATGTTGTGATCACAGGTATTGTCTCAGTTTGCCACAGGGGTGCCTCTGTATTATTTGATCCTGATTCCACTTTTTCATATGTGTCGTCATATTTTGCTCATTATTTGGATACGCCTCGCGAGTCTCTTGTTTCATCTGTTCGTGTATCTACTCCGGTGGGCGATACTATTATTGTGCACTGCGTATATCGGTCTTGTGTGGTGACTATTGGGGGTTTGGAGACCCGAGTGGACCATTTGCTACTTAGCATGGTTAATTTTGATGTGATATTGGGCATGGATTGGTTGTCTCCGTGTCGTGCTATTCTGGACTGTCACGCTAAGACAGTGACGTTGGCTATGCCAGGGGTGCCACGGATTGAGTGGCGAGGTTCGTCGGATTATGTTCCCAGTAGAGTGATTTCATTATTGAAGGCCCAACCGATGGTTGGGAAGGGTTGTCTTTCTTATTTGGCCTTCGTGAGGGATGTTAGTGCAGAGACTCCTACCATTGATTCAGTTCCGGTGGTGAGGGATTTTCTGGATGTGTTTCCTGCAAACCTGCCGGGTATGCCACCGGACAGGGATATTGGCTTCGGCATTGATTTGGTGCCGGGCACTTAGCCCATTTCTATTCCACCGTATCACATGGCACCGGTGGAGTTAAAGGAATTGAAAGAGCAGCGTCAGGAACTCCTTGATAACGGGTTTATTCGGCCTAGTGTGTCACCTTGGGTGCGCCTGTTCTATTTGTGAAGAGGAAGGATGGCATTATGAGAATGTTTATTGATTACAGGTAGTTGAACAAATTCACAATCAAGAACATGTATCCTTTGCCTCGTATCGATGATTTATTTGACCAGCTTCAGGGAGCAAGAGTGTTCTCCAAGATTGATCTCAGGTCAGGGTATCACCAGTTGAAGATCAGGGAATCGAACATTCTTAAGACAACTTTCAGGACGCGATATGGTCATTATGAGTTCCTTGTGATGTCTTTTGGGCTGACTAACGCCCCAGCAGCGTTTATGCATTTGATGAACAGCTTGTTTCGGCCTTATCTCGACTTGTTTGTTATTGTGTTCATTAACGATATTCTGGTGTACTCGCGTAGCCAGGAGAAGCACGCTGAGCATTTGAGATTTGTATTGCATCGATTGCGGGAGGAGAAGCTTTATGCTAAGTTCTCCAAGTGTAGGTTTGGCTCGGTTCAGTTGCATTCTTGGGGCACGTGGTGTCTAGTGAGGTTATTCAGGTTGATCCGAAGAAGATAGAGGCTGGCCAGAGTTGGCCAAACCGTTCGCACTAGCAGAGATTCGTAGCTTTCTTGGTTCGGCGGGTTATTACCGTCGGTTTGTTCAGTGATTTTCATCTATTGCATCACCCTTGACCAAATTGACCTAAAAGGGTGCTCCTTTCAGGTGGTTGGACGAGTGTGAGGCGAGCTTCCAGAAGCTGAAGACTGCCTTGACCACTGCTCTAGTGTTAGTTATGCCATCAACTTCAGGTTCTTATGCGGTATATTGTGATGTTTCTCGGGTTGGCATTGGGTGTGTGTTGATGCAGGAGGGTAGAGTGATCGCTTATGCTTCTCGTCAGTTGAAGCCCCATGAGAAGAACTACCCTGTTCATGATTTAGAGTTGGCTGCCATTGTTCATGCATTGAAGATTTGGAGGCATTATCTCTATGATGTGTCTTGTTAGGTGTTTACTGATCATCGTAGCCTCCAGCACTTGTTCAAATAGAAGGATCTCATTTTGAGGCACCGGAGATGGTTGGAGCTGCTAAAGGACTATGATATTACTATTTTGTACCATCCAGGGAAGGCCAATGTAGTGGCTGATGCCTTGAGTAGGAAGGCGATGAGTACGGGCAGTCTTGCATTTATTCCTGTTGGGGAGTGACCTCTTGTGGTTGATGTTCAGGCTTTGGCCAATCGGTTTGTGAGATTGGATATTTCGGAGCCTAGTCGTATCCTAGCTTGTGTGGTTTCTCGGTCTTCCTTGTTCGATCGCATCAGAGAGAGCCAGTATGATAATCCTCATTTGCTTGTCCTCAAGGACAAGGTTCTGCATGATGATGCCAGAGATGTGACTATCGGTGATGACGGGGTATTGAGGATGCATGGCCGGATATGTGTGCCCAATGTAGATGGGCTTCGGGAGTCGATTCTGGAGGAGGCCCATAGCTCGCAGTATTCCATCCATCCAGGTGCCGTGAAGATGTACTAGGATTTGAGACAACACTATTGGTGGAGGAGAATGAAGAAGGATATAGTGGGGTTTGTAGCTTGGTGTCTCAATTGTCAGCAGGTGAAATATAAGCATCAGAGACCGGGTGACTTGCTTCAGCAGATAGAGATTCCAGAGTGGAAGTGGGAGCGGATTACCATGGATTTCGTAGTTCGACTCCCACGGACTTTGAGAAAGTTCGATGCTATTTGGGTGATTGTGGATCGGCTGACCAAGTCCGCGCACTTCATTCCTGTGTGTACTACCTATTCTTCAGTGCGGTTAGCTGAGATTTATATCCGAGAGATTGTTCGCTTGCACGGTGTCCCCATTTCCATCATTTCAGATAGAGGTACTCAGTTTACATCGCAGTTTTGGAGGGCCGTGCAGCGAGAGTTGGGTACTCAGGATGAGTTGAGCACAACTTTTCACCCTCAGACTAACGGACAGTCTGAGCGCACTATTCAGGTATTGGAGGACATGTTACGCGCTTGTGTTATTGGTTTTGGGGTTCATGGGACCAGTTTTTGCCACTCGCGAAGTTTGTATATAGCAACAGTTATCCGTTGAGTATTCAGATGGCTCCATATAAGGCTTTATATGGGAGGCGGTGTAGATCTCCAGTAGGTTGGTTTGAGCCGGGCGAGGCTGGGCTTTTGGGTACAAACTTGGTTCGGGATGCTTTAGACAAAGTGAAAGTAATTCAGGAGCGGCTTCGTATAGCGCAGTCGAGACAAAAGGAGTTATGCTGGTAGAAAGGTTCGGGATGTGTCTTACATGGTCGGGGAGAAGGTTCTACTGAAGGTTTCACCCATGAAGGGTGTTATGAGATTTGGGAAGAAGGGCAAGTTGAGCCCTCGTTTCATTGGGCCTTTTGAGGTGCTTCAGAGGATTGGGGAGGTGGCTTATGAGCTTGCTTTGCCACCTATGCTCCGGAAGTATATCGGCGATCTGTCTCATGTTTTGCATTTCAGCACAGTTCAGTTAGATGGTGATCTGACTTATGATGTGGAGTCAATGGCTATTTTAGAGCGGCAGGTCCGAAAGTTGAGATCAAAGGATATACTTCAGTGACCGTGCAATGGAGAGGTCGGCCCATGGAGGAGGCTACTTGGGAGACCAAGTGGGAGATGCGGAGCAGATATCCACACCTATTTGAGGCTTCAAGTATGTTTCTAGACTCGTTCGAGGACGAACGTTTGTTTAAGAAGGGGAGGATGTAACGACCCGGCCGGTCGTTTCGTGAGTTATAGCCCCGTTTCCCCCATTTGTGCTTCCTTTTGTGTTCCTCAGCTATATTTGATTGTATCGCGTTGGTTGGTTCGAGTTCGGAGTGGTTTTGGAGTGAATCGAGAGACTTAGTCTCTTTTGTAAAGGCTTAAGTTCGGAAAGTTGACCGGATGTTGACTTATGTGTAAACGACCTCGGATTTGAATTTTGATGGTTCTGTTAGCTCCGTTAGGTGATTCTGGACTTAGAAGCGCATCCGGAATGTGACTTGGAGGTCCGTGGTAGAATTAGGCCTGAATTGGCAAAAATTTTAAATTTGGCAATTTTGGTCGATAGTGGAAAATTTGATATCGGGGTCGGAATGGAATTCTGGAAGTTGGAGTAGGTTCGTAGTATCATTTGTGACGTGTGTGCAAAATTTGGGGTCATTTGGACGTGATCTGATAGGTTTTGGCGTCATTTGTGAAATTTGGAAATTTGGATGTTCTTAGGCTTGAATCCGAGGGTAATTTGGTGTATTCATGTTGTTTTGAGTGATCGAAGGTTCGACTAAGTTTGAATGATGTTATGGGATGTGTTGGTATGTTTGGTTGAGTTCTCGAGGGCCTCGGGTGAGTTTTGGGTGGTTAACGGGTCAATTCTTGGCTTTAAAAGTTGGCAGATTTCTAGTGTCAGCTGTATCAGGTGTTAGAAGTGCGGACCGCACAAAATTGGTGCGACTGCGGAAAAGGGAATGCGGCCACGGTAGATATTATGCGGACCGCGGAAGGTATAGCTCAGTCCGCGGTCGCGGCAGAATTTTGCGGACTGCGGTGAGGAGTGTGCAACCGTGATGGATTTATGCGGACCGTGTAGTGAAGGTTCAGAGGGCACTATATAAGCGAGGTTTAGGGTTTTATTTCACATCTTGGACTTTGGGAGCTCTGTTTGAGGTGAATTTTTGGGAGTTTTTCAAGGAAATCTTCTGGGGAAGTAATTCTAACTCGGTTTTTGCTAATATTCATGAATATATCATTGAATTCATCATTTGATTCATGATTTGGAATGGAATTTGGGGAAAATTGGTGGAGTTTCATAAAATGAATTTTTGAAAATTGAAAGCCTATTCGAGGTCGGATTTGAGTGAAACTAGTGTGGTTAGTCTTATAATCGAATGGGTTGTCGGATTTGCGACTTTTGTCAGATTTCTAGACGTGGGCCCAGGGCCCGACTTTTGAGTTGACTTTTTGACTTTTGACCTAAAGCTTAGCTTTTTCTTATGGGATTGATTCCTTTAGCTCGTGTTGATCGTATCGAATTGTTTGTGGCTTGATTTGAGGTATTTGGAGGCCGGTTCGAGAGGTAAGGACATCGCAAAATAGGGATTTGACCGGTTTGAGGTAAGTAATGATTGTAAATCTAGTCCTAAGGGTATGAAAACCCCGGATTTTGTATCATTTTATTATTTTGAGGTGACGCACATGCTAGGTGACGGGCGTGTGGGCGTGCACCGTTGGGGATTGTGACTTGGTCCGTCCCGTAGCAACTATAAAGTTGCGTATTTGACTGAAAATTTATGTGATTTAGAAAGAGTTTTTATAAATTGGGCTGAATGCCATATTAGGGCCTAGTGCTAGAGTTGATCGGACCCTTAGGGGCCTTTTTCTTATTATCCCCTCATTGTTTTGATTGAAAATCTGTACTCGGTCATGCTGTACTTACTGATTTCATAACTCAGTCTTTATTACTCTGTTTTGATATATATAAAATGTTGTTTTGAGCAGAGTACCCTGTTTTACTGATAGCTCGAGTGGCTTGAGAGGTTTATGACTGGATGAGGACGAGGGCCTGATCTGTGAGGATATTTATGGGATCGGGCTGCACGCCGCAACATGTTGTTACTGATTCATGACTGGGAGAGGCTGAGGGTCTGATTGATTTATGCCACGTGGTGACTTGTTATAGCGCTTCGGCTGAAGGAGCCCCTCCGGAGTCTTCACACCCCCAGTGAGCGCGGGTACCCTGAGTGAGTGATATAAGATATGCCCGAGGGGCGGTATACAAGTGACCGTGAGGTTTGCCCGAGGGCCTGCACATGAGTGATGTTTTGCCCGAGGGGCTATTTTTATGATTTTCATCACTTTCACTCTCTTTGCATTGAGCCTCTGTTGAAACTGTTGAAAAATATCTTCAAATGATTTTTACCAAAAACTGGATTTTAAACGAGATGATTTGACTCACATACTGATTTGAAAGCATGTTATTTTTATTGAGATTGCAAGATGTGGACTTTATGTATGTTACTGCTCGTCACTATTGCTCAGTGTTTATTTACTGTTATTACTTACTGAGTTGGCGTACTCACATTACTCCCTGCAGCTTGTCTGCAGATCCAGGGGTTACTGGATGTACTAGGCCCAAAAATGGTATTCAGCCCAAGGGTCCTAAGGGTCCAAGCAGCTCTAGCACAAGGTCCAAAAATGGCATTCAACCCAATTTATAGAACTCTTTCTAAAACACATAAGTATCATATAGTTTCAACCAAATACGCAACTTATAGTTGCTACAGGACGGACCAAGTCACAATCCCCAACGGTGCACGCCCACACGCCTGTCACCTAGCATGCGCGTCACCTTAAATTAGTAAAAAGATACGAAATTCGGGGTTTCATACACTCAGGACTAGATTTACAATCGTTACTTACCTCAAACCGGTCAAATCCCTACTCCGCGATGCTCTTGCCCCTCGACTCGTCCTCCATTCATTCCGAATCTCAATGAAAACCCCCTTGAATCCCTCTTCAAATTACTCTCAAAAGCTCCAAAACCAAATAAAAATGGTGAAGAATGAAACAATATTCGCGAAGTCCACAATTTAAACTTTCTGCCCAGTGAAACCGCATCTGCGGTCCAGCAGTTGTTTCTGTGATGCCGCCCCTGCGGAAAATCCATCGCAGGTGTGGTTCCCACTTTTTCCCTCAGAAATCGCTTATGCGGTCACATCATCGCACCTACGGTCTCGCAGGTGCGCTCCACTATTTGCACCTGCGGCTCCTGCCTACCACAGACTTGGCCGTATCTGCGGCTCCTTCTCCGCTTCTGCGGACACGCACCTGCGGTCCCCACTCCGCAGGTGCGGTTATGACAGCTGAGTTTAACTTCAGCATTCCTCAAATTCCAACCTTGATCCGTCAACCACCTGAAATCAACCCGAGGCCCTCGAGACCTCAACCAAACATACCAACAAGTCTCAAATTAGGTTTGCTTAAGTTTAGAAGATTAGAAATTCTTCTAAAATTGATCATATTGAATAAGTTATGAATTATGAATATTCATATTATCCATTTTATATGTGTATTAAATATGGGTCAGATTAAATAATTTATTGTTTTGCATTACCCCTATTTTTAGCCCCTCCATATCACACCCCCCTTGCCTCCCACCCCTAGAATCAACTCTGCTTTTCCCCCTTATCCAATCTCTTCATCACTTCCAGCTCTTCTAATCGACTCTCAGTCCACACCTTCACCATATGCAGTAACATCAGAACCAATTCAAAAGAAAATGGTTTCTTCTTCACTAACCCCAGCTTTGACCTCCACCCCCACTTCATTGAACCCCCTCTTAACGCTTTCTCATTTTCACCCATTCACAACTTTCCCCATTACTTCCAATGCCAAAAATGTGAACCATTCTGGTTTAATTGTGAAGGCTCAGACTTTAGAATTTTCGGGTTCCTTTTTTGAACGTGGGTTCGGGGGAGATGACGACCCGCCAACTGCTCCCGGGTCGGGCATTGCCGCTGTTGAAGATAAAGAGGAGCCCCAGTGCCCTCCTGGATTGAGGCCATATGAAACTATGGCGGTTTTGAGGCCTGATATGTCTGAAGATGAGCGACTCGCTCTTACCCAGAAGTATGAAGAGGTATGAATATTTGTATAGTCATGTGTGTACATTACTTAATTTGGGCGTATACTGTTAATATTCTTGATACTGTCCGTGCATATAAGTTAAATCTGTATGTAATACTATAGCATATAAATATGATTTAATGTGTTAACTGTGCTATATAATTCTTGGCTTGCTTAGTTGATGGTAAAGAACATTGTAGATTTTCAAGTGCAAGTACAGGCTCAAGACCATTTAAAATAAAAAAGGCAGCCCAGTCACAAGGCATCCCGCATCCACACAGGGTTCGAGGAAGGGCCGCACCACAAGAGGTGTGATGTAAACAGCCTCTAATGCAAGCATTAGTGGCTACTTGTAATAATTATCCTCACTTGTACTGAGAATTAGCTGAGGGAAAATGAATGCAGGAAAAAAATAGTAAGCCGAAATAACTTATACTGTTTTTCTTGTCATTCTGAAGAGATTAACAATAGTGAACACTCAATCATGTAAAACCCGTTCTTTAATCCTTACAATAGGACTCTTTCACTTACTATTCCTTTTCTTGTTGTGAACGACTCACAAATGATTAGTAAAAATAAGTTCTTTGCTGAAACCATGTCAAAGGTGGACGATGTAAAGAAGGAAAATTTTGAGCTGTTGATAATTTAGGTACAGGATTCTTAGAGTGTACTCTTTCTTGATATCTTCTCATTAGCATTTAGGCACTGTTATGAAAATATGAGCTTTTGAGTTTTTAATTGTACTTTTTGAACGGAGGTGCATGTTTCATTTAGGTATAAATTAATCGGATGTAAACATGAAGTTATGAGCTGTTTGAAAACAAAATAACTCTGTAGCTTTCTACTGAAATTTTCATTCTGTTGTTTCCCGTGGTCACAGTAACTCATACGCTATTTCCTTTTCATCTTATTCTTTTTCTGTTCTATCTTGAAGAGGTCTTGCGCTAATGTTTTTGACAAGCTACATTTTATGTACTATGCTTTCATTGAATTAATTAACTATAAATGGCCTGCAGAAGCCCACCATGGCTAGGAAAGGCTTTTGATTCCCTGACTCCCAGCTATTGTTGTTCGATAATTTTTTACCTTCAACATCTAAATTTGCTTCTTCCATGTTTTCGAGCTAGTAGACATGAATATATGAATCTTTACAGTAGCCTTAGTTCGATTTGTAATTGGATGACAAAGATTTGTTGGAAAAGAAAAAAAGAAAAAGAAAAAGAAAAAGGAACAGAGGAGCAAAGCAGTGTAGGGAGGGATATCTCTTCTCTCTCAACAGTTGATTCACTATTAGGATTATCTAGTCTGGGTCCTATGTGAAATACTTTTAAGGGAAAAAAGACCTGCTTGGCTTGTAATATCTTGATCAACAGATTGCTAATTGTCGTCATTATTCCTCTTATCACTATGTTGAAGCTTGTGTTAATTTGCCCCTCATTTTCAAAACTACAGCAACTTCTATTAGAAAGATAGAGATTTGGTGAAGCATGGGAAAAAACTACATAGAATCACGTAAAGAATTACTCAACGGCAACGAACTATGTCTCACCTTTTACAGTCAAATGAATGGAAAAAATGTTCTGCAGTTTGTGAAATCCATGATATATCGAGAGAAAAGAGAAACTTTAAATGTTAAAATTCTATAATCAAAGAAAATATGAGCATACATCTTCCCCTCCTCCACCTTCCACCTATGTTTTTTCCAAATTTTATTGCAATTCTACTTTTCGAACATTTACTGTCAAATAGATGCACCAATAAGTGCTAATGTTTCCAATCTGTTTGTTTTCTGGCTCAACTGTTCCATTTAATCATACAAAAACTTACTCGAACCCAACCTACCGGGGTTTGGGAGGGAAGGAAACAAAAAAACTACTACATTTCTGTACCATTTATTCTTTCCCGAATATGGGATCCTTAATGCCCTTTATAGCACTGATCTCATTTTCTCTGGTCTGGTAATTGCCCCTCAGCACACCATCACCAAAAGTTCTCATAGCCAAGCGATGAGAGTATGACCTGTTTTTTGTTTCTCCTTAAGAAACTGATACTCAACCTATGACAACTGTAAGTCTAACGATAAATCTAAGAAGTATCTCCTCTTTGAGCTGCCACTACCCTACTCAATGTTTCCGCCTACATAAAGTTTTACAAACCTGCTTTTCTTCTTTAGGGCCCTTGCAACTCTCTTTTTCCTTACTCCCTTTTCTGATTGACCAGAATAACATTGTTTCTTGCAGTCAGTTCTTGACCAGATTCAATATCTTTCCCACTCGCCTTCATCCTCCCCAAGCAGTTATTATAAAAAGTCAATAACATGCTTAATTAGAACATAACCATTTTGCTTTATCAGATATGTCTTCTTATTTCAGCAATAAGTACCTAATTGGATTCTTTTTAAGAGAATTTCATCCCATCAGTATCATATTGATTTCAGGTCAAGCTTGAATTGGTCTCTAAATTGTTATTACAGTTCTGATCTTTTACTGCATATAATCTGTATATCTATCTTTGTGCATCACAGATTGTTAATTTTTACGTTACAAAGCTATACAAAGTCCTGTGTTTTTCCCCCTTAAGTTCAATTGCACACAAGATTGTCATATTTGAAATAAGGTTCGACCGCTGGGTCTTAGACAAGTGTTTCCAGGTGTTCTCCAAAGTCTTTTTGCTTTTCTTTTCCTTGGACAGTTGCTTGTTGCTGGTGGTGGCATGTATGTGGAGGTGTTCAACCGAGGGGTTATTCCCCTAGCCTACAGCATCAGGAGGAAAAATAAAGCTGGAGAGACCAATACTTACTTGGACGGGATATACTTGCTATTTACTTACTTTACCAAACCCGAATCCATGACAGCTCTCGAGGCAACACTTAATACTGATGATGATGTTATTCGATCGTCCAGCTTCAAAATAAGGAAAAGAAAATACTAGGTAGATTGATTAGTTGATTCGTTTAGCGGTGAAAGGGGACGGCTGGGAGGAGACAGGTATTGCTCATCTCACCTCACTAATGTTATCTTTAGAATTTTTTCAGAGTGTATCAATTCCCAATGTTTGTAAAATCACTGGAAATTGCGAATACATTTTGCTTTTGTATTCTCCATTCGGCTTCATTGTAATGCATTACATTATTGAGCAACTGATAGTCCTATCTGAGGCTTGAACACAGTGCATCTTTTTCTTCTTCTTTGGTGCCAATTTCATATGCTAAGGATTTTAGAAATTGCCATTTAAAACATGAGAAGTTACATAATCTCCCTCTTCTCTCTCCTTCCCTCCCTCGATCTATAGCCTTAGAGAGGCTTGTTTGACTATTATTGCTTCTAAGAGAAGTTGAGAAACTATATTTCTCGTTTGCACTCAAAAGTATGGCCTAACGGTACTCTATCTTTGTGATATACCAGCCTAAAATAGTAACTATTTTGATCATTAGTTTTAAACTATATCCCCCATTAGCTTTTCCAACTAGCTGTATCGGCCATATAGTCAGTTTTCTCTTAGTAGAGTTGAAGACATAAAAACTAGTACTTTATTATGGTAGGAACATACAACATCCATTTGCAAAGAAGATAAACGAGTTCAAACTTCATTTATCTTGGATGGTTCGTGCTGTTTCAGATTACACACACACACACACACACACACACACACACTCTACTGCATCATATTACATCTAGGACGTTACTGGATTTCAAGGGGGGCAATTTCAGATTGAAAATTCTAGAAAATGTAGCAAGCTCCTGTATTTATCTATTACTATCTTTATATATCAATCAAAGGGGATATATAGCCTATAGAGGCATATTAGAAGGATACTCTTTTGGACGTCTCTTTATAGCATCTCTAATATACCTCTCTTGTTCTTTAAGATTCGATGGTATTTGGTCATAAACATCAGTAAACAAATCTGCCAACGGAGGTTTCTCTTCTTTCTCAGCAGCTTGAATTGCTTGCGACACCTACATTAAATAGATAAATAGTAATTAAATAAAAAATAAATACTGTAATAAGATAGAACAAAATCAAATACGCATTTTAGGATTTTGAATCTTGAACCTGCTCTTTGATATTTCCCCTGAATTCGAATTCATTTTCATCACTCCACCAACCATTTTTCTGTATCCATTTTCTGAATCTGGCGACTGAGCTTCGTCTTCTCCAGTACTCAATTTCCTCCATGGATCGGTACTTGGTAGAATCATCAGATGATGCATGATCGCCCACTCGATAAGCCATGGCCTAACAAGTGTTATATACGTACAAATGAAGTTTTATAAGCTGAAATAATATGTTTATAATACTGCTAAGATTTTGTATATGTCAAGTTCCTGAAGGGGATCCTGGAGCAACGGTAAAGTTGTCTTCGTGTGTCCTATAGGTCACGGGTTCGAGCCAGGAAGCAGCCACTAATGCTTGCATTACATCATACCCCTTTGGATGCGGCCCTTTCCCGGCAAAGGCGAAACCGAAATTTGAAGCTTACCGGTTCAGTATTTTAGTTCTTTTAAGTTACTGGGTTTAAATTAATCATTTGTATATATCCCATGGATTTCACAAGATAAATACAGAATTTGGACAGAAGCTATTGGGTCTATTCCTCGGACGCTGTGTGAATACGGGATGCCTTGTACACCGGGTTGTCCTTTAATAGTAGTTAAGTTCCCATTTAGTTTTTATATAGATCCTGTGATCCGTAACTTGAACTTTATTTAGTTGGATCACAACATATATATGAGAAGATGAATTTCACACCTCTACTAATATTGGTCTTTGTTCCTTTATTGCCATTTTACGAGCAGCACGAATAGCACTATAAACTGCAAGAGCATCATTGCCATCTACTCGAATGCTTCGAACTCCATATGCTTGTCCTTTAATCGCGATTCCATCACCTACCATTAAAGAAATATAAGAGAATATAGGTTAAGTTTATGTGATTGTGTGGTATTAAGATTATGTTTGCTATGATGAAAGTCATTCTCAGAAAATACTTCGAAATTGTTCGGCCACAGGGGTGCTAATTGCCCATCCATTATTGCGACATAGAAATATAACAGGAACTTCCACAACTGCTCCAAGATTCAAAGCAGCATGGAAATCTCCCTGAAAAAATTCAAGACCTAATCTCATTAAAAAACACCACTTTATCTTCAACTAAGGATGTGATCAATATATTATACTTAGGGCTCGTTGGCCATAAGAAAAATTTTCACTTTATTCGAATTTTTTTTACTTTTTGTCGGAATCAGTGTTTGTCCATGAAAATTCCAAATTTCACTTGAAGTTGAATCTCGAAATTTTTCGAAAATTTGAAAAACTCCAAAAAGCTGTTTTTCAAAATTTACTTCAAATCACTCACAAAAATTAAGAAACAGCTCCAAATTGTATTCATGTACAAATACAACTCTATTTTTAAATACCATTTTTACGTTAATTTTTTTTTACTTTTTTCCGGAACTTTATAATTCATTTGTCCAAACGCCCACTTCATCCAAAATCACCTCACTAGTGGTACCATCTCCGAAGTAAGTGACAACACAAGCGTCCTTTTTGTCCATTTTCAGAGAATAAGCCACGCCTACTGCCTGTGGAAGCTGTGTGCTGGAGAAATGAACATTAATATACTTAAACTGCTTAATTAGACGAGATATATATGATCTGAATCTTGTGCTGATTGGGAAATAGATTCTTACGCAATAGTTGAAGAAACGGTGAAGTAATTGAGCTTGTTAGAGCCATAATGTATTGGCATTTGCCTGCCTTTCCCATTGTCACCCTTGTTTCCAAGCAATTGATTGGCAAATTCTTGTAGGGTGAAGCCACGCCATAAGAGAACCCCAGGCTCCCTGTACTGCAAACAACAACAACAACAACAACAACTACGCCTCAATCCCAAACAAGTTTAGGGGCTCCTTATACTGCAATCATAAATTCATAATAAAATGTTTAGACATATTAAAAGGCGGGTGCTGAAGCAAAACATTTTACTTTGTCATGTGACGGAACAATGGTCAAGACTATCAAATAGCCGAGTTTAGGGACAATTAAGACAAAAATAATTCAAATATGTACTGAAGAATCGGTGTTATTTTTCTTCTACTTTCTAGCCAGGGGCGTAGGCACCTTTTTCCAAGCAGTGTAGTGTCATGTGACATCAATTCGTCGAAGTTTTTTTAATAATATGTATGTATAAATAATAAACAAAATTAAAATTTAGGTATAGATATGAAAATGGCATTGCTTGCTATCACGTTAATTTATTCATTTGCCTAAAATTCTTGTGTACATCATTTGTTTACCCTCAAAATCGGATAACAATTGAATTTGTAAGTGATTTTAGGGATATGTGGATTAATTTGACACAAAGCGATAAAGTAAGTTGCAATTGAAATGATCAATGATAAAGTAAATTCTAGCCACACGAATTGAACAGTCACAGTCTTGGGAGGGTAACCAAGAAATTTCTCTATTTTTTGGCACTTATACTCCGATTCCTTGAGATCTTTTGTGAAGAGTTTTGCTCGTCTTTACCCCAAATCATCAAGCGTACTGCTCTAACTTCCTCTTCTTCTTCTTTTTCCCTCCATTTTAAAATGAAATGGCGAAGACTTCAAAAACCGTTCCGCAAAAGAAACTCCTATAACATCACGGTCGGCCGCCGAGGAGACCGTTCCATATACTGTTATTAAGGAACCAACGGCGGAACCCCTTTTGAGCACGTTCATCCCTAGTGGGTGCTCGGTAACCGCCGATTTTAAGGTTGAAAAACCTTCATTCGTACCAAGCCGGTGTGAGAAGGTCTCGAGTTACATATGCTCGATCACTAAAGAAATTCTCCCCACGGTCAAAAAGGATTGCAATTGGGTTGGCAAGGACGTGGTGGTTCCCGGGCCCGATGAAGATATCACCACCCACGTCGAGGGATACTTAAGTGTTTACACTTATCCCTTTACGCTGGGCCCGTTGGACCCGGTCATCATCGACTTCTGCAAAAGGTACGAGGTGTGCCTTGGTCAGATTCACCCTTCATTCTAGAGGATAGTCATCCTTCTCCGATTCTTTGTGAGCAAGAACGATGGATGCTTCTTCACCGTTGACCACCTTATGCGCCTATACAGTCCCCGACTCTTTCAGGGGGACTGATCAAGCTCGCGCGCCGGGCTAGTGAAGCCCCATTCTCGAGTATCAACAAAGATCGGGATCGAGGTTGGCTAGGCCGTTTTGTCCGAGTGAGGACCTCGGACCTGATCCTAGCTGAGCGCATGTCGTTCCCCGAGAAGTGGAACACAAAACGTAAGTAAAACTTCGTTTTTCAAATTTTTCATTCTACTCTTTTTTCCTTCCTTCTTATCGGTGCTTGGTGGTAGTGTAGCTGTCGCTCGGTTCCCGAATATAGTCAACTCAAGGAGTGGGTTGAGGGCATCGTGTCGCAAAATCCATATTCTGAGTGCGCATGGCGCGAACTCTCGAAGGGCCGGCGGGAGGCCCGCTCTCATGGTAAGATTTCTTTCCCGAGTGAGTACTACTTGGGTTCGTTTATGTCGTCGAGTTCTTACTTGATTCGTTTCCCTTTGCAGGTCTTCCCAAGGATTTTGCAAACCTTCATCCGGTGACGAGGATTGCCCCGCTGAGTTCCCTCTGCTCCGAGACAGGATGAGGAGAAGGAAAAACTGAGGAGGAGGCTGGTGCGCAAATCCAAAAAAAGCACCAGTGTCCGAGCGCTCTCATCGGACTCACTCCACCGGCTGAGGGACGAGTCCAAAGAAGAAGAAGAGTTTCATCTGGTGTCCCGAGAGCCGTCGCAGCTTGAGGGGCAAGGGGCCTCTAAACCAGTAAGAGGCAAAACTAAATTAACTCAACTCAAGGAGGCCAATGAGGAGGCTGTGGCCGAGGCTTCCGAACCAGAAGGAGGCGAGGTCGTTTTGCCTCAAGTTAAGGAGGCCGACAAGGAGGTCGTGGCTGATGCTTTCCGGGCAGTGGGCAATGCCCCGAAGGACGTACTCGGTGTGATAGAACTCTCCAAGTCGCTTTCGTTCACTGAGTCCATGTTTAACGAGGCTCAGATGGTGAAAGGATGCCCCAACGAGGGGCCCCAAGGGGCGGCAGACCCCTTCCACAACTTTTTTGATGGCGTAGACTCTACCGCCATGGAGGACGTCACTGGGTTGGGTAACTTACCGGTGCCAAGGAAGAGTCCATCTTTGGGAACAAGAGGGCCTTCCTCATGTCCGAAACTAGTCAACCGGTTCCCTGCTCCGAGTGCGAATCGTGGCCGGAAGCGATCGGTCATTATGTCTATTTCGGTGGATGCTCGGGTCCTCTCTGCCCTCGTAGGAGTGGCCAGTTATCTTTGGTGCCTGTTGACCGAGGAAGACCACGCCAAGATGAACGAGGTGGACGCGCCCTGCCTATTCAACGAAGCACAACAGGCATTCAACCGTGTAACTTCATATGCCTCTTGTGTTTGTAGATAATCATATCTTCAGATTCCGTACTTAGATTATTTTGTATATAATCATAACTTTTTTATTTGTGTTTGTAGACCTCGGTGCTTGATAACTAGGGATTTTGACGTGTTTCATGCTCCTTCTTGCTTACGCTTTGAGTATAAATTCTTACAAAATAGTCCCGAAAGGCTCATAAGTTGTGCTTGATTGCAGGTTTGAGCAACAAAGTGACGAGATGTCAAAAATCGGCTCAAAAGGAGTGAAACCTGCACAAGTATCAAAGACAAGACAACTCAGGACAAACAAGCCTAGTGCAGCCGCACTACACTTTGTGCGGTCCGCACTAGGGAGATTCAGAGACTGGATGTTTAAGGCATCAAAGCAGTGCGGCCGCAGTAGATATTGCGCGGCCCGCACTGAAGACACCGTGGCAGCACCACCATTTTATGCGGTCCGTGAAAGCAAACTTCAGAGAGATGTCAAGTGCCAAGGTTCAAGCCTGTGAGGTCCGCGGTCGTGTTTGTGCGGACCGCGCTAGAGGCCTCCGCGGCCGCAGTTCAATCTGTGCGGTCCGCGGAGCCTGGGTTCAGAGAGTTGATTTTTCAGAGTCAAGAGCCTAGTGCGGCCGCACACCATTTTGTGTGGTCCGCACACCATTTTGTGCGGTCCGCACTAACCCCGCAGGGACATTTTTGTCCAGTTTTTCCAGCTTAGTATAAATAGAATATTTTTTCCATTATTAGGGCATCAGACATTACAGAACAGTATCTGCGCTCGTGAGAAGCCATTTTGTAGCCATTTTGGGCACTTTAACGTAGTTTTAGCAATTGAATCATTATATTTACTTCAGTAATTTAATATTATGTTTTTCTCTTCATCTATTTCTCTGTTTTTCTCTTCAAGCATGAGTAGCTAGACCCATTAGCTAGGGTTGTGGCTCAACCCTAGTATGGGTAATTGATTGGTGTTGTAATTTAAGGTTAGATTGATTATGGGTGTTTGCTATTTGGGTCAATTTTATGGTTTAATTTATGAATTAGTGGTTGCAAACACTAGTTGTGCTTAGTAGACTTGGGCTCTTCTTGAGAAAGAGAGCCTAAGTCTCCAAAATTGACTCAACAAGGAATTGGGATGGACTCAAGAGATTTGATAGTCCCAATTAAAGGGTTAAACCTCGAGAGAGTAATTACCAGACTTGAACCCTAGTTGCTTGGGCAAATATGTATACCTAATTGGTCTTGAGAGAGTCAATTGGGCAAAACCACTCTTTCTACCGAGAGGTGTAGAGTGGGTAGTATCGAGCAACGGTTATAGCATATTTCCCCAATCATGTCAATCGTGCTTTAGATTCAATTACCCATCAATTAGCCACCTAGGTGAAAGTCACTACCCTAGTGCCTTTTAAACCATTAGATACGACTTGTAGCAATTTACTCTTAGTCTAATTTAGTTGCAATTATAACTTGTAGTTTGATCATAGTAGAATATAAAGAAAACCCCAAAAATTATGAGAAGATCAATTAAGAACACACGCACAATCCTAAGCTAAATAGATACTCGACTCCAATCCTAGCTCTCTGTGGATTCGATCCCGACCCACAAATCGGGTAAAAGCTATTGCGACCCTCTCTCGCTACTTTTTAGTGGTGCGGAGTTGGCAGCGGTCAGTGCTTCATCACAAGACTTTTCTCCGATATCGGGAAGAGTTAAACCACTACGAGGCCGAGATTCGGCGAGATTCGGGGGCTTATTGAGAAAAGAGATGCTTAGAAACTTCTCAGCGAGCAACATGAAGGGGAGGCTAAGAGCCTCCGAGCTGAGCTAGAGGCGGCTCGGAAGGAGCACGCCGACCTAGTGGAAAGGTAAAAGTCTTTGAGGTTAGTGGCGATGAGCTAGACTAGGTGACTAGTGCTCGAAACCCGCAGGTCCAGCAGAATCTTGATCATATTGATCAACTTCGCTGGACGTGCTAAAGGTCGAGGCCGAAGAATGGAAAAGCAAAATGGACCGCTTGACCTCGGAAAGGAAACTGCCCGGGCACAATTGGCTTCGGCTGAGGTCCAGCTTCAAGCTACAAAGGAAAAGGCCTTGGTGCAAGCCAAAAAGATTGAGGAGATCCAGTCAGCTAAATTTGGCCGTCTTCGATCGAGGAACTCTAGCCAAGGAGCTTGAGACAGCCAAGGCGGTGGCCGAGGTGGTTAAAGCCGACGCCGATGAAATGGTAGCATAATATAAGGCCGATGCAAGGCGGCCCAGGATCGAGCAAATGCTATCATCGAGCACACGAAGCGGCAATCTCGAAGGGAGGCCCTCGAGGAAATTCATGCTCGGGGTTTTGACTTGTCGGCCGAAATTGAGAGTGCCAAAGTGCTCGAAGCCAAGGCCAAGAATCTGGCTTATCCTGAGGATGATGAAGATTCCGAGGATTTGAGCGAGTCCGAGGGTGGAGGAGACCACAAAGATCCTGGTGATGAGGCGGGCTCCGGTGTGGCCCAGGATCGAGAAAAGGCTATCATTGAGCACATGAAACGGCAATCTCGAAGGGAGGCCCTCGAGGAAATTCATGCTCGGGGTTTCGACTTGTCGGCCGAAATTGAGAGTGCCAAAGTGCTTGAAGCCAAGGCCAAGAATCTGGCTTATCCTGAGGATGATGAAGATTCTGAGGATTGGAGCGAGTCCGAGGGTGGAGGAGACCCCGAAGATCCTGGTGATGAGGCGGGCTCCAGTGAAGACCAGGCCGTCTAAATGCCTTGTACATTTTTTCTTTGTTTTTTTGTATCTCTGTACTTGTGTATTTTTCTTTTTTTGTTGAGGCCGTTTGGCCTTTGTAAATATTTGTATCGAGGTCGTTTTGTCCGTCGTAAAAATCTTTTGATATGTATATAAAGTTTTTTCCCTTCAGCAATTTCTGAGTTTATTCCTTTGCTTTATTATATGTATTTGCAAAGATTAAAATGCCTTAGCACGAAATAGTTAGGTTATGTTCGGAGGTTCGAACAAGCCTTGCCTTTAACATTCTTTTGTTTAAGGCATCATGAGGGTTGGGTGTGACCGGAACTCTTTTCCCCAAAGTACTTATAATTTTTTAGATTATAATTTACCGAGGGTAGCCTTTAGAACCGGTTAAGAAATTTTAAGGCCTTGCTGTTTTGGTTACGGGTCTCAGACGTCTCCGAGCCATTTTAATATGGTCGTAACCTTTTTATTTGGGGTGCTGCCCATTGGGCTTGTCACCCAGAGTTATCCGGACTTGCTTAAGATAACAGTCCCCGAGTGGGGATGGTCGTAGCCATTAAAATTCGGGCATTACCTAATAGGTCTTGTGCCCCGAGCTCCGATATCCCGGACCGACCGAGTTTGTTTTCGGACGGCAGTCCTCGAGTGAGAGTAATTGTTCGAACTCGGAATAAGGTGGCCCTTGGGCTCGATACCTTTTGGCGATCGGATGTAGGAAATTCCTTAAAAAATGCAAGAAAAATTTGAAGGGACAAGATATTTATCCGCAAGGTAGAGACTTCTTTTTATTCTTGTACGTAATAGTTACACATGTGTACATGCTTTGTGTCAGGGCTCGAGCAGTCTATGCGGACACGGTTCATTGGACAGTTTGGCCCATAAAATAAATACTCTCGATCGAGCCAAAACCATTCAATCACGAAGTTTCTTCCTTGCTAAAGTTGATATCCGAGGGTGATTCCCCCAGTATTCGAGGTTGATCATAGAGAGAAGCCTCAGATACTGTTGATGCGATCTTTGACACTGATTCCTGGCCGGCCTTCTATTCTAAGTTAGCACGATCCACTCTCGTTAAAAACCTTGCTGGAAAACCCATTTCGGACAAAACCGGTTCAAGGTAAAAAGAGTGCAACGCGTGCTTTTAGACCTAAAAATTTGTATTGTTCCTTGTTGGTTACCTGCAAGCTTTAGCCAAAATGTAAGTAAAAGAAGCGAATGGGGTTGTGCCTTAGCACTAATATTATTTCAAGTGAGTTATATTCCAGTTGTTCGGCAGTTGCTCGCCGTTCATTGTTCCGAGCTTGTGGGATCCCTTTCCGGTGGTCTCGATAATTTGATATGGTCCTTCCTAGTTCGGCCCAGCTTCCCTTCGTTCAGGTTTCGGGTGCTTAGTGTGACCTTCCTTAATAGTAAGTCCCCGACATTGAAGTGTCGAAGGTTGTCCCTTCGGTTGTAATATCTCTCAATCCCTTGTGTTTGGGCGGCTAACTGAACAAGGGCAGCTTCGCGCCTTTCATCTAATAGCTCCTGGCTCGTATTTATGGCCTCGTCGTTCGATTCCTTGGTCGCGTATCGGAACCTGAGACTCAGTTCTCCGACTTCGACCGATATTAGGGCTTCAGCGCTGTAAACTAGGGAGAACGGGGTGGCCGCGGTGCTGGACTTCGAGGTCGTATGGTATGCCCATAAGACTTCGGGCAGGATTTCCTTCCATTTTCCTTTGGCGTCGGTTAACCTATTTTTGTGGTTTTGGAGTATGGTCTTGTTGGTCAATTTTACTTGTCCGTTCCCACTAGGGTGGTAGGGTGTTGATAGGATCCTTTTGATCTTGTGGTCTTCAAGAAACTTGCTTACTTTGCTACCAATAAATGTTTCCTATTGTCACACACGATCTCGACCGGTATTCTGAACTGGCATATGATGTGGTCCCAAATGAAATCGATGACTTCCTTCTCCCTGACCTTCTCGTATGCCTGGGCTTCCACCCACTTAGAAAATAAGTCAGTCATAAATAGTATAAATTGAGCCTTACCGGGTTCCCATGGAAGGGGGCCAACGATGTTCATCCCCTACTTCATGAACGGCCATAGTGACAAAACCGAATGCTGCAACTCCCTGGGTTGATGAATCATCGGACCGTGTCTTTGGCATCCATCACATTTTTGCACAAACTCCTTTGCGTCCTTTTCCATGTCGATCCAGTAGTAGCCGGCTCTAATTACCTTTCGAACTAATGATCCATCACCTAAATGATTTTCGCAGGTTCTCTCGTGAACTTCCCTTAGGACGTATTTGGTATCCCCCAGTCCTAGACATATCGCTTGTGGGCCAACGAACGTTCTTCTGAACAAGGTTCCGTCTTCGGACAAGCTAAACCGGCTGCCTTTGTACGTAGGGCCCTCGATTCTTTTGGATCCGAGGGTAGTTTCCCAGTCTTCAGATATTCTACATATTTGTTTCTTTAATCCCAAGTCAGGCTTGTAGAGTTTATCTCGACATGACCCTCTTCCAATACCGGTCTCATGAGTTGTACGACTGCTCCCGAGTTGAGCTTGTCGTCCTCGACCGACGACCCTAAGTTTGCAATAGTATCGGCCATGCTGTTTTGATCTCGAGGTACGTGTTGCAAAGTCCACTCCTTGTACTGATGTAATGTTACCTGCAACTTATCTAGGTACCTTTGCATCGCTCTTCTCTTACCTCAAATGTCCCATTAACTTGGTGCACAACGAGGAGGGAGTCGCACTTAGCTTCGATCACCTCCGCCCCCAAGCTTTTGGCTAGTTCAAGACCTGCAATCATGACCTCATATTCGGCCTCGTTGTTAGTTAATTTCACAGTCCTAATAGATTGTCTAACTACATTCAGAGGCGAATCTAGGATTTCTAGTACTTGGGTGCACTACCAAAAAAAGGAGACAAAAATGTATTTGGTGGGAATTGATCCCTATACCTCTTGGTAAATAACTCAACCTTCAACCAAGTGCACTATTCAACCTTCTTGGAGCATGGGTGACAACAGTTAATATTATACCAATTTTAGAAAATATGTACATAAAATACCTAATTTTACGGAGAGACCATGGTTCACGTGCCCCATAATTAAGCCTATACATCCGCCCCTGACTACATTGCCTTTTGGTGGCTTCAATATGATGCCAAGTTCGGACCCTTTTGCGTTCGAGGCGCCGTTTGTAAAGAGGGTCTACATTCCCGAAGACATCGCCGAGTTTACCAACAACTCTCTTTAGACCTCGGGTATCAGGACCGACGTAAAGTTGGTTACGAAATTTGCCAAAATTTGAGATTTAATGGCTGTCCGGGGTCGACAGTCAATATCATAGCCGCTGATCTCCATGGCCCATTTGGCGAACCATCCCGAGAGTTCGGGTTTATGCATTATATTTCGCAATGGGTAAGTAGTCACAACACATATAAGATGGCACTGAAAATACGATTTCAGTTTCCTAGAGGCGCTTAGGAAAGCGAGCGCCAATTTTTCTAGGTGAGGGTACCTAGTTTCAGCCTCACCTAGAGTCCTGCTAACATAGTAAATTGGTAATTATCTACCTTTCTCTTCCCGGACCAGGACTCCACTTACCGCTATCTCTGATACTCCCAAGTACAGGTATAGTTGTTCGTCTGCCTTCGGTGTGTGAAGCAGTAGTAGGCTCAATAGGTATTGCTTCAGTTCCTCCAAGACCCGTTCGCATTCCGGGGTCCACGAGAAGTTGTTCTTCTTCTTCAGTAGTGAGAAGAACCAGTGGCTCTTATCAGAGGACCTCGAGATGAATTGCCCTAGGGCGGCTATGCGTCCAGTTAATCTTTACACGGCCTTCACGTTGTCCACAACCGTGATATCTTCGATGGCTTTGATCTTGCCAGGATTGATCTTGATTCCCCGGTTAGATACCATGAATACGAGGAATTTACCCGATCCGACTCTAAACGCACATTTCTCCGGGTTCAGCTTCATATTGTATTTCTTCAATATGCCGAAGGTCTCCTACAAATGTTTTAAACGGTCCTCTGCTCGTAGGGACTTTAACCAACATATCATCAATGTAAATTTCCATTGATTTTTCTATTTGTTCATCGAACATCCGGTTCATTAGGCGTTGATAAGTGGCATCGGCATTTTTTAATCCAAGTAGCATCGTGTTATGACAGTATGTGCCGAACTAGTGATGAAGGAGGTTTTTTCCTGATCATCCAGGTTCATCCATATTTGGTTGTACCCGGAGTAGGCGTCGAGAAAATTGAGGATCTCGTGGCCGGATGCGGCATCGATCATGCGATCGATGTTGGGCAAAGGGAAAGAATCCTTGGGACATTCCTTATTCAAATCCTTATAGTCTACACATATTCTTAATTTATTCCCCTTTTTAGGGACTACCACTACGTTTCCTTACCAATCATGGTATTTGACCTCCCGAATGGACCCTATTTTAAGGAGTTTAGATACCTCGTCCTTGATGAAAGCATATTTGACCTCGGACTGGGGTCTCCTCTTCTGCTTGACCGGGTGGAATTTTGGGTCCAGGATTAGCTTGTGAATGGTTATCTCTGGCGGGATCCCCGTCATGTCAAGATGGGACCAAGCGAAACAATCCATGTTAGCTATAAGAAATTGAATGAGTTTTTTCCTGAGCTCGGGAGTTAACCCCGTGCCCAGGTATACCTTCCGATCAGGTAGATGCTCGATCAATATGACCTGTTCCAGCTCCTCAACCGTTGATTTAGTAGCGTCGGAATCATGGGACTATAAAAGATCTGGGAACCCCGTAATCATCATCTTCATCAATCCCCTGTTTATCCGATTGGGTCGGGGCCAGTGCTGGTAATTTCTATTTAGCCTCTTGCTTTATACCCGAACTTGGTTCCTTTGACGTTGCGAGTGTTGATATTGGAATCATCTAATCGACTGCAAACATTTCCTTTGCAGCTGGTTGTTCTCTATAGATTGTTTTAATCCCTCCTGGCATTGGGAATTTTAACACTTGGTGAAGAGTCAAAGGCACTGCCTCCATGTTGTGGATCCATGGCCTCCCGAACAGGGCGTTGTACCTCATGTCTCCTTCTATCACATAATACTTGGCCTCCTGGATGGTCCCGGCAGCATTCTGTGGTAATTTTATCTCCCCCTTAGTGGTTCCATATGCCATGTTAAATCCGCTCAGAACTCGGATTGCAAGCACAATTTAATCTTGTAGACCGAGCTGTTCTACGACTCTCGACCGGATGATGTTGGCCGAGCTACCTGGATCAATTAACACATGCTTAACTCGAGACTTATTTATGAGTACAGATATTACCACTGCATCGTTGTGGGGCCGCATGATCCCTTCCGCGTCTCGTCATTGAAAGACAAAGTTCATTCTAGTACGTAACTCGAGTTTGTTTTTCCCTTGTGATGGATGCTTTGGTGCATTTTAACATCGTCCCCTTGAGGGACATCGACCCCACCGATGAACATGTTAATGACGTGTTGAGGTTCTTCTTGTTCGGTCTGTTTACTAGAATCCCTATTTCTGAAATGATTCTTGGCTCGGTCGCTCAGGAATTCTCGAAGGTGCCCGTTGTTGAATAACCGGTCTACCTCCTCCCTCAACTGTCGGCAATCTCTGTTTTGTGGCCGTGAGTGCCATGATATTTGCACATCTGGTTAGGATCCCTTTGGGCTGGATCGGATTGTAGAGGTCTAGGCCATTTAGTGTCCTTGATGCGTCCGATAGCTGATACGATGGCAGCAACATCGGCATTAATGTTATATTCCGATAACCTTGGTGCTTCTTTAGGCCCGATAGGCCTGTCAAAACCGTTCTTGCTCATGAGTCCCCGAGTGCTCTGACCTCAATCATTTTTGCTTTCATTTCGTATAGAATTTCATCCGGACCCATTGCTTCTTCGATCTCCATTGTACGGCTGGTATCGCTCCCTGTTCGACCTCGGTTCACGGTCGAAAACTCTCTTGACTCCGTCGATGGGCCTGACGGGATAAACGGACCCGGAAGGAGCCCCAAGTTGATCATCTTCGATTCTGATTTTTGATTGATACCGGTTATGCACATCGGCCCAAGTAATGGCCGGATACTCTATCAGATTCTGCTTCAACTGCTGTGAAGCCACCGAGCTTCGTACATTGAGTCCTTGGGTGAAAGCTTGAACGGCCCAATCATCAGCGACCGGCGACAGATCCATCCGTTCTATTTGAAACCGGGACACGAACTCTCTAAGCATCTCATTATCCTTCTGTTTTACTTTGAAAGGGTCTGATTTCCTGGTCTCGACCTTGATAGCCTCGGCGTGTGCTTTCACGAAAGATCTGCAAGCATAGCAAATGAATCAATAGAATTAGGAGGTAAGTTATGATACCATATCATAGCTCCCTTTGACAGGGTCTCCCCGAATTTCTTCAGCAAGACGGATTCGATCTCATCATCCTCCAAGTCGTTCCTTTTGATAGCGCATGTGTAGGAGGTAACATGCTCGCTTGGGTCGGTCGTTCCGTTAAACTTGGGAATCTCGAGAATGCGGAACTTCTTAGGGATTGGCTTGGGAACCGCGCTCGGAGCAAAAGGCTTTTGCACGAACTTCTTGGAGTCTGGGCCCTTCAATATCGGTGGTGCTCTTGGGATTTGATCAACCCTGGAATTGTAGGTTTCCACCTTTTTATCATTTGCCTCGATTTTCTTCTCCCCCGACTCTATCCGTTTTGTTAGTTCTTCGAGCATCTTCATGATCACCGGGTTGGTCTCCGACTCCTTCTCATTCGATCTCTCCAAGGTCGATTTGTCTCGGTGGATGATTTCACGGGATGGTTCGGGCTTAATCCTACTCGACGCGCGGCTCTGGTTCTAGAGTTGGGCTATCATCGCCTGTTGAGCCTATAACATTGAAGATTACCCGCAAGTTGATTCCACCATCTTCGCCGATGTGTGTGCTTTATGCAGCCGATCGAACATCTCTACAAACTTTGTCCTCAGGATTGGTGGGCAAATTTGTGTTGATGGCCACATGCGAGCTAATGTCGATCGGGTCTGCGGCCGGGACTCCGCCGAGGTCGACTGGGGATACCTCATTTCCGGGTGCTACGTTATCGTTTTCGCCATGGTGGCCGGACTCATTGTCAACATGCAGGGGCGCTGATTGAGAGTTCGACATTTTGAGTTTTAGGCTGAAATCAAAGACACTTCAAAGAACAAGTGTAAAGTAGTGTGTGTTATGGAAATTTGTATCAAATAACCGCTATCATCCTTAGCCCCACAGTGGGCGCCAAACTTTTTACCCTCAAAATCTGATAACAATTGAATTTGTAACTGGTTTTAAGGATACGTGGATTAAGTTGACACAAAGCGATAAAGTAAACTGCAATTGAAATGATCAATGATAAAGTAAATTCTAACCACGCGAATTGAACAGTTACAGTCTTGGGAGGTTAACCACCCTTGGACTGGATGCACTTCGATCGATATCAAGACACAGCTAAAATAAGAGCTTAAAGAGAAAAATAATATAATGCTTTGGAATGCGTGTTATATCATGTATTTTACAAGTAATCAGACCCTCTTTATATAGCAGGGGAGTCCTACTTTAGGTAAAACGCTATAAAAGGTAAAAAAAAATCCTGATTTGCTGATTTGCCTGTTCCTTATTGATATGTGCCGAGATTCCCGCTGTAATATCCGACCGGTCACGGTTATTTCGGCCTTCTGTTATTTCGGTCTTCTGTTGGTTACACCGACAATGTTTCCTCGAGCTCGTTCGGGGTCAGGGTCGATTCTGGGATCACGGACTCAATGTTCCCGAGGACGGACACTCTGATCTCGGGTTCTGGCCTGGTGGGACCGGGGGTCGATCTTCAGTTCCTCATGTTCCGAGCCCGATCTACCATGTCGTAGACGAGCCCGGTTTCTACCGTATACATCATTGTATCTATCTAATTAGTTGTGTGCATTTTATTGTGATGTGATAGCACAATGAACTGGAGAAATAAGACTAGCCAAATTACCTGAGGCAACACAATGTCATCTGAGCTGAGGGCAGCAGCAGAAGCTATGTTAATGACTTCTTCTCCAACAGTTGTTAGATAAAAGGATAACCTGCCCTGTTTTTTCGCTTCATCGAAAATGGAGTCCATAATTTGAAGGGTAACCATTGTTCTATACATTTTCACTGCCAAATCTTTGCTCACCTACCAAACAAGCAAACCACATTAATTTCTACGAGCCTTTACGGAAACCAAGCAATTTAACTTTAGCTGTTAAATGAGTATACATATTATTTAACTATGGTTAAGTAATAAATATCTGGATGAAAGACACGTATTTTGCATTTATTGATTTAGTGCAAAAAATGGGTACAGATAAATTTTTACTGAATTGATATTACCTGCTTGAATACACTGCCTGGAATTGGACAACCATTATTGTCAAGGACACGATAACAAGCTAACCTTGTTTCGGATGAGTCAGGAATGAATTTCATTTGAGGAGTAAATGGAATCTTTCCTCCTGGGAAATCCAAGGCCTGGTAATGGAGTATTAATTAGCTAGGAAGATAGGATCATCTAAAATTTCACAGAATGATGAAAATCAACATAATGTTTCTTTCAAACATAAATAAATTTATAGTCTTGTGAATACAATCATCGAAATACTATCTCTAGTCCAAGTCTTAGCAATAGCATAAAGGAGAGAGAAAAAAAGGAGTAACTTCTGTGGTCTGATTGATAATTACTTGAATATATTCGTGTGAAGGAAAATATTTTATTATAAAATCTCTGAATGATCTCTACGCGTCTTTATTTTCTTTACAGATCTCCACACAATAAAATAAGTTACTAATACTCCTATTTATAATAGTACGAAACCTATTTCAACTAGAAACGGGAAAACCTATTCATATATTAATTATGACTACAGATCCTATTTAGACATGAATTAAATAACTTTGCAAATACCAAATCCTAAATAATTTGGTATCCTACTACAACTTTGAATTAGTTTTCCAACATCCTGTCACGATTATAACTCGAAAACAGAAAGAGAAAATAGTTATTTTATTAATTTCATTTATACTTATAAAAAGAAAATAGTATTTAAAATGCCCAATTTAAAATGGGTAATAAAGTAAGCCAACGGTAACAAACTAACTAATGGGGTTGTGAAATAACAGTGGTTCCACTAAAGTGTTGTGGCGGAGTGATAACTAATCCTTCATCCTTAACCAAAGGTCTTGAGTTCGAGCCCTGGGTATGAAGTCGACTTTGTTAGGGAGCGCTTTACCCCCTAATGTGGAACTTACCGGCGCGAATCCGGATTTAGTCGGGCCCCCAATATTGGTACCGGACACCGGGTGGGAAACAAACCAAAAAAACAGTTGTTCCTGGTGAAACCTTGTAATAGGTAGGATTTCGATAAATTTTACGAAAGTTCTGTTCATGGTGGAAAATATAGGAGCATCACAAACAAATTATTCTCTAATGCAAATTTCCAATTTAAGGAAATAAATATTAAACCTATGTAATATTACAGCTCAAAGTGAATAATATTACCACCTAGAGAAAAAACATGTATACTAAATAAATAAATAAATAAATACGATGCGAGCTCACTGCTCAGTATCGATGTGTCAATGTAGCTAGCTGGGGTTGGGGAACGAGAGGGTTAAAGTTAATCCCTTTGGTATCAATTAGTATAACTTTTGGTATTTTTATTGAGTTTAATTTTTATATGCCATAGTGAAAAATAATTTTTACATAATCAAATTAAATTTTTAAAAAATAACTACTTATTAATTATGTTCATAGAAAGTGGAACTAGTTACATGAAAAATAAAGCATCTAGCCTATTATAATATTTTAAATTACATTATTAATGTAAAAAATCTCTAGGCCTCTCTTATATATTATTGGTGGGTTCATGCTCGCCTTTTCTTACCAAAAAAGTGTAGAAAAATTCATACCATCAGTATATAGCCGTGGGAGTAAAATACAAAATTAGATAAACTAAGCAGGATTATACGTTGATCAGTATGGAATAAAAATGGAAATAGTAAGAAGAAGAAGATGAACAAACATTACTTGGTCCTCATCAAGATTAATTTCAACATGATAATTATCCTTGTCATATTTGTGTGGGCACTCTATTTGCTCTCTTCCTTTAGTGGACTCGAAATAGGAAAATGGCCTTGAACCTCTCTGGTGGAGAAGAGACAAGGGACAAGCCCTTTGAATAGAATGGTTAAAGATTCTTGTAATTGATCTTGAAATCCAAATGGCCATTGATGTTTTTTGTTGAGAAATGAAAAGAAAAGAGCTAGAAAATGGTGTTATATATAGAAGAATTAATACTACACATGCACTTACTCCAATATTGTTAAAGGACGAACGAGTTTCCTTCTTGGGACAGTTGTAATAACTAAGAGGGGATGAGTTTGGAATTTACAGGGGCTAAATAGAGAAGACTTGTACTTCTCCACTTGTTTCTCTTATTTGGTTATATAAAATAGTTAATTTTACTTAGGCTTAATAAAGAATTTTGTGGTATTCAAAGAGCAAAGGGCAGCCGTATAAGGCGTCCCGTAATCACGCAGGATCCGGAAAGGGCCGCACCTCAAGGGGTGTGATATAGACAGTCTACCTTATTTCAAGCATTAGTGACTGCTTCCACGGCTCGAACCCGTGACCTATATACGTCACACGGAGACAACTTTAGAGATGCTCTAAGACTCCCCTTCAAATAGCTGATAGAGAGAAAATTTGAGATCCAATTCGTGTATCGTACACCGGTGGGAAACCAAAAAAACTAGAGAGAAAATTTGATTTTAAAATAATTGTATGCACTAAAATAAAGTCAAATTGTGACGACCCAAAGGGTCATCACCTGTTTTCTTACTCATTCCGTGCTTCCGAGGCCTTGAAAACCTCATTTAGGGTTGCCTCGATTTGCATGCGCAGTTCGGGCGCGTAGCCGGAAAGCTTAAATATGAATTTTGTGAGAAAAATGCTAAATTTTGATATTTAATTGATTAAATTTGACTTCGGTCAACATTTTGGGCAAACGGACCCGGACCCGTGATTTGACGGTCCCCGGAGGGTCCGTAGAAAAATATGGGACTTCGGCGTATGCCCGGAATCGAATTCCGAGGTCCCAAGCCCGAGAAATGAATTTTTGTGTGAAATTGTTTTCTGGAAATAATTAAGGAAATTGGAAATAAAATTTGATTAAAAGACTATGTATCGGGCCTGTATTTTGGTTCCGGCGCCCGATACAAGTCTTATATATGGTTTAAGCGTTTTCTGTAAAGTTTGGTTGAAAACAGACGTCGTTTGACGTGTTTCGGACTTAAAACTCTAAATTTGAAAGTTTATGAAGTTTGAGGAAAAACTTGTGATTTTGAGGTTTGATTCGTTGTTTTTGATGTTATTTTGGCGATTTGATCGTCCGGTTAAGTTCGTAGGGTATTGTTGAGTTAGTGTATGTGTTTGGGTGGGAGCCCCGAGGGCTCGGGAGTGTTTCGGAGGTGTTTCGGGATGGTTTTTGACTTAGAAAGATTGCAGGTTTTTGCTTCAGCTGTGCCAGGTCCCTTTTTGTTCTTCGCGTTCGCGACGCATCCTTCGCGTTCGCGATGGCTATGAGTTCTCCCTTCATCGCGTTCGCATACTTGCCCCGCGTTCGCGTAGAGTCATTTGACTCTGAGGACTCAGCCCTCTTTCACTCTTCGCGTTCGCATCTACCCACTCGCGAACGCGTAGTGTTACAGATCCCCTTCCTCGCGTTCGCGTTAGGGTCCACACGTTCGCGTAGACCAAGTTCTGGACCCCCAGCCTTTCCTCTTCGCGTTCGCAGCCTTCCCATCGCGAACGCGATGCCCTACCCAGATTACCCTTCGCGAACGCGACTCTCTTTCCGCGAACGCGAAGGGCAATTTTGCCCAGTTATATTTTTAATTTCCAGAACAGTGTAGTTACGGGAATTTCATAAAAACATACGAGCTCCTTCTTCTCCAAGGTCTTTAGGCGTCCATTGAAGCTCCCTTTCACCAAAACTTCTTGGGTTAGTAAATCTTAACTCGTTTTCTTCATTTTCCATCAATATTTGTTGAATTCCTAAGCCTAAAACATGTAATTTAGGGTAGAATTGGGAGAAATGGGTAGAGTTAGGGCTTTTTACTTTTTCTTGATTTAGACCTCGTTTTGGGGTCGAATTTGAGAACAAATTATATATTCGGGCTCGTGGGTGAATGGGGGATTTGATTTTTGTCCGAACCTTGTATTTTGACCAAGCGAGCCCGGGGGTCAATTTNAAGGCTTGGAAATCTATAATTAGACATTGGGTTTGATTTGTTTGGCATATATTGATATTATGAAGTCATTATTGTATAGATTTGATTGAGTTGGAGCCGAATTCGAGAGGAAAAGCGGTTGTTGTGGATTGATTTGGCCGTGGAAGTTGAGGTAAGTGTTTGGTCTAACCTTAGCTTGAGGGAATAGGAGTTGAGTCTTATTTGCTACTTGCTAGTATCTATACATTGGTGTCTAGCATGACCGTGAGTCCTATATTGTGATTTCCATGACTTCGTTGTATTATTCATGCCTTGGTGATTATTTCTATTTGTTGTGCAAAGATGCGGAAAGAATCGTGACTTATGGATATTGAGGAGCGTTGGCTCCAGTTGTATAGCGAATTGCGAAAGTATAAGTGATAATTGAACCTCTAGAGCATTTGCTCGAGTTGTGAAGTGAATTGTGAAGTAAAAGTGAGGAGAGAAAAGATCATTATGCTGTCCCTTGGCGGGCTATTGTCGAATTCTAGTTCCCTTGTATTGTCTTCTTAATTGATATTACGGATGCTCAGTTTAATGATTCCTTGTGTTGAGTAAGGACTAAAGTTATAGCTGCGGTAGTTAGGTGTTGTAATAGGTTTGGTTACAGCTGAGGTGTTTAGGTGTAGTAACAAGTTTGATAATAGTTGTGGTAGTTAGATGTTATAACAGGATTGATCATAGTTGTGGTAGTTAGATGTTGTAACAGGATTGATCATAGATGTGGTAGTTAGATGTTGTAACAGGATTGATTATAGTTGTGACAGTTAGATGTTGTAACAGGATCGGTTATAGCTGCGGTAGTTAGATGTTGGGACAAGTGTGGTTATAGATGTTTCTCCCTTGCCGGGACGTAATTACTCATGCTATCGAATCCCTTGTCGGGATAGTGTGGACCTTATCGATCTCTTGTCGGGACTCTCATTATAATTGTAAATATTATATAAATATGGATCGGGTTGCACGCCGCAACAATATTGTATATGGATCGGGTTGCACGCCGCAACAATATTAAATATGGATCGGGTTGCACGCCGCAACAATATTAAATATGGATCGGGTTGCACGCCGCAACAATATTAAATATGGATCGGGTTGCACGCCGCAACAATATTGTATATGGATCGGGTTGCACGCCGCAACAATATTAAATATGGATCGGGTTGCACGCCGCAACAATATTGTATATGGGTCGGGTTGCACGCCGCAACAATATTAAATATGGAGCGGGTTGCACGCCGCAACAATATTATATACGGATCGGGTTGCACGCCGCAACAGAGATATAATGATATGGGAGCGGGTGGTACGCCTACCACGAGATATAATGAAATGGGAGCGGGTGGTACGCCTACCACGAGATATAATGAAATGGGAGCGGGTGGTACACCTACCACGAGATACATGAAACGGGATCGGGTTGCACGCCTGCAACGAGATATGTACTGACAGTGAAACCTGCTTTTATTTCCCTTATCCGTGTTAGAGTTAAATTATTGATGTTCTTTATTATTCTCTTGATATTCTGTTTTTACCTGTTATCCCCCGAAGCATGTTTCCCCCTCCCATCATTACTTGCTTGTACCTGCTTTACTTTCCGTTGTATTTTATATAACTGCACAGGTTTATTTGATAGTCTGGTCCTAGCCTCGTCACTACTTCGCCGAGGTTAGGCTAGGCACTTACCAGCACATGGGGTCGGTTGTGCTGATACTACACTCTGTGCTCTTTTGCACAGATCCAGGTATTGGACAGCATCAGTAGTTGGAGGGCTTCCTTCAGTCCACCCGGAGACCCAAGGTAGAATGCAGGCGTTCGTGGGCCCTGGCGTCTCCCTCTATCTTTATTCCCTGTTTCATTTTCTTTGTTTCAGAAACAGCTTATTGTATTTTCCTTCGAACTTTGTTTGTAGTGTCTCTTAGACAGTCTGTGACACTGTGACACCAGATCTTGGGTAGAGGCTTATGTTGGATTTCCGCATTTTCTAATCGGTTTCTTTAATTTAAGACTTCCGCTTTATTATTAAATTCCAATGTTGCATGCGATTGCTGATATTTGCTAAAAGAGGTAATTAAGGTTTGGCTTGCCTAGCTCTCACTAGTAGGAGCCATCACGACTCCCGAGGGTGGGAATTCCGGGCCGTGACACAAATATAAAAAATGTACACTTTGAAAAGATATTTTGCTACATAAAAATAGGGAAGGAACAGGAAAAAGGATACGTGATTACAAAGGGATACAACATCATATAAAAGATAGAGAAATTGCACTTTAAGAATGTGTAATTAACTAATTATCTGTACTAAGAAGAAAAAAATTATCAACATGGGTAGCAGAGAGAGGAAAAAATAATAATGGATTAAGAGAAATTCAATTTATGTTCATGTTAGTGGTTAGGGAAAGATTTAGAGCCATATGGTAGGTTTTATTTCATCCAAAATGATTTATATGATAATAAATTTTAAGCCAAGTAGAAAAGGCAGTAAATGAATCATGTGTTAGGCACATGGCCTTTCCTTTTTTTTTTTTTTTTTGTGTGTGTTAAAAATTTAACGATGTTAAATATAAGGTTCTTTAACGACCTGGCCGGTCGTTTCATGTGTTACCGCTCCGTTTTCTCCATTTCTGCTTTATTATGCTTTGTTTATCCGTATTATGTGGTATCGGGTTAGTCGGTTCGAATCCGGAATGGTTTTGGTAAGGTTTGAGACACTTAGTCTCTTTTGGGTAAGCTTAAGTTGGAAAAGTCAACCAGGTGTTGACTTATGTGAAAAAGGGCTCGGATGTGAATTCCAATGGTTTGGATAGCTTGGGAGATGATTTGGGACTTAGGAGTGTGATCGGAATGAGTTTTGGAGGTCCGAAGTAGCTTTAGGCTTGAATTGCCGAAGATGGATTTTTGGCGCTTTCCGGTTGATAGGTGAGATTTTGATATAGGAGTCGGAATGGAATTCCGGAAGTTGCAGTAGGTCTGTTGTGTCATTTCGGACGTGTGTGCAAAATTTCAGGTCATTCGAACGTGGTTTGATAGACTTTTTGATCAAAAGCGTAATTCGGAAGATTTTTGGAACCTTAGGCTTGAATCCGATGTGTTTTGGTTGATTCGATGTTGTTTGAGGTATTTTGAAGATTGGAATAAGTGTGAATAGTGGTATATGGCTTGTTTGTGCTTTTGGTTGAGGTCCCAGGGGCCTCGTGGTGATTTCGGATGGTTGACGGAAGATTTGAGTTTGGTTTTGGCAGCTAAAGATGTCCCATTGCTGTCATAACCGCACCTGCAGCTAGGGGACCGCAGGTGCGGACCCGCAGAAGCGCCCAGATGGTCGCAGATGCGGAATTGGCCATGTGGGGCTAAGACCGCAGAAGCGACTGCTCGATCGCACCTGCGGTAGAGAAGGTGCGGCTTCTTGATCGCAGATGCGGAAATGGGCGCATTAGTGAAAATCGCAGATGCGGTGCATTTGACTGCAGAAGCGGAGGAAGGGCCGCAGGTGCGAAAACCCTGGGCCAGAAAGTATATAAACCCTCCTTCGCGATTTTCAGACTTTCATCACCATTTTAAATTGATTTTTGGAGCTTTAGGGCGATTTTGAAGAGGGAATTCAAGGGAACTTCGTTGAGGTAAGATTTTTGATCATAAAACTCGTTCCTATGGTGTTATGTCATTGATTAGGCTTGAAATTTATGGAAAATTGTGGGAAAAATGGAAGAAACTAAGGCTCGAAACTGGAGACCTAGAATTTGGAATTTGAGGGGTCATTTGTGGTTGGATTTTGGTAAATTTGATATGCATGAACTCGTGGGAAGATAAGGATTCCATTGATGTTAATTTTGTCGGATTTCGAGACGTAGGCCCGGGGGTCGGGTTTGGTTAATTTCGGGATTCGTGTCGTAAATTGATTATTTTCGCATGGGCTTCATTCCCTTAGCATATTTTTGATGCCATGATTCTGATTTTTTGGTTAGATTCGACGCGAGTTGAGGCCGAGACGAGAGGCAAAGGCATCGCGGGCTAGAGATTGGACCGGATAGAGGTAAGTAATGATTGTAAATGTTGTCCTGAGGGTATGAAACCCCAGATCTCACATCGTTGTGCTATTTTGAGGTGACGTACACGCTTGATGACGAGCGCGGGGTCGTGCACCATTGGGGACTGTGACTTAGTCCGTCCCGCATGACTGTTATTCCGCGTATTTGATTGAAAACTGTTTGCTAGCATCATGTTTTGGGCTGAATGCCATATTTGGGCCTCGTGCCAGGATTTTTACTACTATTCCTCACTGTTTGACTTAGTATTTGTATCCAGTCATGCTATATCCTACTGTTTTCACAACTCAGCCATCTTTACTCGTTTTTGATATTTTAAATGATATTTTGGGCTGAGCATTGTCACGACCCCAGTTCGCCCTCCGTGAACTGTCGTGATGGCACCTAGTCTCTACGACTAGGTAAGCCTAACAAGTGCGGAAAACAAATCGAAACTTGCGGAAGTATAAACAAAACCAAAATAACTAAAGGAATGGTATATAGAATGCCGCTCGGCAAATACATCACAATATCTCAAACTTCTACATCACTATCCCAAAATCCGAAAACTCACGGGAACACAAGCTGAGAGAAATATAGTAAAAATGCTCTAACTCCGGAATGTCTACATCAACAGTATGATAGAAGGGCTAATACTACAAGATCGAATAAAGATGGAGACTCTTCGGTCTGCGGACGCGACAGATGTACCTCGAAGTCTCCAAAAGCTCTCCCTGCCTCAAGGATGGTAAGCCTGTGCAGAAGTACCTGGATCTGCACATGAAAAACATGCGCAGAAAGGGCATGAGTACACCACAGCGGTACTCAGTAAGTGCCAAGCCTAACCTCGGTCGGGTAGTGACGAGGAAGGTCAGGGCCCTACTAAGGTTAAATAAGATACAGGTTTAACACTGAGAAATGACAGTGTAATCAAATAACACAAGATATAGAGGACAACAACAACTATTACAAAGGCAAGTAAAACACAGTAAAAGACATAACTCAGTTCCGAGATAACAACCGGGGATCTCCCATGATACCGTCCTGTAGTCCCCAAATATAAATAACATATCCAGTGGATCTCCCGGGTACAGTCCCGTAGTCCAACTCATAAATGTGCAGGGGGATCTCCCAGAATGCAATTCCGTAGTCCCAGAGTAAACATACAGGGGAGCTCCCGGGATACCGTCCTGCAGTCCCAAAATAAAGTGCAGGGGGATCTCCCAGAATACCGTTCCGTAGTCCCAAAGTAAATACACAGCAACAACAAGAATTCAATCCAATCAATATCATATCAAAGTGAAGCAGGTAATCCTAACCTAGCCTGATTCACGTAGTACAACTAAGGCAGTTAAGACAGATAGAGCAATTTAGTCAAGTAGACATGTTTCTCTAAGCTACAGCAGGTTTAATATCCAAACAGTATAAGCAAGGAAAGGAGGAACACAATTCAAGGCTATTTTTAAAGAAAAACCGGATTTCCAACAATTAGCACAAGTACGCGCTCGTCACCTCACATACGAGGCATTTCAATTACCACAATATCAATCCTAAGGGAAAAAGTCCCCCACACAAGGTTAGACAAGTCACTTACCTCAAACCGGCTCAAAATCAACTAGAAACCACACTCTTGCCACGAGTATCCGACTCCAAATGGCCCAAATCTATTAAATTTCATTTCTAAATGTAAATAATACTTCTAGAAACTTATTCTACAATTAAATTCTAAGCTAATATGCGAAGTTATGTAAATGACCAAAATACCCCTTGGGCCCACGTCTCGGAATCGGGTGAAATTTATATTTTTAGAATCCTCGCACTCGCACGAGTCTATTCATATAAAAATCTCTCAAATCGGATGCCAACAACCCAATCAAAACCCAATAATTCGGTCTATGAAGTTTACCCAAATTTTTCCCAAATTTTCATCCCCAATCCGAATTTAAATGATGAAATTAACTAAAGATTGATGGAATATAACTAGAAAGGGTTAAAGAAACGTTACCCAAAGATCTCCTCTTCAAATCCCTCTCAAAATAGCCCTCTCCCGAGCTCCAATTCGATTTTTTAACTTTTGAAACCAAACCCTCGAAATTTCATATTTCTGCCCAGCTATTTCCGCATCTGCGGACCAAAATGTCGCATCTGCGACTTCCACTAAAAAGCCCAGGAGCCGCATCTGCGGTACTTCTTTCGCAGATGCAAAACCGCTTCTGCAGTGAAACTTCCGCATCTGCGGAACCTGAAGGAACACCCAAAATCCGCATCTACGCTTGCCTTGCCGCTTCTGCGGCCCCACACCTGCGGAACCCAAACCGCAGGTGCGGTTATGACAGATACCACTAATTTTTTTGAAATCTCTAACTTCAAAAATCTTTTCGAATTCATCCCGAGGCCCCCGGGACCTCAACCAAAAGCACCAATAACACCTAATACCTCATTCAAACTTGTACCAATCCTTAAACCACCTAAAACAATATTGGAAACTCGAATTAATCAAGGATTTAGGCCTAAGAACTCCAAATTTCCTAAAAATACGCTTTCGATCAAAAACCTAACCAAACCATGCCGAATGACCTGAAATTTTACACACACATCCCAAATGACACGACGGAACTACTGCAACTTCCGGAATTCCATTCCATCCCTCGGATCAAAATCTCACTATCGAACCGGAAACTTCAAAATTCGACCTTTCGGCATTTCAAGCCTAAATTAGCCACGGGCCCCCAAAACACAATCCGACCACGCCCCTAAACCCGAAATTACCTAACGGAGCTAACGGAACTATCGGATTTCAGTTCCGAGGCTGTCTTTACACTGTTCCAACTACGGTCAACTTTCCAACACTTAAGCTCTCATTTAGGGACTAAGTGTCCCAAAACTCTCAGAAACTCAAAACCGACCATCCCGGCAAATCAAAATAGCAGAAATAAACTTGGGGAAAGCAATTAATAGGGGATCGGGGCGTCAATTCCAAAAATAACTGGCCGGGTCGTTACAAGCATCATGTTTTACTGCTGCCCGTGTGCCTTGTGAGATTCTGACTGAGTAAGGCCGAGGGCCTGTGTTGTGAGGATACTATGGGATCGGGTTGCGCGCCATAGCACGTGGTACTGATTGTGATATATGAGAGGCCGAGGGCCAGATTTATTATGCCACGAGGTGGCTTGTGATTGATATAAGGCCGAGAGCCTGTTGATTATGCCACAAGATGGCTTGTTATTGCGCTTGGGCCGTAAGGGGGCCCTCCCGGAGTCTGTACACCCCCAATGAGCGCAGGTATCCAGTTTTTGATGTGATATAGCCCGATGGGCTGATGTTGTTCCATGTTATTGCCCGAGGGGCTGGTACGAGTGATTGTGAGATAGCCCGAGGGGCTAGTTCTGTTGGTATTTTGCCCGAGGGGCTGATTTGTGTTTCTATCTTTCCTACTTGCTTTTCATTCACTCGTTTGAACTGCTGAAAGGTGTTTTAAAGAGATTTTTACTGAACTAAGAAGTTTTCATGCGCTTTTACTGTTTTACTGTATTGTGCTGGTTTTACACTACCTCGTTGTAGCATTTTGCTGTGTATTTACGTGTTTTCTTATCGCTCAGCTGCCTTTACTTTTATTACTTACTGAGTTAGCGTACTCGCATTACTCCATGCACCCCTGTGTGCAGATTCAGGAGTCTCGGGTCACGCTAGCGAGGGCTGATTTGCTTCTAGCAGGCTTGTTTGGAGTTGACTAGGTAGCTGCTCGGCGTTCGCAGCCCAGTGCTTCTCCTTCCTACCTTTATTTCGTTTGTTCTAGTTTTGTATTAGACTATGTTGTCTTTCCATACTCTCAGACGGATTTTAGATGCTCATGACTGGTGACACCCCGATGTCGGGCTGTGTTTGTTTCCGCATTTGTTCTACTTCACTCTATTTTGGGGTTTATCACTTATTAATGACTTTATTATGAATTAATATAACTGTTAATTGGTATTGGGGGTTTGTGTCGGCTAGCCTTGTTTCACAAGAGGCGCCATCACGACCGGTTCCGGTTTGGGGTCGTGACAGGTTCCATTTGAGATCTACCAAGAGGGTGCTAGCTCTATAAAGGAATTACAAGATTGTGATAATATTTAGAAGATTGTGGGTTACCTCTCGGGTTGGGGATAATTTTTAAGAATTTAATAGGGTAAGAATAAATTTGGCTGGATAATATAACGATGGTCAAAAGTAAACAATATTCGAAAATAAATCTAACCTTTTCCCTTTTAAAAAGTTAGGATGGTTCGGCTGAAGAAATAATGATAATAATTTCGAGATAAACGAAAATATTATTTTATCTTATGTTTGGTTGAAATTTTATATTCTCATATAAGTAATTCGGGTATTAATTATGATATAATTTGTATATTACGTTTAATATAGAGCGAATCCCAGGATAACAAAATTACATGACAAAATTTTGCGACTCGAAAGTTGTCCTTCCAAAGTCCTTCAAGAATGTAACATTAAAAATAAAAATTAACCCAAGCTTATTTAATGAAAATCAAGCACATATTTTATTCTAAATCATATATATCTCATTTTTAATGCAATACACCAAACACCTACAGAAAAAAATGTATTCGCTAAATAACTTCATTATTATTTAATTCTTATATTATAATCTTAGTATAACTTATTCGCGGACCAAACGACTCCTTTACTAAATTATGCGTACATTAAAAGAATTGGACCTTATAGATTAGGTACGAAGATGCTCATACAAAAGTAGGGATGAAAAATTAGTCACTATTTACTTTTTCTAACTGGTACATATAAATTATATACTTTATAATAAATAGATTATGCATATATTATTTAATATTTATCCATCAATTATTTTTAGTTTAAGTGATTTGTAGATTGCTATTTAGATTATTTGCACGCCTCTATAACATATTACTACCAAAATTTGTCTTAAAACTTAATGGGTCGATGGACGATGTCAGAGGTGGATTGGTCCACTCAAAATTTAAAATTGTTTGACTATAAACGAGACGGAGATTGAGAATTGATGACTATAGCATTTACCCTTCTTCCTTAACTTGGTAAAGTCCCCAACTCCCCTCCTCTGTTCTTGCCTATAGCTTGCACAAAAATGGAAAAATAAGAAGAAAACGTAAAAGAAAAGACCTTCCCTTTTTCATCAAAAGCAAAAAACCCTTTCAGTATCACTAGACTGTGCAACCTCTGCTACGCATTAATAAATACTCATAAAGATGTACCTACCGAAAGTTGAAAGTATTTGCAAATGACGTCAGGGCCAAACATCCAAACGTTGGTTGGTCGTTTATTAGAAAAGGCTATAAGCCTAACATGAAAAATTCCTTGAGGTCACATTGATTGTAATTTGTAAAAAAAAAAAAAATATACCGGCAGTAGCCAGTAAGGTGTAATTATAATTTGAAGTTTATAGGTTCGAAGAGTTAACCTCATATTTACTTTTTTTTTTCTTTTTAATTTATCTGGACAATTATCTCTATTCACCTTATTAGGAGGTTGGTGAAACAGTTCAGGGATAGGAAAAAAGATTTGCACATGGTGTTTATTGACCTACAGAAAGCGTATGACAAGGTTCCTAGAGAAGTTCTTTGGAGATGCCTGGAGGTGAAAGGTGTGCCGGTAGCTTACATTAGGGTGATAAAGGACATGTATGAGGGAGCTAAGACTCGGGTTAGGACTGTGGGAGTGACTCGGAGTACTTCCCGGTTGTTATGAGGTTGCACCAGGGGTCTGCGCTCAGCCCCTTCTTATTTGCCCTGGCGATGGATGCACTAAAACACCATATCCAAGGGGAGGTGTTATGGTGTATGTTGTTCGAGGATGATATAGTTCTGACTGATGAGACGCGATGCGGCGTTAATGAGAGGCTAGAGGTGTGGAGACAGATCCTTGAGCCTAAAGGTTTCAAGTTGAGTAGGACTAAGACACAAAATATCTGGAGAGTAAGTTCAGCGATGCGTCGGGGGAAGCGGACATGGATGTGAGGCTTGACTCACAAGTCATCCCCAAGAGAGGAAGTATCAAGTACCTTGGGTCAATTATTCAGGGGGGGTGGGGAGATAGATGAGGATGTCATGCACCGTATAGGAGTGGGGCGGATGAAATGGAGGTTAACATCTGGAGTCTTGTGTGACAAGAAAGTGCCACCGAAACTCAAAGGCATGTTCTATAGAGCGGTGGTTAGACCGGCCATGCTGTATGGGGCTGAGTGTTGGGCAGCCAAGAATTCACATATCCAGAAGATGAAAGTAGCAGAAATGAGGATGTTAAGATGGATATGCGGGTACACTAGGCTGGATAAGATTAGGAATGAAGATATTCGGGAGAAGATGGGAGTGGCTCCCATGGACGACAAGATGCGGGAAGCGAGGCTTAGATGGTCCGGGCACGTGCGGAGGAGAAGCGTAGATGTCCCGGTTAGGAGGTGTGAGCAATTGATATTGGTAGGTACAAAGAGAGGTAGAAGGTGGCCTAAGAAGTATTTAAGTGAGGTGATCAGGCAGGACATGGCGCGACTTCAGATCTCCGAGGACATGGCTCTGGTTAGGAAAGTGTGGAGGTCGAGCATTAGGGTTGTAGGTTAGAAGGGAATCGAGCATTTTTCTATGTTGTTCCGGGGCGGGGCGGGGCTGATAATGTTTCGTTGTGGGTTGTTAGTGGTTTATGCAGTTTCCACACTATTTTCTATGGTATTATTGTTGGTTATTGTTGCTTTTACATCTATTTTTCTGTTCCTTACGATGTTGATACTATTTTTCTAGCTTCTATTGTTGTCACTGATCTATTGTCTATTGTTTATTTTCTTCTTTTTGAGTCGGGGGTCTTTCGGAAATAGCCTCCGAGATAGGGGGAAGGTTTGCGTACACTCTACCCTCATCAGACCTCACTTGTAAAATTTTACTGGATTGTTGTTGTTGTTGGTGCTGTTGTAATTATCTCTACACATCTGCACATATTGCATGTATATCATACGCCATGAGGCTTTCACAAGTCACAATCACTGTTTGGAGTGGGTGAACCTTGAGCTTTTTTTTAGGTTATATGCATGTGTTAATTAAAGATATTTCCTATTAATCTAATGCTAGGTGGTAAAAATATTTCCTATACCTCCCAGAGGTGGTAGAAAAGGGTAAAGTACTTACAGCTTAACGATGTCTAGCTCATTGGTGTTAGTAATTTCGTTAGACAGGAATTAACTGTATTGTCCTGAATTTGTAATGTGTGAAATCTGAATTACCTATTAATATAATGCTAGTAAGTCATTACTTAGTACATAACGTAGAGGATGTTTGGCTAAGCTTATAAGCCGGTCAAACTAGCTTATAAGAGCTTATAAGCACTTTTCGGCTTATTTACGCGTTTGGTAAAGTTAAAAGTGCTTATAAGCCAAGTGCTTATAAGTCAAAAATAAGCCAAAAGCCATAAGTGGGTCACCCCCAGCTTATCAATTTTTAGCTTATAAGCACTTTAAGTTTGATCAAGATTTTTACTATTTTATCCTTAAAATATTCTTTTAGAACAAAACTCTTACATCGATACTCACTGCATCAAGTATTGTTTCAACCTAAACCCCCTTCCCCCCCCCCCCTGCCTATTCAAGTCTGCAATTCTCATTGATTATTAAGATAAACAAATTCTCTATTCCTTTGCATATTTGTATCTATGTGATTGTGTATTAATCTTTGAAATGTTGTGGTGATGAAGATAGTGTTTGTTTCTCTTAAAATATTTTGTCCTATTTAGCTTTATTTTTTACTGAAAAACTTTTGTCAATTTATTAATTATTATAACTTATGATTATATGCTTATCATAAAATAAATTATATTTATCATAAAAGTTATCTTATCTAAGCACAGTTGTATTTAAAATAAAATGACAAATAGAATATTTTGTATTTGAATCGATCTGAAATCTTAAATTTTGAAGAAATTACGCCCTTATAAGTGTAAACAGTTCTAAGGTTATTTAAGTCATTTTAACAGAAAAAGAGTTTATCAGCACTTTTTTATAAAATACTGCAGCAACTTATTATCAATTTCAGCACTTGTATCCAAACACGTAACTGCTTATTTATTAAATCAGTTTCAACACTTAAGAGTGCTTTTCAGCACCTAATGCTTATCGGCTACTTCAAATCAGCTAATCCAAACGGGGTCGTAGTTTCTAATTCCTTCTCTTGTTTTGTCATACTTCAAGTAATTTTAGGCTGTAACATCAACAACCATATATATATATATCCCTCTATGATTTGGCTTGTACTCTGAATCTTCGAAGATACATCTTCTTTCAGCATATTTAATGGAGTAATTTCAACAAAATGCTGAAACCTTGTGTGTGTTGCAAATTTATAATAGAGTACATGAGAATGGAGATTCTAATTTAATGCCCAAACCTTCCTTGACTTTCTTGTCAGAACACAATGCCAATAAAGTTCTCATATATCTCCAAATGCAGTACAATAGAGGAAAGCATCTTGCCGAAGAAGTACCTAATTACCATTAGATAATTTTTAAATAAGCTAACAAGTACCAACACGGATATTCATCCCATTTTGTTGTCACGATCCAAAACCAAATCGTTGTGATGGCGCCTATCGTGGAACTAGGCAAGCCAACTACTCAATCATTTCAACACACAAAAGCTCTGAAAGCTACGGAAGCAGTTAATATTTAAGGAAAACTTTTCAAAACAGAATAAAATTCGCAACTCAATACAAATATCTTCCAAAACCTGGGTGTTACCGAGTACACGAGCATCAATACAGGGATATAGTCTACTACAATGTCTAAGGAATAAGAACTGAAATATAAGTAAAGATAAAGAAGGAGAGTCAAGGTCCGCTAGTGCCATACTGCTACCTCGATAGTCTCCAAAGATCCTGACTCCACACTCAGCAGCCGCCGTGACCGGAAGCACCTGGATCTGCACACGAGGTGCAGGGCGTAGCGTGAGTACCACCGACTCAATAAGTAACAAATCCAAACTTTGGACTGAAAGTATTGACGATCTCAATTGATACAGTTCAATATAGAAATAACAGTACAGAAACGTATGCATGAATTCAAGTTCAACAGTTACATTCAATACAGTAAGATAGAACAAATCTGAATGATATGAAGAATATAACTCCTCTACTTCTACATTCCAATGCACATGTTGTATGTGATGCACCATGCTAACAGCCTCATGTGCTCACACTCTCAAATGTTCAATCACTCAGTACTATATAGGCCCATGCGACCCAGGGAAGATCCATCCCAGAATATATACATCACTGACCATCGGTCACCCAATACTGAGTAGGGTCAATCCAGCCCGTGGAGAAGATCCATCTCTAAGTATATAATGCTTCGGACAAGGTCCATGTCCAGGAAAGATACATCCCTCAATATAATCAACCGCGCTTACTGAGGGTGTGTGCAGACTCTAGAGGGGCTCCTTCAGCCCAACGCTAAGTGTTACTTACCTCACTCCGAGCAAAACTCTACTCCAACACGCCTTTGCCTCGCAAATCGGCCTCCAAATGATCTGAATCTAGCCACAAGCAGTACAATACAATCGATACGGGCTAAAGGAATCAATTCTATAATAAATTATGAAGTTATAGCTCAAAATCCGAAATCGACTCAAACCCGGCCTCCGGGCCCACGTCTCGAAATCCGACAAAAGTTAACAATTCCGAAAGCCAATTCAACCACGAGTCTAACCATACCAAATTTACTTAAATCCGATAATATTCAAAACCTCAAAAAATCTAGCCCAAAAACTCTTCCTCATTTTCCCCAATTTTCCACTCCAAATCACAAATTTAATGGTAGAATCAAAGGCATAATCATGGAAATTAACCAAAACTAGATAAAAATCACTTTCCCAAACACCCACGTGAAAATCCCTCCAAAAATCGCCTTCTACCGAGCTCCCAATTCAATTTTGTGATATGAACTCGAAACCCTCGTTTTTGAATCTTTTATTTTGCCCAGTGATGCCTTCAACGCGAACGCGACCTTCCCTTTGCGTTCACGTAGAACACTCTGACTGCCCCTCAAGTTAAGCCTTCGCGAACGCGTCCTCAGCCTCGCGAACACGAAGCTTTGCTTACCCCACTCATACCGAACGCGACCTACCCTCCGTGAACGCGTAGACCAAAAGCATGGGTTCCTTAGTTGCCTCCTCTCTTCTTCGCGAACGCGTCCTCTTCTTCGCGAACGAGTCCTCTTCTTCACGAACGGGTCCTCTAATCCGCGAACGCGTCCTCTTCTTCGCGAACACGAAGAACAAATCTCCCTCAACCTCCAAATGCACTTCGCGAATGCGAGACCACTCTCGCTAACACGTAAGAGGAAACCAAAACAATTACACCAGCAGTCTTCAGACATCAAGCCAAGTCCAAAAATGAATCGTCAACCATCCGAAACTCACCCGAGGCCCCTGGGACCTCAATCAAACATACCAACAAGTTCTAAAATACGATACGAACTTAGTTGAACCCTCAAATCACCTCAAATAACATCAAAAACACGAATCGCACCTCAATTCAAGCCTAATGAACTTTGAAATTTCCAAATTCTACAAACAACGTCGAAACCTATCAAATCGCGTCCAATTGACCTCAAATTTTGCACACAAGTCACAAATGACACCACGAACAAGTCCACTCCCGGAAACTTCCCAAAATTCTAACTTTCACCATTTCAAGACTAATTCAACTACAGACCTCCAAATCATAATCCGGACACGCTCCTAAGTCCAAAATCACCTACCGGAGCTAACGGATCCATCAAAACTCCATTCCAGAGTCGTTTATACATAAGTCAATATCCGGTCACTTTTCCAACTTAAGATTTTAATTGTGAGACTAAGTGTCTCAATTCACTCTGAAATCTCTCCGGACCCAAACCAACTAACCTGGTAAGTCATATAACAGTTGTAGATAGGGGTGTTCATAAAAACCCGAAAAATCGAACCAAACCGAAAACCAAACCAAACCGACCAAAAAACCCGATACTTTTTGGTTTGGTTTGTTTGGTTTTGGTTTTGAATTTTAAAACCAATCAAATTTGGTTTGGTTATGGTTTTAATCTAGAAAAAACCGAAAAAACCGAACCAAACCGACTATAGGAGTANCTATTTCAAATTCATTATTACACCTATATATATGTATATTTTTATACAAAGTTTCAAAAAATTTATGGTAAATGTTAATAGTTTGCACTTTTAGTATAGTTTTTTACCTTTACATTCTAATTTGATTGGTAGTTTTCTTTGTTAAGTGTAAGAATCCATTTCGTGTTAAAAATAATATATTTTTAATGGAGTCCTTAAATTATTCATCACTATTTAATTCAATTATCATCAATATATCTTGATAAATAATAGATGTCTAAAAGGGCAATTGATTTGATAGTGTTACGTTGAAAATGTGGTTGCCGAAATATGTGTTTGGTAGTGTATGTCGTATATTTAAGAAAAAACCCGACAAATAACCGAAAAAATCGAAAAACCGACAAAATCCGACATAAACCGAATCGAGAAAAACCGACTTAATTGGTTTGGTTTGGTTCTAATATTTGAAAAACCGACTTACTTGGTTTGGTTTCTTTTTCGGGGAAAACCAATCCAAACCGAACCATGAACACCCCTAGCTGTAGAGCATAAAAGGAGAAGTAAATGTGGGAACGGGGCTGCAACAGTCAAAACAACCGGCCGGGTCGTTACACAAATCTCTCCCAAAATGGGGTGTCACCAAGTACTTGAGCATCTATACAGGGATATAGTCTACTACAGAGTCTAAGGAATAAGAACTGAAATATAAGTAAAGATAAAGAAATAGAGTCAAGGTCTGCGAATGCCATGTAGCTACCTCGATAGTCTTCAAAGATCCTCACTCCACACTCAGCAGCCGCTATGATCGGAAGGACCTGGATCTGCACACGAGGTGTAGGGTGTAGCGTAAGTACAACCAACTCAATAAGTAACAAATCCAAACTTTGGACTAAAAGTAGTGACGATTTCAATCGATATAGTTCAATATAGAAATAACAGTGCAGAAACGTATGCATGCTTTCAAGTTCAATAGTTACACTCAATACAGTAAGATAGATCAAATCTGAATGATATGAAGAATATAACTTCTCTACTTCTACATGCCAATGCACATGTTGTATGTGATGCACCATGCTGAAAGCCTCGTGTGCTCACACTCTCGAAATGCTCAATCACTCAGTACTGTATATGGCAATCCGGCCCAGGGAAGATCCATCCCGAAATATATACATCAACTGACCATCGGTCACTCAGTACTGGGTAAGGCCAATCCAGCCTGTGGGGAAGATCTATCCACGGGTATAAATGCTTCGGACAAGATCCATGTCCAGGAAAGATCCATCCCTCAATATAAGCAACCATGCTCATTGGGGGGTGTGCAGACTCTGGAGGGGCTCCTTCAGCCAAACGGCTATCATAAATCAGTAAAACCCGCTGCTGCGTGTAGCGCGATCCCATAAATATCACTCATAATCAGGCCCTCGGCCTCTCTCCGTCATCAATCTCTCCGGTCTCTCTCTCACGGGCTCACAATGTCATGAAACTAGTCCAAAAATAATGATATGATGTATCAATAAATAGCAACAGAGACTGAGATATGATATGTAATGAATGAGTATGATGAATACGAATTTCAATGAAAACAATGGTTCAACAGCAAGAAACGACCAATATGGGCCCCAACAGTATCGGCATATAGCCTAAACGTGATCTCTAGCACGATTAGCAACTTAATTACTTTATCACATAATGAAAATACGGATATCAACAAGATAAAAGCACTATACAATGCCATAGAATCGACTAGGTCACAATTCTCACGGTGCACGCCCGTCACTTGGTATGTGTGTCACCTCAACACCAATCATATAACACATAATTTGAGGTTTCGAACCCTCAGAGCCAAGTTTAGAAGTGTTACTTACCTCAATCCGAGCACAACTCTACTCCAACACACCTTTGCCTCGCAAGTCAGCCTCCAAATGTCCCGAATCTAGCCACAAATAGTACGATACAATCATTACGGGCTAAAGGAATCAATTCCACAAGAAAAATACGAAGTTATTAATAAAAATCCAAAATCGATTCAAAGCCGGCCCCTGGGCCCACGTCTCAAAATCCGACCAAAATCACAGAACCCGAAAGCCCATTCAACCACGAGTCCAACCATACAAATTTCATCAAAATCTGATACCAAATCCACTCTCCAAATCCCTAGCCTCAAACCCCCAATTTTCGCCTTAAATTCACACCAGGTTGGGGGGGGGGGGGGTAGGATCAATGGGGAATCACGATTATTGATAAAAAATTAGCACAAGGAACTTACCTCAAGAATCCCTCGAAAATCCTCTTCAAAATCGCCTTAGACCGAGTTCAAAATGTTATGGTGAAAATATCGGAACCCTCATTTATATATGTTCTGCCCAGGTTTTCCGCACCTCCGACAACTTAGTCGTTTATGCGGCCTCGCAGGAGCGACAAAATGCACGCTTCTGCGGTTACCTCCACAACAGCGGCACAACTTCCGCTCCTGCGGATACACTTCTTCGGACATCCAGTCCGCTTCTACCGACTCATCTCCCCTGCCCATTCTCCCTTCTACGGTGCCCCAGCTGCATCTGCGGTCACGCAGGTGGGGAAAAACATTCGCACCTGCGGCTATTGCTCACACCTCTCCACAACTATGCATCTGTGCTGCCCTCCCCGCACCTGCGAGCTCGCACCTGCGATCAAAGCTCTGCAGGTGCGATTACACCAGCAGAACCTAAACATCAGCAGTCTTCAAATTCAAACCTTGATCCGAAAACCATCTGAAATAAACCCGAGGCCCCCGGGACCTCAACCAAACATACCATCAAGTCCTAAAACACGATACGAACTTAGTCGAGCCTTCAAACCACCTCAAACAACATAAAAAACATAAAGCGCACCATAATTCAAGCCTATTGAAACTAAGAAAATTCATCTTCTACAAACGACGTCGAAACCTATCAAATCACGTCTGAATGACCTCAAATTATGAACACAAGTCACAAATGACCCCACAGACCTACTCCAACTTTCGAAACTCCAATCCGACCCCGATATAAAAAGGCCACTCCTAGTCAAACTTTCTAAAAATCCAATTTTTGCCATTTCAAGCCTAATTCAACTATGGACCCCTAAATCACAATCCGGACACGCTCCTAAGTTCAAAATTACCCAACGGAGCTAACGGAAACATAAAAACTCCATTCCGAAGTCGTTTACACATAAGTCAACATCCCATCAACCTTTCCAACTTAATTTTTCCACTTTGTGACTAAGTGTCTTAATTCATTCCGAAATCCCTCCGGACCCGAATCGACTACCCCGGCAAGTCACATAGCAGCTATAAAGTATAAAATGAGTTATAAATGGGGAAACGGGGCTACAACTCTCAAAACGATTGGCCGGGTCGTTACATTTGTTATAGTATTTCATCAAGAAATTAATTTTCTGTATCCCCTGAAAGCAATGGGAAGGAAAAATATTGATCTTATATAGATCTGCCCAGTAAAAGCTTCTAATATGCACTGGTCTCACAATTTCTGAACAAAGTTTGATTTGCCATAAGATCTATCCATGTGTCTTAATTAATCTAAATGATCCCCAAATATTTTATTAATAGAATATTGGATCAATACCCGAAATTCTTTTCTTTTATTAAAGCCACTTGTACATTAGATGATTTTTAATGAAACAACAACTATACTACAATATTTTCTCCTCCTTTTTTTTGATAGGTTATAATACAATATTTCCTTTTTACAAAAGTATCCAGTGTTGATACCCAATTTTGATCTCACATTCCTCAAATAGTATATAGACTTTCAATGTCATTTTTTTCATCCATTATTTAATTTACAAGATTTATGCAAGCATTTTCTATAATATTTCATAATTTTAAAGCTTTAAAATTGATTTTCTTGCATTTTAAATTGTTTAAATATCTATTAATTGCCCTTTCAAATTATTTTGTGATGACATTAATCATCTAAGCTTATTATTTATATCTGCATATAGGTTTTATAATATTTCTTACCTCATTTTATACAATTATATTTGCATTATTAGGCTATTTACATAATTTTGCAATAATAGCCTATGTGTTATGCATAAGCATATTTTTCACATTATTTGTCCCAAATAGCATTTTTATATTTTTATAATGTTAATTTATTGTTTTTCAATCATTTTATTGCATAATTAATATTTTATTATCTATTAATTATTTTTATAAATTATTTTTTAATAATTTTCGTGTATTTAATTTATAGCCCAATAGAAGGCTAATTCAGGACCAAAATAGGCAGCCCAAATACCCTAAAACCCTTGGCCCAATTCAATTTAGCCCAAACAAAACAACCCTCTTTAAAATGACCCGGTCGGGACCCGTTCCATGACCCGCCCCGCTTCTCCTCTTTTTCTGGTCGTTGATCTCAAATGATCAATGACCCACATCCTTCCCCTCTTATTTTATTACCCAAACCCTTGAAACCCTAACCCATTCCCCTTAACCCGCCGCCCCTAAATGCTCTCAACCTCCCCTTCTCTCTTCGGAAGGACCCTAACCGCCTCCCTTAACTCCCTCTCCTAATCCCGTTGATAATGGGATTCGACCATTATCTGCTTACCATATTTGGATCCCTTTGGTACTGGTCACACGTTTATGGTATTACTTAGGTATTTGCCCAATATTGGCAAATATCACCTCTCTATCGGACGAGAATCAACTCAATCTTGGAGATTTGGACAATATCCCGTCCACATACACAAAGAGAAATTAGATTCTTCATACCAGTTGGCCGATTTTGAGTTTAAAAACCTAACTAGGGTTTGGAGTTTGATGTTTTTCCTTTCTTGCTACTCTACTGATTTACATGCGAGATTTTACCTTTTCTCGTCCATGTTTACTTGATTTCTTTCCTTATTTTATGTTTAATCGGTTATTTCCCTTGTTTGTTCATTCAATTTCAACACTATATAAACCCCTCCCTAATTTCCCTCTAAAACGAGAAGTTATCACTGCTATTATACTTCAAACTTTCATCACTCGCTCACCTTCTCTTAAATACTCGGCTCTTTGGTCGGCTGAAAGCCAATGCCATAGTATTATCAAACTCCTCCGATGCAAGGACTGCTCGGGGCCCTCACGAGGCTCTTGTGAACTCTGAAGCATCTGGGGTTCTTGCTACTAAGCTCTTTACTATTCTCTTGCTCGTATAATTTTGCTACTGGTTAGTGCTTTTAACCCTCCCAGTGTTAATTTTCTTTCTTTCCTTCTGCATACCTATATGTGTTTGAATTCTGTGAGCATGATTTAGTTGTGAATCCCTGATATTGCACTATTATGGTAATGCTCAATACTCTTTTGTCATTCTATGATAGTCGAATGCATTTTTCATGAGACAGTATACTGCTTTGTTCTTGGTTTGTGTTAGGCTAGTATGTGTTCTTTACTATGGCTTGCACTTCTATGTTGATTCTTTTTTTCATCTGGAATCAGTTCTGCGCCTCTAGCATCCGAATACGTTTCAGCTTTGAGCTTCAATGCGTGCCTATTTTGATATGAATCTGACTGTTGTGACTATATGTTGTTAGTTATAGAATTTTATTCATGCCTTGCTTTGGATATTACTATAACTCTATGAAAACCTCCCTCTACTTAGAATGAATCATTTAGTGTTGAGTCTTGTAATCGACTGTTCTTTATGTACTAGCCACAACTGTAAGGAACACTGCTTTAAGGTTTACTCTAAACATGTTTCCATGCTATCCTGATCCCTAGCATCACTTAGGATTTTAGGATAAACATTCTGTTTTCCCTCTTATGTATGTTAATGAGTAACTAATATACCCCTTTTTATGTCCTAAGTTTCTGTACTATGACATATTCTCCATCATGTTAAGTTTTCATGATATTGGCCAAGCTGCACTATTGGTATGTTGATGTGATATTTGGGACTTTATTAGAACTTTCATGCTAGACTGTTGTTATACTAGATTGACATGTGAAACCCTTCAGGCTGGTGCTCTATTCTAAATTTGTGTGGCATTGTGCACTCGTATATGTTGAATCTATAATCTTAGAAAAACCTGATTCCCCTGCCTCTTTCAAAATGTTTTCTGCCTAATATGCTAAGTGTTGGGACTTGTGTTATCAACCATGTTCTTTGAGTTTTATTCATCCTCTTGATTGCATGTTCTTTGTTTAATCACCCCTGTTATGTCTGCTTCTGAAATATAATGTAACGACCCGACCGGTCGTTTCGAATGTTAGCGCTCCGTTCAGTAGTCGGAGGCCATAAACAGCTTCATTTCTGGTATTATGACTTGTACGCGTGGTCGGAATTGAATTTCGGAAAGTTCGAAGTTGATTTGGGAAGAGAATCCTCATTTCGGAAGCTTAAAGTTGAAAGAATGAACTAGGATTGGAATTTTGAGTAAACGACCTCGGAATTGGGATCTGAAGGTTCCAGCAGATTCGTATGATGATTTCGAACTTGGGCGTATGCCCGGATCGGGTTTTGGATAATCAGGGAGCATTTTGGCTCCTAATGTGGAGTTAGCATTTTAGAAGGAATTTCTCAAGTTTGGCTTGAAGTGCATTTCAGTGTTATCGATGTCCGTTTGGGATTCCGAGTCTGGGAATAGCTCCGTATGGTGATTCTGGAGTTGGAAGCGCGATCGGAAGTGAATTCGGAGGTCCGTAGGTCATTTTGAAGCCATTTGGCTAAAGATAGAAATTTGAAGGTTTTCGGGAAGTTTGACCGGAGGTTGACTTTTTGATATCGGGGTCGGAATCCAATTCCGAAAGTTGGAGTAGGTCCGTAATGTCAAATATGATTAGTGTGCAAAATTTGAGGTCAATCGGACGTGATTTGATAGGTTTAAACATCGGAAATAGAAGTTTGAAATTCTAAAGTTCGTAAAGCTTGAATTGGGGTGTAATTCATGATTTTAGCGTTGTTTGATATGATTTGAAGCCTCGAGCAAGTCTGTAATGTGTTTTGGGACTGGTTGGTGTGATTGGTTGGGGTCCCGGGGGCCTCGGGCGGATTCCGGGTGGTTAACGGATCGAAAATGATTTTTGGAAATAGCTGAGTTGCTGGTTGCTGGTGTTTCCGCTTCTGCGGAGATGGGACCGCAGAAGCGGCCCCGCAGAAGCGGGAAAGAAGCCGCAGAAGCGGTCGAGCGTGAGGGCAGCCGGGACCGCAGAAGCGGCCCTTGATCCGCTGATGCGGAATCGCAGAAGCGGTAGGCTGACCGCAAAAGCGAAAATGGCTGGAGCCCCCTTGCCCGCAAAAGCGGAGTTTTGTCCGCAAAAGCGTGACCGCGGAAGCGGTAATAGTTCCGCAAAAGCGGTAATAGCTGGAGGCAGAAGCATTGTTTTTAAATCGAATGTTTGGCCATTTCTCTCATTTTCTTCACTTCATTGGGCGACTCTTGGAGTGATTCAGGGAGAGATTTCATCATCAATGTTAAGGTAAGCTACTCCTACTTATTTCCAAGTTAAATACAAGACTATACCATGGAATTAGACATGAAAATTAGTATAAAAATTAGGGCTTTGGTGAAAAGACCTAGAAAATCATATTCTTGGAATTTAGCCACGATTTTGGGTATGAAATTTAGAGAAAATTATATATTTGAGTTCCTAAGGTCATGGGTAACCTTTATCTTCGAGAAATTTTGGATTCCGGGCACGTGGGCCCGAGGGCATTTTGGTCATTGCACTAAGAGGAGTTGGGAATTTGTATAATCTGAATTTTTAACAAGTATTTGAGCATGTTCTCATTAGTTTGTCGTTAATTGGCTAGTTTTGGTGCATTGTGCGTCAGTTCAAGCCTTCGGAAGAATGTAGAATACCGGCTATGAGTCTTCGGAGCGAGGTGAGTCTCCTTTCTAATCTTGTGAGGGGGAATTTACCCCATAGGTGAGTTAAATTGGTTATGTGCTCCTATTTGTGGGGCTACGTACGCACGAGGTGACGAGAGTCCGTGCGTAGCTACTATTATGCCATTGTCCGGGTACTCTAGGACCCAAAAGCATGCTATACTTGGGATATTTGAAATCTTATTGACATTTGAATTGTTAAAATCAAGTTAAACTAGTAAATGAACTTCAAAAGGATTAAACTACATTTTCTTGAATTGTTAAAAGAGGATTTTGTTTTTATTTGATAAAATAGCTCCGATAAATTCTTATTTGACTACTTGAGCATGTATTTTATGTACACCTGCGTCGCATGCATGATTCGCGAGTAGGGTATGTGTTTATTTATGGAACGGGCCGAACGCCTCGACAGATTAAGTAGATGCATCTATTGGTTCGGGCCACTCGACCCTCGGCAGTGCACAGTTTACATTCCTGTTGGAGCGGGCCGTCGCCTCGGTGTGATTTGCGCATGTTTATCTGTTGCTTAAGAATTTTAAATGTGGGATTGGCCCTTCGTGGCTTGATATAAACTGATAAGATAATAAAGAATAAACCTTGGAAGCCCTTGACTTATTATTGAAGGTGTTTACCTGTTTCCTGGCCTCACAATTAGAAACTTCTATATATAAATCCATGATTATCCTCGCACTTATAGAATATTGTTAATTGACCTCTAGTGAGTGTCGAAGTTGGCCATCTCGTCTCTACCCCTTCGGTATTAGGCGGGATACTCACTGAGTACACGTTGATTACGTACTCATACTACACTTCTGTGTATTTTTGTTGCACAAGTATATGTTACTTTAGCGGCCTACTGGGCATAGCAGCACGGACGATTCGAGGACTAGGTGAGTTGTAGTATGCAAGACGGCCCGCAGCTTTTAAAGTCCCTTTCTAGTAAATTGTATTTCCTTTCTGTCCATTGTATTCCGGACGGATGTTGTATTGTATTTTATATCCTTATCAGTAGATGCTCATGCACTTGTGACACCGGGTTCTGGGGATAGTTTTTGAAAGATGTGTACTAATTGTTATTATTTAAATTTGAATTCAAGTATTGATCTTTTATTTATGAAAAATGGGAGGAAAAACCTGAGATTTTCAAAAGTATTAAAAGAGGATTTAATTGATAATTTAGTTAGGCTGGCCTGACAGAGGTGTCCGGCGCCACCACGACCCTTAGTGGATTTTGGGTCATGACACAAAGGATTTCGTGTGTCTCAGACTTGGTCTACAGATTTTTTCGTACATTTTCCAAAACATGTAATGCCATGAAAACATTCTACTACTATTATTACGTGGTCAATCCTTAACGGGTTAACGGATTATCCATTAAGAAAATTTAATAATTCATCCCCAAACCGATAAGCCGTTAATAAAAAAATTCAATCAGTTCCCCGTCTGTTAAACTGTTAACCCGATACCAATAAGCCATTAAGCTTCGGTTCCGGTTCGGTTCATTTTTCGGTTTCGGTTCGATTTTGAACACCCCTATTCTCAATGTGCTATTGTACGAGCCCCTCATTTTGATACTGGCTTGGAACAGTGTAATGACCCGGTCGGTCGTTTCGTGAGTTATAGCCCCGTTTTCGCCATTTCTACTTCCTTTTGTGTTCCTCAACTATATTTGATCGTATCACATTGGGTGGTTCGGGTTTGGAGTGGTTTTAGAGTGAATTGAGACACTTAGTCTCTTTTGTGAAGACTTAAGTTGGGAATGTTGATCGGAAGTTGACTTATGTGTAAATGACCTCGAATTTGAATTTTGATGGTTCCGTTAGCTCCGTTAGGTGATTTTGGACTTAGGAGCGCGTCCGGAATGTGACATGGATGTCTGTGGTAGAATTAGGCATGAATTAGCGAAAGTTGGAAATTTGGCGATTTTGGTCAGCAGTGGAAAAATCTATGTTGGGGTCGGAATGGAATTCTGAAAGTTGAAGTGGGTTTGTAGTTTCATTTGTGACGTGTGTGCAAAATCTGGGGTCATTTGGACGTGTTTTGATTGGTTTTGGCGTCGGTTGTGAAATTTGGAAATTTGGATGTTCTTAGGCTTGAATCCGATGGTAATTTGGTGTTTTGACGTTGTTGAGTGATTCGAAGGTTCGACTAAGTTTGAATGATGTTATGGGATGTGTTGGTAAGTTTGGTTGAGGTCCCGAGGTCCTCGGGTGAGTTTCGGGTTGTTAACGGGTCAATACTTGGTTTTAAAAGTTGGCAAGTTTCTGGTGTCAGCTGTATCTGGTGTAGGAAGTGCGGACCGCACAAAAATTGGTTCGGACCGCGGAGGTGCTATGCGGCAGCGGTGGAAATTTTGCGGGCCGCAGAAAAGGGAATGCGGCCGCGGTATATTTTATGCGGACCGCGGAAGGTATGGCTCAAGGTCTGCGACCGCGGCAAAATTATGCAAACCGCGATGAGGAGTGTGCGGCCGCGATGGATTTATGCCGACCACATAGTGAAAGTTCAGAGGGTACTATATAAGCGAGGTTTAGGGTTTTATTTCACATCTTGGACTTTGGGAGCTCAGTTTGAGGCGAATCTTTGGGAGTTTTCAAGGAAATCATCTGGGCAAGTAATTCTAACTCGGTTTCGGCTGATGTTCATGAATATATCATTGAATTCATCATTTGATTCGTGATTTGGAATGGAATTTGGGGAAAATTGGCGGAGTTTGATAAAATTAATTTTTGGGAATTGAAAGCCTATTCGAGGTCGGATTTGAGTGAAACTAGAATGGTTAGTCTTATAATCGAATGGGTTGTCGGATTTTGCAACTTTTGTCGGATTTCGAGACGTGGGCCCGAGGCCCGACTTTTGAGTTGACTTTTTGACTTTTGACCTAAAGCTTAGCATTTTCTTATGGGATTGATTCCTTTAGCTCGTGTTGGTTGTATCGAATTCTTTAAGGCTAGATTCGAGGCATTTGGAGGCCGGTTCGAGAGGCAAGAACATCGCGGAGTAGGGATTTGACCGGTTTGATGTAAGTAATGGTTATAAATCTAGTCTTGAGGGTATGGAACCCCGGATTTCGTATCATTTTTACTATTTTGAGGTGATGCACATGCTAGGTGACGGGCGTGTGGGCGTGCACTGTTGAGGATTGTGACTTGGTCTGTCCCGTAGCAGTTGTAAAGTTGCGTATTTTGTTGAAACTATATAATATTATGTGTTTTAGAAAGGGTTTCTATAAATTGGGCTGAATGCCATGTTTTGGGCCAGGTGCCAGTGCTGTTTGAACCCTTAGGGGCCTTATCTTCTTATCATATCACCGTTTTTGATTGAAAATCTATACTCAGTCATGGTTATACTTGTTTTACTGCATATCTCAATTTTATTACTCTGTTTTGAGGCTTATAAATGTCGTTTCGGGCCGAGCTCCCTATTTTTACTAAAATGCCCGAGTGGCTTGAGAGGTTTATGAATGAGTGAGGCCGAGGGACTGATTTATGAGGATACTTATGGGATCGGGCTGCACGCCGCAACATGTTGTACTGATTCATGAGTTAGTGAGGCCGAGGGCCTGATTGATTTATGCCACGAGGTGGCTTGTTATAGCGCTTGGGCAGAAGGAGCCCCTCCGGAGTCTGCACACTGATTGCAGCCAACTCCGCACCAATAAAAGGTAGCAAGAGAGGGTCACAATAGCTTTTACCCGATTTGTGGGTCGGGATCGAATCCACAGAGAGCTAGGATTGGAGTTGGGTATCTACTTAGCTTAGGATCGCGTGTATGTTCTTAATTGATCTTCTCATAATTTTTGGGTTTTCTTTTATAAACTACTATTATAAAACTACTAATTAGAATTGAAACTAGATTACGCTAAGAGATAATTGCTAAGAGTTGTATCTAATGGATTAAGGGGCACTAGGGTAGTGACTTTCACCTAGGTGGCTAATTGACGAGTAATTGCTTCTAAAGCTTGATTGACATGATTGGGAAAATATGTATAACCGTTGCACAATTTTACCCACTCTCACACCTCTCGGTAGAGAGAGTGATTTTGCCCAATTGACTCCCTCGAGACCAAATGGGTAGGCAAATTAGCTCAAGCAACTAGGGTTCAAGTCGGGTAATTACTCTCTCGAGGTTTAACCCTTTAATTGGGACTATCAATTCTCTTGAGTCCATCCCAATTCTTGTTGGGTCAATTTTGGAGACTTAGGGTTTCTCTCTCTCTCAAGAAGAGCCAAGTCAACTTAGCACAAACCAATGTTTGCAACCACCAATTCATAAATTAAACCATAAAATTTACCCAAATACAAACACCCATAGTCAATCTAACCTTAAATCACAACACCCATCAATTACCCACACTAGGGTTGAGCCACAACCCTAGCTAATGGGTTTAGCTACTCATGCTTGAACAAGAAAATAGAGAAATAGATGAAAAAGAAGACATATAATTAAGCACTAAAGTAAAATACAAGAATCTATCGTTAAAAGTAAGCTAAGATGCCAAAAATGGCTACAGATGAAGTTCTCACGAGCGCAGCTGCTAAAATAAAATAACTGATACCCTAAAAATGGAAAAAGGTTCTATTTATACTAAGCCGGAAAAACTTGACAAAAATGCCCCTGCGGGGTCAGTGCGGGCCGCACAAAAAGGACTGTGGCCGCACTAGACTCTTGGACTTCAAATCCTGGCTCTCTGAACTTGGGCTCATCGGACCGCGCGAAATGGACCGCGGCCGCGGAGGCAGGTAGCGCGGTCCGCACAAACATGACCGCGGACCGCATGGCTTTGAACCTTGGCAATTTCAACTCTCTGAAGTTTACTTCCGCGGATCGCACATAATGGTAGTGCGGCCACGGAGCCTTCACCGCGGACCGCACAATGTGTACCGCGGCCGCGTTGCTCGAAACTTGGTTTTACTGCTACCTAAATCTCCCTAGTGCGGACCGCACAAAGTCTAGTACGGCCGCACTAGGCTTATTTGTCCTGAGTTTGCCTTGTTTTTGGTACTTGTGCAGATTTCACTCCTTTTGAGCCGATCTTTGACACTTTGTCACTTTTTCGATCAAACCTGCAATCAAGCACAAACTATGAGCCTTTTGGGACTATTTTGTAACAATTTATAATCAAAGCGTAAGCAAGAAGGAGCATAAAACACGTCAAAATCCCTAGTTATCAATGGCGCCTCTCGTGAAGACAAGGCCAACCGACACAATTCCCCAAGTCAACCATTTTCCATTAAAATTTGTTTTTATACCATTTATAAACCGTTAATCTCATAATGAACATTTAAAAGAAAAATGCGGAATAATTACACAAGCCCGACATCGGGTGTCACTAGTCATGAGCGTCTACCAAGGTCTGAATACAACAAAAACAGTAAAATGTACTAAGTACAAAAATGAAAATGAGAGGAAGGAAGCGGTGCTGCGAACGTCGTGCAGCCACCTTGCTAACTCTGATGACTCCGCATCTGAGCAACCAACACCCGCTACCGGGTTCCGAAATACCTGAATCTGCACACGAGATGCAGGGAGTAATGTGAGTACTCCAACCCAGTAAGTAATAATAGTAAATAAAGACTGAGCAGTAGGAAACAATGAATCCACATTTATGCTAAACTCAATAAGCACACAGGCTGCTAAATCAGAATATGAGTCAATCGCCTCTTTTAAAATCCAGGTTTTGGTAAAAATCATTCAAAATGCCTTCCGACAGATTCAATAGGGGTTCAATACAATTTTTAACAAAAGAGCTGAAAACCATAATCGGCCCCTCGGGCAAAACATAGTTTATAAACAGCCCCTCGGGCAAAACAGGAGTCATAAACACCTCTTAACAAGAAAATCTCAGTGGAAATAACAAAAAAAGCCAAATCAGTGATTAAGTTCTGAACATCTCATAAACCCCAGCTTAAATGAAAGTTGTTTAAAAACATTTATCTAACATTTTC
>NC_031991.1:11321693-11420368 GCF_001879085.1 Nicotiana attenuata
GGTCGCCATTGTTGGTTTGAAGAGTTGCCTCTATTGCCTTGATAGTTGTTAACATATTGTACCTCTTCATTTTGCTCATCATAGCCCTCATTTTGAAACTCATCACAATTATCATCAAATTTTTCGGAATTCCCTTGATTTTGTTGCCTTTTTTGCCTTCTCTTGTTAGTAAGCAAATTAACACTTTTCATAGCATTCATTTGGCGATGGTTTTGGACTTGTTGCAAATGTTCCTTAGCCAATTGGTTCATAGTAGTTGTCAACTCCGCTATAGCCTGTCCATGGTCATGTAGCTCCTTATGCAAATGAATAACTGTAGGGTCTCTTTGAGGAACATTGGCCCTACTTTGCCATGCGGAGGATGTATCCTCCATCTCATCAAGAATCTCACAAGCTTGGTCATAAGTCAACTTCATGAAATTACCCCCGGCCAATTGATTTACTATGCATTGATTTGTTGTATTGATGCCCCAATAGAAGGTTTGTTGGATCATTGCCTCCGTCATATCATTGTTTGGGCATTCTTTCACCATTGTTCTAAACCGCTCCCAAATCTCATGCAAAGGTTCCGTGGGTTCTTGCTTGAAAGCCAATATCCCATCTCGAAGTGCCGCCATGTGCAAGGGTGAGAAAAATTTAGCAGTAAACTTATCCGCCAACTCATCCCAAGTTGTGATGGAGTGGTTGGGGAGTCACTCTAGTCAATCCAATGCCTTTCACCGAAGTGAGAATGGGAAAGTCTCAACCTAAGAGCATCTTCGGACACATTCGTCTGCTTGCTACCCCAATATGTATCCACGAACCCTTTGAGATGTTTGTAAGCATTTTGATCCGCAGCGCCCGTGAAATACCCACGCTGCTCAAGTAAGGTCAACATTACATTAGTTATCTGAAAATTGCCCGCCCGGATTCTGGGAGGGACAATAGCACTCTATTATCCTTGATTTGGTAGCACCCGAGGAACCGCTCTTGGAGGTGGCGGAGGAGGGTCTGGAACGTTGTCATTAGCATTGGCCTGGCGGCCTCGTCCACGTCCAGGAGGTACAAGAGGGACCTCATCGTCTCCAATATCCTCAACCTCCTCCCCCGCAAGCACATTTCCAAGAGGGTCATTTGCATTTAAAGCCATTTTGGTACCTGTAGTAATCACACACACAAATTTAACAACAAAAAGGAAAGAAGAACAACACACAAAACTAACTAAATAGATAGCCAAAACCGTTAGCTCCCCGGCAACGGCACCAAAAAGTTGATTGCAGCCAACTCCGCACAAATAAAAGGTAGCAAGAGAGGGTCGCAATAGCTTTTACCCGATTTGTGGGTCGGGATCGAATCCACAGAGAGCTAGGATTGGAGTTGGGTATCCACTTTACTTAGGATCGCGTGTATATTCTTAATTGATCTTCTCATAATTTTTGGGTTTTCTTTTATAAACTACTACTATAAAACTACTACTTAGAATTGAAACTAGATTACGCTAAGAGATAATTGCTAAGAGTTGTATCTAATGGAATAAGGGGCACTAGGGTAGTGACTTTTACCTAGGTGGCTAATTGACGGGTAATTACTTCTAAAGCTTGATTGACATGATTGGGGAAATATGTATAACCGTTGCACAATTTTACCCACTCTCACACCTCTCGGTAGAGAGAGTGATTTTGCCCAATTGACACTCTCGAGACCAAATGGGTAAGCAAATTAGCTCAAGCAACTAGGGTTCAAGTCGGGTAATTACTCTCTCAAGGTTTAACCCTTTAATTGGGACTATCAATTCTCTTGAGTCCATCCCAATTCCTTGTTGGGTCAATTTTGGAGACTTAGGCTCTCTCTCTCAAGAAGAGCCTAGTCAACTTAGCACAACCAGTGTTTGCAACCACCAATTCATAAATGAAACCATAAAATTGACCCAAATACAAACACCCATAGTCAATCTAACCTTAAATCACAACACCCATCAATTACCCACACTAGGGTTGAGCCAGAACCCTAGCTAATAGGTTTAGCTACTCATGCTTGAACAAGAAAATAGAGAAATAGATGAAACAGAAGACATATTAATTAAGCACTAAAGTAAAATACAAGAATCTATCGTTAAAAGTAAGCTAAGATGCCAAAAATGGCTACAGATAAAGTTCTCACGAGCGCAGCTGCTGAAATAAAATAACTGATACCCTAAAAATGGAAAAAAGTTCTATTTATACTAAGCTAGAAAAACTGGACAAAAATGCCCCTGTGGGGTCAGTGCGGGCCGCACAAAATGGACCGTGGCTGCACTAGGCTCTTGAACTTCAAATCTGGGCTCTCTGAACTTGGGCTCCGCGGACCGCGTAGAATGGACCGCGGCCGCGGAGGTCTCTAACGCGGTCCGCACAAGTATGACCGCGGACCGTACAGCTTGAACCATGGCAAATTTTAACTCTCTGAATCTCTCTTCCGTGGACCGCACAAAGTGGTAGTGCAGCCGCGGAGCCTTCACCGTGGACCGCGCAATGTGTAATGCGGCCGCGTTGCCTGAAGCTTGGTTTTGCCATCTCTCTGAATCTACCTAGTGCGGACCGCACAAAGTCGAATGCGGCTGCAGTAGGCCTTTCTGCCCTCAGTTTGCCTTGTCTTTGATACTTGAGCAAGTTTCACTCCCTTTGAGCTAATCTTTGACATTTTGTCACTTTGTCGATCAAACCTGCAATCAAGCACACTTATTAGCCTTATGGGACTATTTTGTAACAATTTATAACCAAAGCGTAAGTAAGAAAGAGTGTAAACCACGTTAAAATCCCTAGTTATCACATTGCTCATTCCAAATTTTTGAATCAACTCCTTCGTATACTTGGTTTGGCAGATGAGTATTCCACTCTCTGATTTATTGATTTGAAGTCCAAGAAAAAATGTCAGCTCTCCCATCATACTCATTTCGAACTCACTTTGCATGAGATTTGAGAAATTCTTGCACAAAAGAAGATTAGTACTACCAAATATGATATCATCTACATAAATTTGAATGATGAGATTACCATCAGTAGATCTCTTGATAAATAAAGTAGTATCCACCTTACCTCTGATGAACCCATGATTAGTTAAAAAGAAACTCAATCTTTCATACCAAGCTCGAGGAGCTTGTTTGAGTCCATATAGAGCTTTAGCTAACTTATACACATGATAAGGAAATTGTGAGTTTTCGAAGCCAAGAGGTTGTTTTACATATACCTCCTCATCAATGAACCATTTATAAAAGCACTTTTGACATCCATTTGAAATAGTTTAAAACCTTTAAACGATGCATATGCAAGCAATATACCAATTGATTCTAACTGTGCTATCGGTGCAAAGGTTTCATCATAGTCGACTCCTTCCTGCTGTGAGTGGCACTGAGCTACTAGTCTGGCTTTGTTTCTCACTAGCTTTCCTTTTTCATTTAGCTTGTTTTGGAATACCCACTTTGTTCCGACTACAGTAGCATTTGCTGGCTTAGGTACTAATTCCTAAACTTGATTTTTGTCGAATTGATCAAGTTCGTCCTACATAGCTTATATCCAGCTGGAGTCCTTTAGGGCTTCATCAACTTTCTTTGGTTCTACTTAAGAGATGAATGCAATATTTGCTTTCTTTTTGAGAGACTCTCTGGTTTTCATCCTTTCGTTTGGATCCCATATGATGAACTTTTGAGGATATTCACGTTCGCTTCTCCATTTATTCGGTCGGGTTCCATTTGCAGAAGTAGTTGACTCCTGTTGTGGTTCAGTAGGATTGCTCATAGGTTCACTAGTCGACTCCATGACTATGACTGTGTTATCAGTCGACTTTTGTGACTTGTTTGTCTGTGATACTTCTTGGCTGATATCTTCATCGCCTGCAATGATCCCTTTCTCGGGCATTGTGTTATTTTTATCAGATATAACATGCACTGATTCTTCAACGGATATAGTACATTTTTTGTAAAATCTAAAAGAACTACTATTAATTGAATAACCAAGAAAAATACCTTCCTCACTCCTTGGATCAAATTTTCCAAGGTTATCCTTACCATTGTTGTGAATGAAACACTAACTTCCAAACGAATGAAAGTAGCCAATATTGTGCCTCTTACCTTTCCGTAAATCGTATTGAGTCTTCTTCAAAATAGGTCTTATGAGACACATGTTGAGAATATGACATGCTGTACTAACTGCTTCTGCCCAAAAGTGATTTGGCAATGAATGTTCTAATATCATTATTCTGGCCATATCTTGTAGAGTTCGATTCTTGCGCTCAACTACCCCATTCTGTTGGGGTGATCTTGGGGCTGAGAAGTTATGGGTATACCCTTAATCGTTACATATTTCTTTAAAGGATCTGCTTTCAAATTCTCCTCCATGGTCACTTTGGATGGTTGTGATAAGATACTTTTTTTCTCTTTCAATTCTTTTGAAGAAAATCTCAAAAATTTTCAATGCTTCGTCTTTATGAGATAAGAAAATTACCCATGTAAAACGTGAGTATTCATCAACAATAACAAAAGCATATCGTTTACCTCCAATGCTAGCAATTCTAGTAGGTCCAAACAAGTCCATATGAAGCAATTGCAAGGGCTTGGTAGTGGACATAATGTCATTGGTTTTGAAAACGTTTCTAGTTTGTTTACCTCTAACATGCATCACATACATGATTTCTAGAAAAGTTGAGTTTGGGAAGACCAATAACTAAATCATGCTTGGAGAATTTTTCAATTAGATGCATGCTTGCATGACCAAGTTTTTATGCCAAAGCCATGGATCATCAGATTGGATGCTAGACAAATATGACTATATAAATTTTCAATGCCATCAAGAATATAAACATTTTCATATTTTTTTTTTCCTGGAAGCATGATTTTATCTGTTTCTTCTTCAATGTCGCATCATGTTTTCTTGAATTTTACTTCGTATCCCGAATCACATAGATGAATTATTCTCAAAAGATTGTAGTTGAATCCATCTACAAGATATACCTCTGTAATATCACAATTATTGTCGAATGGAACTGTACCGGTACAAACTATCTTTCCCTTTGAATCATCACCAAATTTGACATTTTCACCATTTATTTTTGTGACTTCTTTGAACATATTTTTGTCACCCATCATGTGACTGGAACACGCATTGTCTAAATACCATTTTTCTTTGCAGCTCTATGATGTTCCTGCAAAATAGAATTATCACCTTCTTATAGGCACCCAAACTTGCTTGGGTCCTTGTTGGTTAGTTCTACTGGAATCAGGATTGTTTTTGGGTTTCCAAATTCTTCTTGAAACATTAGATTTATGAAATCTACAAAGGAATATTTATGTCCAACTTTGTTACAGTAATGACACATAGGGGATAATCCACTTTTCGATCTACCACTTGTGTTAGTACTTGTGGACTCAGTTCTAACCAGTCCTTTTCCAGTTGACTTGTAAGTCGCCTGGTTAGACTTGACAGAACAGCGACTGGTGGATTTGCACATTCCATTAAGTTGCATTTGCAATTCCTGAACTTCATTTTGAAGTGCATCTCTTTCGATTTCACTGACTTCAAGCTTAAGTTCCAAGTCCTTCTTTTACCTATTGATTCTCCTTAGTTCATTTACTATTTTTTTAGACTCTTTTAGGGTAAGGTCAAGAATATCATGTAATTCATTACATCTGTAAGAGTTATAGGATCTTACCTCGCTTGTTTTACCTCGTGCCATGAAACAGTTTTCAGTATCTTCCTTTCATTCATCGTCTGATACATCTTCATCAGTCTAACAACCAGAGTATTTGTTCATCTCTTTTTCCAGGATGGCCATGAAGTACATATTTTTTATTTCTTCGTGTTATGAACTATCTTCATCACTCCAGCTTCCGAATGATATGTTTTTATTGAATCCTCTGGAGACTTTTCTTAATATCTGGGCGTTCAGCTTGAGCATACCAATACATTCCACACTCATAACACTTACCGTCATTCTTGTCTTATTCATTGTATTGCCCGGTTCGCCTAGATGGCATCCTTCCCCTTCTTGTATTTCTATACCTTCTCATCGATCCATCCATATTTCTTGATACCATGGCAATTTCTTCTTCAAGAGCATCCGTGTCTTCATCAATATCATTTTCAAGTTCTTCAGTTGTAGTTTTGAAGGCAACTGATTTCTTCTTTTCTTCCTGACTTATTTTCTTGAGATGGGTTTTCTCTAATGCTATAAGATCTCCTCGTAATCATCATATGAAAGTTTGTTTAGATATTTATATTCGAGTGCAGCTACTTTTGTCTACCAAGTGGTATGTAAACTCCTTAGGTTTTTCAAAGTTGATCACTACTTGAGTAGGGTTTACCAAAGGCTTTCTGATCGCCAATGATTTTACTGAATCCTGCGAACATTTTCTTAATAGATTCTTCTTCTATTATCAGGAAAAGTTCATAATCATGAACCAACATGTTTATCCGAGTTCACTTTGATGGTTCAGTCATAAGTGATTTCCAGTTTGTCCCCACATTTCTTTGGCCATATCACAGCTTGAAATTTTCTCATACTCTTCTCCACTTATAGCATCATACAACAAGTTTCGTGCCTTAGCATTAACCTGAACGACCGCCATTTGCTCTTCTGTTAGTTCTGTGTATTTATCTATATCTTCAGGATCAGCGGGTGGTTGAGCTGCTGCTGGTAATGGATAGTTTCCCTTTATGATAATGCGTCATACTTTCACATCATAGGATTTTGCATAAATTTCCAGTAAGAAAAGTGTTGTCTATTGAAATATAGTGGCTTGACTTGCGACGTTCCTTCTTGAAAGAGTGCTCCAACAATTAATAGATTTGCCATGATCTTTTTTCACAAGCTGTTAAGCAAAAAGTGTGATACTTGCTCTAATACCAATTGAAAGTGCAAGAGAGGTGAGTGGGAGGGGGGAGTAATTGTAATTTTTCTTTTCTTTTTCGAGGTAGTCAACTAATTTGCGTTCTCAACTGGGCTTTTGAAAAACTGAATATAAACAATAAATTACAGAAAGTAAATGACACAGAATGTTTTATACTGGTTCGGATTCAGAGTGAATCCAATGCCAGTCCCCTTGGGTTGCAAGGGTGATCTCTTTCAAGTATGAAGTGACTTACAAATGGGTTGATGTTGTTATACACCAACAGCTTTTGTCACTTTGTTCTTCTCTCTATAATTGATACAATGCCTCACTAGTGTTCTTTTCTCTCTCTCTCTCTCTCTCTCTCTCTCTCTCTCTCTCTCTCTCTCTCTCTCTCTCTCTCTCTCTCTCTCTCTCTCTCTCTCCCTTCTTCGTTACATAAGAAATTTAAAGCAGACTACAATGTTTGTTTGAAATATAACAAAGAGATAGAAATTGGTTTGATCAAAGTATGTCTTTCCAAGGCTGGTGCAGTAGGTATTTATACTTCGTGAGGCCTTCATGTCTTGTACGTCTTTTTGAGAGATTGCAAACCCAGGGGAGTTATTCTCAGAAGGAATCATAAATTGATTCTTTTCAAGATTAATTCTTTTTCCAAAATTGACTCGAGATTATTTCTTCCTTTAATGAGAGAATATTCCCGTTGCCAAAGCCCTTGATTGATGCTTTGATTGACGTCTATATGTGGAAGAATCTTCAGCGGATGATTTCATCCCCTTGAGCTCCTTTGATTGAGATCCATCCTATATTATCCTTTTTGATTGATTTTGCCAGCTCCCTTAATTGTGTTTTCCGCTCCTCTTTCCTTTTTCGTTTTTGATTCATTTATGCCTCCATTCTATTGCTCATAAATTGTTCCTGCACATAAGGAGTAATTGGTTATTTTGCATCGTTGAAATCAACTTAGATCTAACAAAATTGTGTGGAGTGCTCTTGTATGGGGTTGATTAGCTGAATATCTTTGTAATTGGTGGTATTTAATAAGTGGTTTCCATGTCCTTTCTTTTGTGTAGGCTTCAACTAAGATCTACCGATATTGTAGGATTCTGTACCAAATGCTACAAAGTAATATAATATTGGTAAAACGGCCTCTGAGCCACTTAAACTTGCACTCATTTGTCAACCCGATAAATGACCTTAGAAGTTTACCATTTGAACACTTATACTTGACGCAATGAGTACTAATAAATACTTCTGACTGAGCATGTTCTTCAATCGGTATGACACAATTGACATATTATATTCCTAACCTATTATTGTTTGACATGTGTGATTTATAGGTACCAGTCTTTTTTACCAATTTATTAAAATTTAAAAAAAAAACTTTTTCTTTCCTGTTCTTCTACACCATGGCAGCCCCACCATCATCATATGTTTCATACACCATAGACATCATCTTCATCCACCCTAAAATCTCCCAAATCAACTTTGAACTCCATCCTTCTCCACTTTAAAACTCCCAAATCAATTAAAAGTTCAATTTCTTAAATGTTTTAACTTTTTTTCTTTCTAGTCCTTTTTGCTATATTTGCTAGTATCGTGGAGGAGCCACTAGAAGGGGACAAAAGAAATAGGGGTGTTGCATATAATATATGAAAATTCTGGTAGAATTCAACTCTTAAAATCCCAACATCAAATCTGCAACTAAGAGAAGCACAATCAATTCGCCCCCAAAAAAAATCCACAACTGACCTCATCAAAAACCACCAACGATAATTATCACATTTTCATTTTTAATCACTGAGACCAATCAAAACCACAATCCTTGAAAAATCAATAAGTTGAAAAAGATTTTTTTCATTTGACAAAAAACCTTAATGTGAAAAGGAAGAAGAGGAGAATTATGCCTCCATTCGTTTTGATTCATTTATGCCTCCATTCTATTGCTCAAAAATTGTTCCTGCACATAAGAAGTAATTGGTTATTTTGCATCGTTGAAATTAACTTAGATCTAACAAAATTGTGTGGAGTGATCTTGTATGGGGTTGGTTAGCTGAATATCTTTGTAATTGGTGGTATTTAATAAGTGGTTTCCATGTCCTTTCTTTTGTGTAGGCTTCAACTAAGTTCTACCGATATTGCAGGATTCTGTACTAAATGCTACAAAGTAATATAATATTGGTAAAACTGCCTTCGAGCTACTTAAACTTGCACTCATTTGCCAACCCGGTAAATGACCTTAGAAGTTTATCATTTGAAAACACTTATACTTGATGCAATGAGTACTAATAAACATTTTCGGCAGAGCATGTTCTTCAATTGCTATGACACAATTGACATATTATATTCCTAACCTATTATTGTTTGACATGTGTGATTTATAGGTACCAGTCTTTTTTACCAATTTATTAAAATTTTAAAAAGAACTTTTTCTTTTCTCTTCTTCTACACCATGGCAGCCCCACCATCTTCATATGTTTTATACACCATAGACATCATCTTCATCCACCCTAAAATCCCCCAAATCAATTTTCAACTCCATCCTTCTCCACTTTAAAACTCCCAAATCAATTAAAAGTTCAATTTCTTAAATGTTTTAACTTTTTTTCTTTCTAGACTTTGTGCTATATTTGCTAGTATCGTGGAGGAGCCACCAGAAGGGGACAAAAGAAATAGGGGTGTTGCATGTAATATATGAAAATTCTGGTAGAATTTAACTCTTATAATCCCAACATCAAATCTGCAACTAAGACAAGCACAATCAATTCGCTCCTAAAAAAATTCACAAATGACCTCATCAAAAGCCACCAACGAAAATCATCACATTTTCATTTTTAATCACCGAGACCAATCAAAACCACAATCCTTAACAAATCAATAAGTTATACAAGATTTTTTTCATTTGACAAAATACCTTAATGTGAAAGGAAGAAGAGGAGAATTATAGAGGAATAAGGGGTGGTAGAGGGAACGAGATTAATGGGGGAGAGGAACAGAAGAAATAAAAAAGGGGCAGAAGGTGGGGGGGGGGGGGGTGTGAAATTAGCGAAGGGGTAGGAAAACAAAGTGACAAATTTTACATTTGCTTTGTCTTTCTTTATTTTTTATACTTTATTATTTTTTTAAATGAAAACTAACATAGTTACGTGCCTTACAAACGTGATATGCACGCAGTTCGGCCAAATCAGTTATACCATCGCCACATAAGCATGGTCAACGATTAAAGTGGCTTATTGATGTGAAAATAATTAAATTGAAGTGTTCAAATTAAAAACTTCTAAGTTCAATTGCCGGGTTAGCAAATGAGTTTAAGTTTAGGTGGCCCGGAGACCATTCTGCCTATGATATTTATAGCTAAAAGTTCTGTTAGGTCATATTGTTCTGTACCAAATTATATTTTCAAAAAATACTTTATTGAACGACACAAATGAATTATAACTATCCGGTAGATTATAATGAACAGTTTAACAGATAGGTCGATTAGACATAATGCGATGCCATGCCGGTCTAATAGAGTTTGATGAACAATTGAACTAGTACAAAACCATGCCAATTGGGTAGAATTGTGAATCATTTAACAAATAGATGAAATGCAGCTAACATAAAAGTCATGCCTATCTAGTAGAGTTTAGTCAATAACGGCACAAACACAAATCATACCAACCAGGTAGACTTTGATGAATATTTTAACAGAAAGGTAAAATAAATATAGTAGAAACTCTACTTATCCGGTAAATGAGTCCCTCAAGAGAAATAACTGTGTGCGCTAGTCTGAGGCTATTTTTTAAATACTCCTAAATATGGGGACATCCGGCTAAGACCGGCTTCTTACGAGGTCATCCCTGTCAATCACCCTAATTACATGTCTTTAAAAGGGTATAGTTTGAAATTGTAGTTTTAGAAGAATAGAAAAGTCATGAACTTTAAGGGTGTGTTTGGTATAACGGAAAATATTTTCGTGGAAAATGTTTTCTTGGAAAATAAGTAGTAATCTTATTCATTTTCCGGTGTATGGTACTCAAATTAAGGAAAATGACTTCTCAAGAGTATTCATAAATAATTTAGATATAATAAACATGAAGCCATAAACTTTCAAACCAACAACCTTCCGAAACCACATTTTTCATAAACTTTCGAACCGCTAAACCTTCGAAACCGTGGAATTTCTAACCCGTAAACTTTATAAATTTCTAAACCCGTAAACTTCCAAACACATAAACCTCCGAACTCATAACTTTGGAACTTGTAAAATTTTGAACCTTTAAACCGTTAAATAAAAAAACTAAAACTAAAAGATGTATTAAAAAATATTTTTTTCGGGGTGGGGGGGGGGGGAGGGGGGGGTAGGGCGTGCGAGGGACGGGGGTTTTGGGGGGAGGCAGAAAAACAGAAAAAACAACATTTGAAATTACAAAAAAAAATAAAAGTAAATTTGTTTTTTAGTTTGGGGTAGGGGGGGGGGCGATGGTGGTGCAGAAAAACGAAAAATAGAAATTTGAAATTCCAATAAAAGTAAGGTAAAATTAGTTTTTGCGAGAGGGGGTGGGGTGGGGTGGGGTGAAGGGGTAGTAGGGTGGGTGGTAACGGAAAAACTGAAATTTGAAAAGAAAAAACCTTTTTTGGAGAGAGGGGGTGGAGTGGGTTGGTGAGGGTAGGAAAGGTTGAGAAGGAGTTTTGGAAAATATTTTCCCTTCTCTTGATAAGGAAAACATTTTGCTCCAATTGGAGAAAAATAAATTCATAAGAAAAATATTTTCCAACATATTTAACCCAATCAAACATGGGAAAATTGAAAAATATTTTTTCATACCAAACACACCCCAAGTGAGTTTGATCATATTGTTGGTTCTATATTCGATAGAATGGAGTTGCGATAAATTTATAAAACCGTCACAGTATGCATATTTTAGAAGGTAGGCTTTAAATTGACACCCGTATTTGTTGAGAGATGGGTAAAGTGTTCCATCGTGACCTATTTTGCATATCCATATACATATAAATATTTCGTTTTACATGTTTTTCAAACATTTCAAGAGCGATTTATGTCGTGTCGTTCTTCTTCGTTGATTGAATTATAATTAGGAAAGTTCACTTATTATAGTAAATATTGATAACCTTTAATAATTGATCATTTATATCAATCTATTTATCTATATCTATATCATATTAAAAGCACAAAAATCTTAGCAAAATATCGTTAGTCTTTTTTACCTTTTAAAAGTATATTTTACATTGGACGAAATTGTAATTTAATTTTCTATCCCAATATTTAGGAGTTTAGATAGGCTAAAATTTTACTTATTGAATACTTCCTTATATGAATTGTATTGAAAGTTCTAGCATTTAAGACTTCTTAAAGTTAAATTAAGATTTTAACTTATATAAATTGTGTAACATATATAATATCTTCCGTATTTAGTTTCCTAATATTAGGATTTTAACATCAACATTCACATCATCTTCATGAGGTGGGTAAACCCTCTGGCCCCAAAGTTTTGCTATCCAACTATAGGATGAAATCTTACTACATATTCAACTACGATGAAATTCTTCTAGACCATGTGTGAAACAGTATATTAAGACTTTGGTATGTCAATATCTTTATTTTTATTTTTCTAAAAAAAATACAAAAATACAATTGGGCTCTTTCCCCCCTTCTTGTGCAAAAGTAGTTAAAATTTCTTTTATGTATTGTTGGAGGCTCATAAAACAAGAATTTACCACTCCTACAATTAATAAATTCGTTGTGGTTATTTTGATTGAGATCAATAATCTACCTATGCTTATATTTATATGATTTTCTATGTTGAAAAATATTAGTTACAGATAGAAGTTGGCATTAAAATATGTAGGTTTAGAAAGCTTATAATTATTTATGGAGTATTATCTACAACAACAATTATCCAGTAAAATCCCACATAGTGGGGTCTGGGGAGGGTGATGTGTACGCAGACCTTACCCTTGCCCCGATAGGGGCAGAGAGGCTGTTTCCGATAGACCCTCGGCTCAGAAAGGCTAAAATAGTATAAAAACAAGAAAAGAAAATTCATTAGTACCTCCAGTAGAAACCGTAATAGTAACAGAAGCATAAAACCAAAAGATGAATGACATGCAATAATAGTAGCCAGAATCTAAGGCCCGCGGCTAAGATAAACAACAAGAATGTGTGGGTTCAACACAAACTGCAAGCCATCTAAGATCAACCCTAATCCAACCCCGCCTCACCCCCGGTATGAAGTAGGGAAAGCTTTACTACCCCTATCCTACAACCCTAATGCTTGACCTCCAGGCCTTCCTATCAAGGGCCATGTCCTCGGAAATCTGCAGTCGTACCATGTCCTGCCTGATCACCTCTCCCCAATACTTCTTAGGTCTCCCTCTACCTCTTCTCGAACCCACCACGGCCAACCGCTCACACCTCCTCACCGGAGGATCAAGACTTCTCCTCTGCACGTGCCCGAACCATCTGAGCCTTACTTCCCGCATCTTGTCATCCACCGGGGCGGCGCCCACCTTCCTCCGAATATCTTCATTCCTAATCTTGTCTATCCTAGTGTGCCCGCACATCCACCTCAGCATCCGCATCTCTGCTACTTTCATCCTTTGGGTATGGGAGTTCTTAATCGGCCAACACTCTGCCTCATACAACATGGCCGGTCTAACCACGGCTCTATAAAACTTACCTTTGAGTATCGGTGGCACTTTCTTGTCACACAGGACTCCAGATGCAAGCCTCCATTTTATCCAGCCCACCCCTATGCGGTGAGTGACGTCCTCGTCGATCTCTCCGTCCCCCTGAATCATCGACCCAAGGTACTTGAAGCTATATCTCTTGGGGATGACCTGTGACCCGAGCCTCACATCCCCGCCTGCTTCCCTCGACTCAGCGCTAAACTTGCACTCCAGGTACTCTGTCTTAAACCTGCTCAATTTGAAACCCTTAGAATCGAGAGTCTGTCTCCAAACCTCCAATCTCTCGTTAACACATGCCCTCGTCTCCAGAGCACCTCCCTAGGAACCTTATCATATGCTTTCTCCAAGTCAATAAACACCATGTGCATATCCTTCTTCTTATCCCTGTACTGTTCCACCAACCTCCTAATAAGGTGGATAGCTTCCGTAGTGGAGCGGCCCGGCATGAACCCAAACTGATTGTCGGATATAGACGTCGTCTTCCTCACCCTCACTCCACCACCCTCTCCCAGACTTTCATGGTATGGCTAAGTAACTTGATACCCCTATAATTGTTACAACACTGGATATCACCTTTGTTCTTGTACAACGGCACCACTGTACTCGACCTCCATTCCTCCGGCATCCTCTTCGTCCTAAAAACTACATTGAACAACCCAGTCAGTCATTCCAATCCTGCTCTACCCACACACTTCCAAAACTCAACCGGAATTTCGTCTGGTCCGGTCGCTCTACCCCTACTCATCTTACGCAAAGCCCCCACGACCTCCTCCACCTTAATGCGCCTGCAATACCTAAAATCTCGGAGACTCTCCGAATGCCCGAAGTCCCCCTAGAGCTATATCCCGGTCCCCCTCCTCATTTAGAAGACCATAAAAGTACGTCTTCCATCTCTGCTTAATCTGGGACTCTCCCATCAATACTCTACCATCCTCGTCTTTGATGCACCTTACTTGGTCCAGGTCCCGGACCTTCCTCTCCCTCGCTTTAGCCAGCTGAAACAACTTCCTTTCCCCGCTTTTCTCCCCTAATTCCTCGTATAGACGGCTAAACGCTGCATTCTTAGCCTCCGTGACCGCCCGCTTTGCCTCCTTCCTAGCTACTTTTTACCTCTCTCTATTCGCACTCCACTTTACCTTGGACTATGTCATTCCACCACCAGTCTCCTTGGCGCCTGCTAGAAAAACCCTTCGATACACCTAGCACCTCTCTCGCCGACTCCCTCACATAATTCGCCGTCATCGACCACATAGTGCTCGCGTCTCAACTACTCCTCCAAGCTCCCATAGCGGATAAGCTTTATCCTTGGTTAAAGCTCCCCATCTAATCCTCGGTCGGCCACAAGCATACCTCTTCTTCCTCTTCATCATAATGCCGATGTCCATCACTAAGAGCCTATGCTGAGTCGCGAGGGTCTCTCCCGGGATAACCTTGCAGTCCTTGCATAACCCTCTATCGCACCTTCTGAGAAGAAGGTAATCGATCTGAGTCTTCACCGCCGAACTACGGAAAGTAACCAGATGCTCCTCCCTCTTCGGAAAAGTCGAGTTCGCAATCACCAGCTCGAAGGCCTTAGCAAAGTCCAACAGCGACGTACCTTCTTCGTTCCTATCCCCAAGGCCAAAGCCACCATGCACCTCGCCATAACTACCAGCAGCCACCCCAATATGGCCATTAAAATCCCCTCCAATAAATAACCTTTAAGTAGGTGGAATACTATGCACAATCTCGTCCAGGCCCTCCCAAAAGCGCCTCTTAACCTCCTCATCCAAGCCCACTTGCGGCGCGTAAGCGCTAACGACATTGAGGGTGCACTCACCAATCACCAACTTAATAAACATTAGCCTATCATTCACTCGCCGAACCTCAACCACAGACTCTCTAAGATCCCTATCCACCAAGATACCCACTCCATTCCTACCCCTCACGACTCCAGAGTACCACAACTTATACCCATCCGCATTCCTCGCCTTCGTCCCTGCCCACCTAGTCTCCTGGACACAAGCTATACTAACCTTTCTCTTCTGGAGAGTCTTTGCCAACTCAATAGACTTACCCGTCAGCGTACCTATGTTCCACGACCCGATCCTCAATCTACAAGCTCCCTCATTCCCCTTACCCTCCTTTCCTCTCGTCCCACCCCCTGACCCCCTCCTCACCCCCCTACTCACCCCCAGTACCCCTCGAGGACATGAACATGCTCTACCATCCCACACCACAGCCACTATACCTACGGCAAACTCCGAAAAACACTAACACAGACCCAAACTAGAAAATAACCAGTTGCAACTACAAGTATTCTAATAATATGCTTAAAGTGATGCTAGCTAAAAAGCCACAAATTAACTAACATAGAGAAAGAGGCAAGAAAACGGGAGGTACCAACTCCCGATGGAGAGAACCTGGAAATATGACTTGATGCGCCCGGTGATGCTCCGCGCTACTCACCCGTATGCCTCGCGCTTGCCTGGGCAGCCGCAGCAATTCCCGCGAATATAACCTGGATGCTTTGGAACCCGACGTCCAGCCCTTTGTGACTGCCAAATGGCCTGCTCTGCTTTGCCCGTGCACCTCCCACCCGTCACCAAACAGCCACCAAAAGTGCTACCTGAAACACACACAACACACCACGGGACCAAGAAAAGGAGAGGACTGCCACCGGAACGGTCGCCGGAAAACAGTGCCGGGTCCGAGACACGATGGTATGACGAGGAAAGGTTTGAAGAAAGGGAAACACAGAGGAGGGCGGTGTGGTTGGGTCGGAAACGCAGAAGGAAGATGAGACAGCGCCGGTGGGTCGCCAGTCGCCGGCCTAGCTGCTGCTAGGGTTAAAAGAAAGGGGAAGAAAGAGAGAGACGCGGGGAGAGAGAAAGGGGAGAGAAAGGAGAGAGAAAGGAGAGAGACGAGTACTTACCTGGTTCGCCTGGGCGAGTGCCGGCGGCGCCGGGGATTTGCCGGTGGATTTGCCGGAGAAGATGAAGATGTTACCGTTAGGTTTCAAGGCTGATCGGAGTATTATCTATTACTGATTTATTGATACAGATATTGTCACACGTGATTGAACATCTTCAGTTCATGTGAGTTCTTCTTAGTATTAGTATGTGTATGTGACATATTTATGTTGTCATAGCTAATTTAATTTATGCCATCATTGTTTTTTTTATTTCAATCTGAATTTACTCTTGAAAAATTCTTTAGTTCTTTCATTAATTCTTTGGATTTAAATTATTATTGTAAAAGCATGAAGACTAAAAATACAATGTTAATCAACGAAAAGAACCTTAAGAGTAAATGTGGTCTGAAAATTTCTCCTAGACATTAATATATAGTCCAAGTTTCTTTAGGAGTCGGTAAAATTATAATTTATTTTGTCTATTTCTTTTTTAATTTATGTCTGAAATCCTCATAAATAATTTTCCCTTATGTTAGGGATAATCACTAGAAAATTTGACACTTCTATTCCTACGCGCCAATAAGAATTTAACCCGGCCAAAGGCATCAAATTTTAGGGTAAAGAGACTCTAATTTTACATCTGTTTTACTCTCTAATTTCTATACATCCATCAATATAATTAAATTATCAAAATGTTGTTTGCCTTTTTTGCCCTTAGAAAATAGAGTTCATATGGGACAATATTATCATTTAACTATTTTCCTAATATACTAGTTTCTCGGCACGTGCGTCGCACGTGTATGCCGAGCTATGTAGTATAATTTTGTAAAATACTATAAATATTATTAAATTATCATTTGACTAAATAAAAAGCATAAAAGAAAAATGGACAAATTTCTATGGAAAAATCAGTGTAGATTGTCATAAGGGGATTTTTATATATTGGATATTGTTTGAGCCCACAAAGACGAACAATCAAAATTTAATTTGATATATATGATATATTTACTTATTTTGATTTTATGAGGTACAATCTAATGAAACATCTCCACTAAATTATAATTTTATGTAATACATCATAAACAATATTTTTTTATGTGTGTAATCTTATTTTACTTTTTATTCGTGCACTCTTCTCCAAGTCCATCTATCTCTAATAAGTTTTCCTTGTTACTAACATGCAGATTGCATCAAAAAAGTATGAGATTAAAAAATTAATGATAAATATTAATAATTAATTATGTACAAAAATAATTCATAAGTTCCTATAAATAATTGTCAAAGATAGTGTCACCACTAAATATTTCCACATGTTCCAAGGATACAAAATCCTTTGAAATACTTTTGGGTGGCAATGTTATTGGCTGATTTCTTTGCAATGGTGTTGTTAGTAAAAGTTATTTCAACTTCTATGTGCACTGAAATGTTGTTGGGGTTAACAGGATTTAATGAGCCATTATTAATATATTAGCTCTTATTTGGTTCATATAAATCCTTTCACTTTTTCACATAATTATTAAAAGAAGTTAAATGGATATGTTTTGTAGCTTGTTAACGGGGACAAATAATTTTACTAATTTTACTTTGTTTGCTCTTTTGACTGAACATAGTATGTATGGTTAGGTAGAGAACGCAAATATATATATATATATAGAGAGATTTTGTACCTTCTACCGTGATCAACATTCTTGTTTGAGATATACAATAAATTAAGATAATTTAACATCTTGTGCTGATAGTAGCTATTTTTTTTTTTAGTTAGGTCATTAAACTATTTTAACTTATTAAAAATTAAAGTATTACTAATTGTGTGACCGAGTAATCCAAGTAAGATATTAGGAAAAAGAAAGTATAGAATACAAATTTACATAGGATAAATGCAATATAAAATTTATAGTGAAAGAACAATAATTTTCAAATGAAAGTATGTGCCAAAAAAATACCAAACTTTGAGAGTTTGTTTCAAACAAACAAAAAAATTTGCAAACAAATGATTAACTTAAGCTAAATAGTATACCTCTATTACCAAGTAAAACCGTCCCATATGCAAGGATATTAACTAAAAGAGCAATGTTTTATAAAAGAATAGTGCCAAACGTCTCAGAACAAAATAAAATATTGAGAAATCACTTTTTCTTTATTAGCGTTTAGATAGGAACGGTATCATGTTTTAGAACAATCGCACTGAACCAGCATTTCAAATTTCATGAATAATCTCCGAGAAGTGTAATTCTTTAAATGATCTAGTTTCAAAGTGATATTCTGAAATTCTGCATCAAAGGAATCTCATTTGAATGAAACTTTCTTTGTCGTATTCATTTTTGCATTTAAATTTTAATTTGCCTAGAAAAAAACTGAAACTATTAGCACTTTAAAGAAACCCTCCTTCATGTTTAGGAAATTTAAAACATCTCTTAAATCATACAATAGAAAAATTGAAGGGATGGTTCAGTTGTAAATTTGAAAGTGAATATATGCATACTTGGATGACAAGAAATTTTTTAACTGCGCCAAAATAAGAATAAGTAGCACCGATTTTCACTGCCTTTCTGTTCACTTCCATCAAATATATTTCTGATACTGTAAATATAAAGTTTCATCAAATTTAATTTTACAAACAAGCACACATCTCTCATTCCTAGCAATGAACATTATAGGGTGAATAATTAATGATTTTATCGAACAAGTCATGTTGGATATCTTCATTTCAATTTGTTTGTCTGCCATGAATTTATTGCAGTAAAATTTGGTATTTGTAATGGTTATAAATGAGATTATATGGGAAATTAGTATGAAAGAGAAAACAATTGGCCTATTCTATTCTTTCGGAACGAAAGAATAATGGAGAACAATGGATTGAAGATTCCATCAACTTAACATCCAATGCTAACATTAAATATTTTATACATTTTAACATAGAGTTCAATTTACTTCTTTGGTTATCTAGAATGTTTTACGACCACAAAAATTTTCGTATCATATTTTCATTCTTTCACAAGAACTTTAATTTATTCTATATTCTACTTATTGCAATACGGAAATCATAAAATTCCCCTCTCTCAAGAATATTATGCCATTCATATTGCCAATTCTATTATTGATCATAGTTTCAATTTGGAGACAATAATGGGATAGTTGTAGTATAGATTTATACTGCAACATCACTTTGAGAATAAACGCTATTTTGCACCAACTTGAGATCATGATAATAAACAATCGTTAATTATATTTAGTTATTGGTTAAGGTTAATGTTCTTTGTGATTAAATATTTCATCCCACAATTTAAAAGTGAACTTTACATGATTTTATGCATGCAAGTATGCAACACATATGTTTTTGCCATCTAAATATTTTTTGGCAACGAAATAACTATTATAAACATATCAAAAATGTAAATTTAGCGTACATTTGAAGATCATCATAAGTATGTCATTTATCCTAATATTTACAAAACATAAATTTCACAAAATCCACAAAAGGTAGAAATCTATAAGTAAGCAATAAAGTAAAGTTAAGAAAACAGAACCCGTTTTTAATGAATCTAACCCGAGAGATTTGCATATTGTCAAAGATATATTGTTGTCTTTCGTTTTTGCTCCTTTTGCACGCGGTCAACTCTTTAGACAATTTTCCTTCTGCCCGCAAGGTCTCAATGACTTTTTATCTTCTAAACGTGTTAGTAGATTCCTTCGTATGAGAAGAAGATCCACAAAGGCAACAGTCACCAATTAACACACCTTTCGACAGAAATATAATCCACATGGAAAGAGTTTGCCACAATATAATTTTTGAGACATGTAGGAATGAATATAAGTTAAACAATTGTGTCTTTCCCTCCTTCGGGCTCGATAAAGGCAGCAACGGATCCCTCCTTTGATACATTAGTAACTGATACTACTATGAAAAGTTACACCTCTTCAAATAAATTTAGTATTTTTATTTAATATTTTTTATAAGTAGATTATTTAATTTAGTTAGAAGGGCAATTATGTAATTTAACTTTTTACTTAAGGTCTTCCTACTTTTAATATAATTAGTTTCTACGTTCATGCGTTGCACGAGATTCTTAAGTCAATTATTTATGAAAGAATTTTAAATTATTTTTTTGAAAAATTATTAAGAGATAGATAGGCAAAGAGTAAGAAATCGATTCCGAAAATTGGAACAAGTCCATTACGTCATTTATGATTTGTGTGCAAAATTTCAAGTCATTCCGGATTGATTTGATACGTTTCGGCACGAGTTTTGTAAGTTGGAAGATTTTAAAATTTATAAGTTCGATTCGAGGTGCAATTTGTAATTCCGACGTTGTTTGATGTGATTTGAGGCTTCGAGTAGGTCCGCATTATGTTATTAAACTTGTTGGTAAGTATCGAGGGGATCCCGAGTGGCTCGGATGAGTTTCGAACGGGTTTTAGATCATTTTGAAAATTTTGTTAAGGCTGATTCTGGCAGCCATTGATGCCATCGCATCTGCGAAGGATTTGGTCGCAGGTGCTCATTCGCATAAGCGAGGCAGTGGCCGCAAAAGCGGCTGGGAAAGAACATGGCAGAGGTCGCAGGTGCGATGCAGAAGCAGTATAAGTTTTTTTTCAAGTAGATATAAATATTTGCACAGAACATTGAAATAAAATATTGTTGCATACAATGAAACAGAACCTGAATTTAAACGGTCCCTCCAAGGCAGTGGCGGATCTACATTGTCTTTTATGGGTGCTCAAGCACCCACATCTTTGATTAGAATTAGTAAATTTACACGGGTAGTCATGAAAATATTTAGATAAATATTGAGCGAGCATCCACGACTAAATTCATTTTTTCTCTTCTTTCGGAATTTTTATCGGCTAGCGCCCATGGACTTTAAAATTCTTGATTCGTTAGGTCAATTATTTTGATTGCACGAGAACCTACATTATGTAAGAAGAACAATATCAAAAATATTACATTAATTATGATACGCGGCGCCTTCCTGAGATTCCTTGGAAGGGCGACGTACGGCTAGGCAACTGATGTCAGTGCAGTTGCTGTCCACCAACTGAGGTCCCCTCCGTACGCTAGACGAGATTGTCAGTGCCGCACGGGAAAACCAATATCAAGAGCAATTGAGAGAACAGAAATGAGAATTCAGAATGAAAGAAAGCTTGATTGCATTAATGAAAGCTATTACAGAAAAGCAACGCGGTGTCGAGGGGGAGAGACACCAGTACAGAGAATTGCTTGCTTGCTAGAAAGTTTTGATTGCTTGATCCCCCCTAATAGTACTTAAAAAAAATAATCCAAAGTTACAGGAGTAGACTTAATTAAGCTAGAGAAACATAATGGAAGTACATGAAATAAAACTACTCTATTTTTACAATGAAAATGACTTAGTCTTCTATAAGGCAGCAGCAGGTCCGTTGTCAGCAGCAGTGTCTTTGGCATCACGGTCTGCGCGCGCGGCGTTGTTGGCTTCTGCCTGCGGCTTGGCGCTCGCGAGGGATATCGGTGGGGCGACAGAGGCACCTGCGCGCTTGTCACTTGGCGCGGCCAAGACCACGGGGCCGTCCGTGGCGCTAGGCATTGGGAGGTTCGCTAGGACGCCACGGGGCGCGCCCAAGGGGTCATGGGGCATGGCTGGAAAGCCGCCCATGACATTCTCCCCCACCTGAGTTGGCGACGTCCTCGGCGCCTTACTTGCAAAATAATCTTCAATGAGGCTCTTGTAGGCTTTGAGGTTTGTTCCCCTCTCCCAAGTATTCTCTTCTGCATCACAGTCATGCCATTTCACCAAAAATTCTTGGTGATCTTTCCTTGAGGCATGAATCACTCTGTCATCAAGGATAGCTTCAACACGCCTTTTCCCGGTTGAATTGGGACCTCGAATACTGGGTATTGTGAGCTGGCTCCTTGAAGAATCCTCCGTGTCTTCCCGAAAAGGTTTCAGGAGACTGACATGGAAGACAGGATGAATTTTCCACCAAGCTGGGGTATCCACCCGGTATGCAACCTTCCCAATACGCTTTTCAATGGACAAGGGTCCAATGTATTTTTGCAATAGGCGAGGGTCATGGACCCCTGCAAATAAGTACCGCTTTGGAATTTTGACCATCACTTTGTCTCCTACTTGATATTCAACAAAGCGACGATTCTGATCAGCATGCCTCTTCATCCGCTTTTGGGCTTTGACAAGGTAGCTCCGCACTATCTCCAAATTCCGCCTCCACTCTTTTGAGAAGCTGGCAGCTCGGGGAGATTTAGCCATGTTTGGTGCATTCACAGTGTGTGGGAGTAGCGGTTGCTGTCCGGTAACAATTTCAAAAGCGCTTTTGTTGGTACTAGAGCTCTTTTGTGAATTGAAACACAGTTGAGCAGCATCCAGAAGCTTCACCCAATTCTTCTGCGATCCGGTTACAAAGTGGCGGAGGTATTCCTCCAACATACCATTGAACCGCTCTGTCTGGCCATCCGATTGCGGATGAAAACTTGAGTTGTGACTCAATTTTGACCCAAGGCACTTGAAGAGTTGGGTCCAAAAGTTGCTAGTGAAGCGTGAGTTGTCACTAACAATGTCTTTGGGCAGGCCCCAATATTTGACGACATGAGAGAAGAAGAGTCGAGCTGTATCTTCTGCTGATATATATTGTGGGGCTGCAATAAAGGTGGCATACTTGGAAAACTGGTCCACCACAACCAAGATGGTTGTGAGATCTCCGACCTTGGGCAATCCGGTGATGAAATCCAGGGAAACGCTTTCCCAAGGTCTCTTTGGGACAGCGAGTGGTTCCAAGAGTCCCGCTTGTGTCAAGCGGTCCGACTTGTTCTTCTGGCATACTAGACAAGTCTTCACATACTGAGCGACATCATCAGCCATTTGAGGCCAATAATAGGCACGACGAAGTAACGCCATGGTGCGTTCTTCACCGGGATGGCCGGCCCACAGAGTATCATGACATTCCGCTAGAAGAGTCCTCCGCAAATCTCCTCCTTTAGGAACATAAAGTCGGTTCCCTTTTACTTTCAGAAACCCATCTTCCATGTAGAACTGGCGAGTCTTGCCCTGTCCTACCAAATCAACCAAATACTGAGCAGCAGGATCCTTGATGAGTAGATCCCGTATTTGGTCCTTGATGGATGTGGCTACTTCGCTCCCCTTTAGGGTGGCGAGTAGGCACACCGATGCTAGATCAGCTCTTCGACTGAGTGCATCAGCAACATGATTGGTCTTTCCACTGCGATACTCCAAGTTGAAGTGGAATTCAGCTAGGAGTTCCTGCCACCTGGCCTGTCGACCGTTCAGCTTCGGTTGGGTCATGAAATGGCTAACAGTTGTGTTGTCTGTCTTGACCACGAACGGGGTTCCCAGCAGATAGTGCCTCCAGAGGCGCAAGCANATTTTTGCTAGGACCACCACTGCTGGGCTGGCCCCCTTTGAACCCTGCTCGGGCAGGCGGCTGAGGCCTGTCCCTTCGAGCTTCCATTTGATAGTCCCCAAGGCATTCAGCTGCTTGGATTGCCTTGGGAAGGGAATCTACCCTTTGTCTCTGTAGCTCCACGCGGGCATAAGGTTTCAACCCTTCCATGAAGGTGAAGAGTTTGTCCTTATCCCCTATGTCGCGTATGCTGAGCATGAGTGCGGAGAATTCTCGCACGTAGTCCCGCACTGATTTTGTTTGGCGGAGCTCCCGTAGTTTTCTCCTTGCATTATATTCAACATTCTCGGGGAAGAACTGCAGGCATATAGCTGCCTTCAGTTCGGCCCATGTCTCGAGAGCATCTTCACCGGCCTTGATGGCTTCGTACTTCACACGCCACCAGAGTTTAGCATCACCCTGAAGATACATGGCAGCAGTTGCTACCTTCTTAGCTTCCTCCAGATCCCCAACATCATCGAGATACTGTTCGACGTCAAAGATGAAGTTTTCCACTTCCTTGGCATTCCTAGCTCCACTGTATGGCTTTGGCTCAGGAATTTTCAGCTTCTTTGTCGCGGAAGCGGAGTTCACAGCACCTCCGATTTGGTTTCCACCTCCTCGGAGTAGGCCCTGTAAAGCAGAGTTGACAACATTGAGTTGGTCTGTCAATTTATCAATGGTTTGTCGCATGGCAGTCACCTTTTCTGCCTCTTGTGCCCTGTGGGCTAAATCCTCTGTGCGCTCCTGTTGGAGCCCCTCGAATTTGTCAAAGATTTCGGCTGCCTCTGTGGCTGCCGTCTGCCGGTCTCCCTCGGAGTCGCGACTGATGTTTTCAACGTCAACTTCGACCTGAAGCACCCTGTGGTCCAGGTCGTCCAACCTTTGCAGTAGGTTGGTTCTTAGTTCAGGCACCGTATCCATAATAGGCCGCCATACCTCAACCGTCCCTTCGAGGGCCGCAATGCGGTCCCCATGATTCACCATGGTCAGAAATGGTGGTATGTCAATACGTTCCCTCGTCCGATGTCGAGCCTAGGCTCTGATACCAACTGATACGCGGCGCCTTCCTGAGATTCCTTGGAAGGGCGACGTACGGCTAGGCAACTGATGTCAGTGCAGTTGCTGTCCGCCAACTGAGGTCCCCTCCATACGCTAGACGAGATTGTCAGTGCCGTACGGGAAAACCAATATCAAGAGCAATTGAGAGAACAGAAAGGAGAATTCAGAATGAAAGAAAGCTTGATTGCATTAATGAAAGCTATTACAGAAAAGCAACGCGGTGTCGAGGGGGAGAGACACCAGTATAGAGAATTACTTGCTTGCTAGAAAGTTTTGATTGCTTGATCCCCCCTAATAGTACTTAAAAAAAATAATCCAAAGTTACAGGAGTAGACTTAATTAAGCTAGAGAAACATAATGGAAGTACATGAAATAAAACTACTCTATTTTTACAATGAAAATGACTTAGTCTTCTATAAGGCAGCAGCAGGTCCGTTGTCAGCAGCAGTGTCTTTGGCATCACGGTCTGCGCACGCGGCGCTTTTGGCTTCTGCCTGCGGCTTGGCGCTCGCGAGGGATATCGGTGGGGCGACAGAGGCACCTGCGCGCTTGTCACTTGGCGCGGCCAAGACACGGGGCCGTCCGCGGCGCTAGGCATTGGGAGGTTCGCTAGGACGCCACGGGGCGCGCCCAAGGGGTCATGGGGCATGGCTGGAAAGCCGGCCATGACAGTTCACATGTACATTATGAAGACGTGTCTCAAAAATAAGAAAATGCACATTGATAGAAATATTTGTCAAAATTCATCACATACAATTAACTGAATCCTTATATACTCTCACCAAGAAAATGAATTAATTTCATATTTAATTTTCACTAATTAATTCAGAAAGGAGACAGTACTAAAAAAAATACTATTTTCTCATCCGAAAAAAGATGACCGAAAAACTAATCAAAAGTTCGATTGCACTAATATTTGTTCAATGTTTTTTGACAAAATCAACCGAGTTAGTGGGGGTTTTTTGCTCCAAAATATGAGAAACTATTTTTTCGATCGAGTCAGTCGATAATAATATATCGGAAAAATTATTTTTTAAGAAGCCTACTGAAATTGTCGGTTTCCTATTTAAACTAAATAAAAAACTGTGTTAAGTCGGTCGTTTTTTTGGGTCAAATCTTTGGTGAACTCATTTTAAGAAACCAACCAAAAGGTAACTTATTTTTAGAAAACAACCAACCGAATCGGGCGATTATTCTTGCTAAAAAATATGGTTGAAGAGTAAAGTTAAGAAAAATAAAAGTCTTAAACTGACAAACATCAATGGTCTAGTATAGAATAGTACTTCGCCATAGTATAGACCACGGTTTGATTCTCAAATAGTGCACCGCATAGGTCAATTTTTGATCCGGACCTAAATATTTTCGACCCACCATTTTCAGTTGGTACGGATCGCATTCAGTTGGTTTTTTTCCGTCGAGAAAGGGTCTTTTTTAGTAGGGGGATTTTAAGAAAGAAATGTTGTGACTCATCACTAAATACTTACTTCTCATCCAAAATGACTATCACAAAATGTGGAAAATAAAGTACGTACGAAGAGAAATTAGTGTAACACCAAATACAAAAAGCCAAAAGGTATTATCTTAGGAGACACATGTTGGAAAAGGCCAAGTAAATCGCATTAGATTATCTTCGCATCTTCGTCAAAATCAAACCCCACATCTCATGTTAAGTGTCTGGAGCTTTTTGACATGCCAAACGCTGGTAAAATCGATCTGTCATTAGGGGCAAACCTTCTATTTTCTGTTGGGTGCGGTAACTTTTTTGGGAAGTACTTTAATTTGTTCTGACATTGATTGCATGTTTTTGACTAAGAAGAAATATAAAGTCTTGCTAATTTCAACATCAAAAAACGTAAAATACCTTTTACATTAGACATCCCATATGTTTAGGCCATTGGTCTATTCATCTTTTTAATCAACTCTCTTTAATCCAAGATGTCTAAGACAATGACGTCAACCTTATTTTAAAAATATAAGAAAGAAAAAATGTAAAATAGAATAACGTCAATCCTTATATGTCAGCAATATGGTCTTTTTTTTCCTTGAATAAAACTCCTTATATTTACACCAAAATACATGCATCAACTTACCATAGTTAAATGATGTTATGATGTAAAAATATATATTTTAACCATGGTTAAGTAATATAAGTGTATATGCAAACATAGGCACACATCTATTGATTTGGTATAGACATCCGAAATAGGTTTTTAGCCTCTTTATAGCACAGGGTCTTAACCGTTAACCTCAATCACTTAACAAAATTCATATGCTACTACAATAAAACAAGGAATTGTAGAAAAAAAGAGAGTAAAACAAGGGTATGAAATAAGCAATATTATGATATTTCCTTCTTTTTAATTCTTAAAGAGGGCGTCTCTTCTTTTCCACACCCATATTCCTCCTCCTTTTCAGATACTTAAGCTTCTAATGCTACGGAATTAGTTTTTTCAATCAATCAATTCAAATTAATGCGTAGGGATCTGCCCTCATTGAAATAAATGTCTACCCTTCCCGCATTTGAAGATAGACTAATGTTTAAGATTTCCTGCTTTCATGAAAATCCTTTCTTCTCTGTCCGTCGGAGATTACTCATATATGGGTGAATAACCGTGAAGTTCGCAATCTTTTGAGGGAGGTGAGTCAACCGACTGACAAGGAACTGACATAAGAGAAAAAGAGGAGTGAAATCATACGACGAAGTTGGAAAGGACTCTACTAATCATAATAAGGTTAGTCTCACCAACTCAGAAGTCCTTGAAAGCTTTGATCTACGGAACTGACATATACTTGTGCCCAATGCACGCATTATCAGAAATGACACACAAAATATTCTCATCACTGAAGCCATACAAGTTGTACATTCCAGAAGCTCTTAGAGACCGGCGCTTGGGTATGACAATGGTACCACATTTCATTTCAGTTTAGCCATTTGGTATCTGAGACTTATTGGCCTAACTAAGCCACATGTTTGGCGTCGCATTGCGCCCATTGAAAAGTATTTCCTACTAGAACTTTTTTCATTCCTAAGATTGTATCCATCCCACCGCATTCCTTGACAGAGGCAGAGCCATGATTTGAAGCTTATGGATTCAGGATTCTGAATTTTTGAAGTTACTAGGTATTCAATAAATTTTTTTAAGACAACTATATGATTTGGACCAAAGCTACTGAGTTTGGCCGAATCTGTAGCTTCTACTCTCCTCGGCCACTGTCCCTTAGTGGTCACTGTATTTTAACTTATTCACGGCTTGTACCCAATTCGCTCTTAGAAATTTAAAGGTTTTAATCCCCAAATATTCTTTTTAGTTAATTTGCCTTTTTATTTATTTATTCTGTTTTAAGCATATTATATCAATGTATGCGGAAGAAGGCTAGTCACATGACTTTAGAGGTTTTATCCGATAACATATAGATTGTATAGGGTTTTAGCAAAATGATTTTTCAATACTAAGAGTCTGTTTGGATTAGCTGATTTGAAGTAGCTGATAAGCATTAGGTGCTGAAAAGTACTTTTAAGTGCTGAAAGTGATTTAATAAATAAGCAGTTACGTGTTTGGATTCAAGTGCGAAAATTGATAATAAGCTGCTGCAGTATTTGATAAAAAAGTGTTGATAAGCTCTTTTTCTATTAAAATGACTTAAATAACCTTATAACTGTTTATACTTATAAGGGCGTAATTTCTTCAAAATTTAAGATTCCAGATCGATTCAAATACAAAATATTCTATTTGTCTTTTTATTTTAAATACAACTGTGCTTAGATAAGATAATTTTTATGATAAATATAATTTATTTTATGATAAGCATATATTCATAAGTTATAATAATTAATAAATTGACAAAAATTTCTCTATACAAATAAACCTAAATAAGACAAAATATTTGAAGAGCAACAAACATTATCTTCATCACCACAATACTTACAAAGCAATACACCAAGAATTTAATATTTCCTCATTAATTACATATAGTTGAAAAATTAATACACAATCACATAGATACAAATATGCAAAGGAATAGAGTATTTGCTTATGTTAAATAGTTAATGAGAATTCAAGACTTGAAGAGGCATGGGGCTAAGGTTGAAATAATACTTGAGGCAGTGAGTATCGATGTAAGAGTTTTGTTCTAAAAAAGAATATTTTAAGGATAAAATAGTAAAAATCTTGGTCAAACTTAAAGTGCTTATAAGCTAAAAATTCATAAGCTGGGGGTGACCAGCTTATGGCTTTTGGCTTATTTTTGACTTATAAGCATGTGGCTTATAAGCACTTTTAACTTTACCAAACGCGTAGATAAGCCGAAAAGTGTTTATAAGCTAGTTTGACCAGCTTATAAGCTTAGCCAAACACCCTCTAAATCAAAGTATATTTGAAGTCTTTATTTGAAATTGAGCCAACTATTGAGTACTCGACCTTCTTGCAGGCAACTTTTCATTTTTTGTGTGTCTATGTTTTACCACTTTTTTTAAACAAATCGAAGTCATGTTAAGTCCTATAAGTAGAAAAAATGGTATAACAAGGTGATCTTTGTAAGAAAAATGAGTAGATAATATTGACTAAGAATTTATCAAAAATACTGTGTCGTGGCAAGCCACTGCCTTGATAGCGATTTCGGCCCGACTAGGTGCAAATCGTTAAGATCGGTCGCTCCCCAAGGTTCCACAGCACCTCCAAACACGTGCACTCGTGGCTGGAAGTTTAGAATTTGCACAAAACAGTTGCCCAGAAGAAAGTAATGATTATCAAGATGAATTCTTGGTTAAGAATTGAGTGAATATGATGGCTAATGATCATCTTATTTATAGGCAATTAGGGAGGTTGCATGTATGACAAGTGTGGAGAGTCTTTTAACACTTGTCCAAGTATATTAGTCCATTTGATAAGTGTACCTAGTCTTCCATGCATGAAGACACATGGTAGATTTGCATAGCCACTTATCAAAGCCATTCAACACTTGACTTTAAATCAATGCCACATGTAAAACTCTTGCCATGTATCAATTATCTAAGAGTATTTGGCCACTTGGAAATAGGTAGGATACTAGTAAAATAAAAAAACCCATGGCTATTGGTTGTAAATGGATTTGCAAAAAGAAATCTTTGACTTTGCATTATAAATAATACCAATAATCCCCCACTAATGCAAAGACAAAAATAGAATAATTCTGGGCAAAAGAAGGAATATGTACTTAAGTGTCAATATCTTTCGATTTGAATTGACACGTACTGAAATGAGGCAACAACTAACATCCACAAAGTGAAGTACTCTTGAACTGAATGGACATTAACTGAGACCCCCACAACACAAACTATATCCATAATTTTATACAAACTCTGCGATACTAACAAAGTGCTTTTATGGTCATGCACATACCTTGGGTCTCATGAGTGCTCTAGAAAGACATCCCAAGTCTTTCATAAAAGGCGACCGCACCTTTACACTCACGTAGGTGATTCCATCAAGTCTATCTACACATAGACTACCTTAAGTCTATGAAATCATTAAGAGCAAAATAAGCTCAACCTTATAAAGCACTACCACACGCCATAGGGATAGGAAATGTAGTGCATATTGAGGTCTCATATGGCTTCATTTGACCACAAACGGGTATCTACCATACTTCCTCAATCCATGGGCTTTAGCCCCATCCCCCTCGACGTTTCAAGGATAACTCTCCTTGCCAAACCCTTGGTTAAAGGATCAGTCAAATTGCTCTCGGATCTTACATATTCCAAGGAAATAACACCATGTTTCAACAACTGTTTTACCGCACCATGCCTAATGCGGATATGTCTTCCTTTTCCATTATACACACTATTTTTGACAATTCCAATTGCTACCTGTGAGTCACAATGTAGAGAAACTAGAGAAGCTTATCTTCCCCACAAAGGCACGTCTGCCAATAAGTTTCTCAACCACTCGGCTTCTTGCCCTTCCAACTCAAGAGCAATGAATTCAGACTCCATTGTAGATCGTGCTATACAAGTTTGTTTTGAAGACTTCCATGAAATAGCACCTGCACCCAAAGTAAACACATAGCCACTAGTGGAGCTAACTTCATCATTGTCAGTAACCCAGTTCGCATCACAAAATCCTGTGAGCACGTGATTTTTGCCCTATATGAAATACTCCTACAGAATCCTAAGGAAATAGATTTTTCTTTTAATTATTTGACCTTTTAGGAATTTTTGTAGAATTTTCTTAATTATTTGCAATTTTCTATGCATGTTTAATTTTTATTTAAATCATGAAAAAATACCAAAACATCATGTATTGCATTTAGGATTTTGTTTTACATTTTTTGAATTAATCAGTAATTATTTATTTTATAAAAATTTGAAAATCACAAAAAAATAGCTCAGTTTTACATTTTTTGTCTTTTAATTTTTAGCTTATGAATTTTTCTCTTTTAATTTAGAATTAATTATTCATTATAATTTTTATAATTAGCTAATTAGTTTAATTTCACACTTTTGGATAATTAGAAAATAAAAGAAGGAATTGGAAAAAAGATTTGTCTTGTGAAATTGGGCCATTTTAATTGAAGACCCGCTCAAATTTTTCCCAATCCAGGCCAAAAAATTGATTCCCACCCGCTCCAACCATTCAGTCATTTAGACAACTCAAATGACGTAGTACGAAACCAAAACTACGTCGTTTTGAGTTCAGGGGTTTAAAAATAGATCCTGGCCCTTCATCTTGGTTCATCCAATGGACGAGAGAGTCTCCCCCTTTTCGTTTATAATTGTCTGAATAACCTCATACCAAATCACTTCATCTCCTCAATCTCTCTCATCTCTAACATAAAACCCTAGCGCCGCCCTAAGGTTCCCAAGCTTCCACCGGCCGGTGGCGGAGCCCAGTCGACCCCAAATCTTTACCACACAACCACCACCCACACCTGATTTCCAATCCACCACCACATCTCCTCAAATCTTCACCAAATCAGACCAGTTTCGGATCTAAAAAAAAGAAGAAAAAGAAAAATCCCCCAAGTCTTCGAGCTTCCAAGAACGATTAGGGCTGAAATTGGTATTGTTCGTCTGTTCTCGATGAGAACATGCGATTGATGCCAATTTTGGTTCAAATCGAAGTCTGCCTGAGGTTTGTCAAGACCTGTCCGTCTGCCTAGTTAGGTATATCCGTTCATTTCTCTTTTTTGCTTTATTCTCATCCTCGTCCCCTTCTGATTCTTTCTTTTCTTTCTTGTTTTCTGTTTTATCGTTTCTGTGTGCATGTTAAGTTAAGTCATTTTAGTCAGCATGTTGTTAGCTCATTTGATTTCGTGGTCTGATTTGCTCAAGTCTCCCTTTGTTTTTGGTTCTTTGGAATTATGATTTCAGAAGTTCTGATAACTCCGTTGGCCTATTTTTCTCGTGGGTTTTTTGTTTCGAATTAAGATATTGGGCTTCGTAGGTCAGAAGCCCAAAGAGGGGAAAGGTCATTGTTGGTTGTCAAGCCCATGGTTTAGGTTTGGGGTTTGGTGTAATCTGACCCATGTTTGGTTCCTGAAAGTAAATAACCGAGGACTAAAGGGTAGTTTAGGGAATTTAATAAGGGGAATCTTTATTAACTGATTGGGAAGCTTCCAGGAAAGAGGGGATTGGGTAGTTTAACAAACAGGCTAGAAAATCAGGGTCTAAACTGAAAAAATGAAAAGTGGGGAAGGGGTAAGGCTGAAATCATTTCTGTTGCCCTAGGACTTTCTATATGGTGTTTGGTGAATATGCAGCCGTTGCTCGGGTCCCGAACGCAGTCCCTCGACTCAAGGAGTGGGCCGAGGGCCTTGTGTCCTGAAAACCATATTTCGAGCGCGCATGGCGCGAGCTTTCAAAGGGCCGGTGGGAGGCCCGTTCTCATGGTGAGTTTCTTTTCCTGAGTGAATAATACTTGGTTTCCTTTTGTGCCGTTGAGTTCTTACTCGTTTCTTTTCCCTTTGCAGGTCTTCATAAGGATGTTGCCATGAGGCCTCCATCCGGTGACGAGGATGGTCCTACTAAGTCCCCTGCTCTGAGAAGGGTGATGAGATGAAAAGGAAGAGGTCTCCGAGTTCTCCGAGCTCGGAACCGGAGAAAACAAAAAGAAGGCTGGTGTGTAAATCTAAGGATAGAGACAGAGCTCAAGTGCCCTTTTCGGATTCACTCTGCCGGCTGAGGGACGAGTCTGAAGAAGAAGAAGCCTCTGAACTGGTGGCCCACGTACGGTCGGGGTTCGAGGTACGATAGGCCCCCGAGTTAGAGAGAGGTGAGGCTGATCTGCCTCGATCTAGGGAGGCCAACGAGGAGATCATGGTCAGGGCCGGTGTTGAGGCCATGATGTAGGCCAATATGGAGGCCGTGATCGGGGCCTCTCAGGATGAGGGCGGAGCCTCTAAGGATGTACTCGGTGTGATAGACATCACCGAGTCGCATTCATTCACTGAGTCAATGATCAACGAGGCTCAGCCAGCAAAATCTCTCCCTAATGAGGGGCCCTATAGGGTGGCAGACCCATTTCACAACATCTTTGATGGTTTAGACTCTACCATTTCGGAGGATGTCACCGGGTTGGGTGACTTTCCGGTACCAAACAAGAGTTTGTCTTTGGAAACCAGTGGGTCTTCTTTGAGTCTGAAACTAGTAAATCGGTTCTCAGCTTTGAGTGCAGATCCCGACCAGAAGAAGTCAATTATTATGTCTATTCCGGAGGATGCTCGGGGTCCTCTCTGCCCCCGTGGGGGTTCAAGTTATCTTCGATGCCTGGTGATCGAAGATGATCAAGAAAATATGAACGAGGTGGACGCACCCTTCCTGTTCTTCGAAGCCCAACAGGCATTAAACCGGGTAACTCCGAATGCCTCTTGACAACTTTTATTATGTACTTAGATTAAGTCATAAATAATTGTAACCATTTCCTTTGTGTTTGTAGGCCTCTGTGCTTCATCAAGAAACTTTTCTTTGATATCGAGAAGAGTTAAACCAACATGAGACCGAGACCCGAGGGCTCATTGAGAAGAGGGATGCCTACAAACTTCTCAGTGAGCAACGTGAGGGGGAGGTCAAGAAGATCCAAGATGAGTTAGAGGCGGCTCAGAAGGAGCATTCCGACCTGGTCGTGCAGGCAAGAAGAGTATTTGTGGTTAGTAATAATGAGTCAGATATGGTGGCTAATGGCCCAAACCCGCAGGTCTAACAGAAGCTTGACCAGATTGGACAACTCCAAGCAGAGGTGGATGCGGTGAAGGCCGAGGCCCAAGAATGGAAAAAGAACATGGACCACCTGGCCTTAGAAAAGGACACCGCCCGGGCACAACTAGCTTCGGCTGAGATCCAGCTTCGAGCTGTAAAGGAGAAGCCCTTGGTGCAGGTCAAGGAAATTGAGGAGCTCTAGTCCCAACTGAATTTGCCATCTCCAATCGAGAGGATCTAGCCAAGGAGCTTGAAACGGCCAAGTCGGAGGCCAAAGTAATTAAAGTTGATGCCGATGAGATGGTGTCCATTTATAAGGCCAATGCTGAGGTGACTCAGGTTCGAGCAAAGGACATCGTGGAGCACGCAAAGCGGCAATCTCGAAGAGAGGCTCTCAAGGAAGTTCACGCTCGAGATTTTGACTTATCGACCAAAATCGAGAGTGCCAAGGAGCTCAAAGACGAGGCTAAAAAGTTGTCTTATCCCGAGGATGATGATGACTCCAAGGATTTAAGCGAATTCGAAGGCGGAGGAGATCCCGAGGGTGACGAGGCGGCCCCCGGCGAAGACTAGGCCACTTAGGCTCTTTGTAAATGTTTTTTGTTTTTTACTTTTCGATTTACCCTTTGGTTGAGGACGTTTGGCCTATGTAAAGAATTTGTATCGGGGCCGTTTTGGCCCTTGTAAGAAATTTTTGATATGTATATAAAGCCCTTTTTCCCGTCAGCAATTTCTAAGTTCTTTGCTTTGTCATTTATATTTGCAACGATTAAAATGCCTTAGCATAAAATAGTTAGGTTATGCTCGGAGGTTCGAACAAGCCTTGCCTTCAATATTATTTTGTTTTTAAGGCATCGTGGGCTTTCGGTGTGACCCAAAAGTTTTCCAGAAAGTATTTATGCTTTCTTAGATAATAGTTTTGCTGAGGGTAGCTTTTAGAACCAGTTAAGAAATTTTAAAGCCTTGTTATTTTTTATTACGGGTCCCGAACGTCTTCGAGCCATTTTAATTTGGTCGTAGCCTTTTTAGTTCGGGCGTTGCCCAATGGGCTTGTCACCGCGAGTTATCCGGGCTTACCTAGGATAACAGTCCCTGAGGGGGATGGCCGTTCCCTTTAAAATTCGGGCGCTTGCCTAATAGTCTTGTGCCTCCGACAACCTGGATTGTTTGACTTTATTTTCGGGTGGCAGTCCCCGAGTGAGAGTTTTGTTCGAACTCGGGTTAAAGTGGCCCTTAGGCTCGATACCTTTAGGGGGTCGGATGTAGGAAATTCCTTGAGAAAATGCAAGAATTTTTTTTAAAAGGACAAAATATTTATCCGCAAGGAAGAGACTTCTTTTTATTCTTGTGCAAAATAGTTATACATGCATACATGCTTTGTGCCAAGGCTCGAGCAGTCTATGCGGGCACGGTTTATTTGACCGTTTGGCCCTTACAATAATTCCTATCTATCGTGACCCTTTAATCATGAAGTTTCTTTCCTTGCTAAAGTCGATATCCGAGAGTAATACCCTCTAGTATTTGAGGTTGATCATAGAGAGAAGCCCCTGATACTATTGATGCAATCTTTAACACCGGTTCATGACCAGCCTTCAATTCTAAGTTAGCTCGATCCACTGTTGCCTCGTTAAAAGCCTTGCCGGAAAACTCATTTGGGACAAAACCGGTTCAAGGGAAAAAGAGTGCAACGCGTGCTTTCAGACCTAAAAATCTGTACTGCTTCTTGCTAGTTACATGTAAGAGTTAGTTCAAAAATAAGTAAAAAGGAACTGAACGGGGTCGTACCTTAGCAATAGTATCACTTCAATTGAGTTATATTCCAATTGTTCGGTAGTGGCTCGCCCTTCATTGTTCCGAGTTCGTAGGATCCCTTTCCGGTGATCTCAATAATCTGGTATGGTCCTTCTCAGTTCAGGCCCAACTTCCTTTCATTCGGGTTTCAGGTGTTTAGTGTGACCTTTGTTAGTACTAAGTCACCGATATTGAAGTGCCGTAGGTTGGCCCTTCGATTGTAGTACCTCTCGATCCCCCGCTTTTGGGTGGCCAATCGGACAAGGGCGGCTTCGCGCCTTTCATCTAGTAGCTCTAGTCTCATACTCATGGCCTCGTCATTCGACTCCTTGGTAGCATATCGGAATCTGATACTTGGTTCTCCGACTTCGACCGGTATTAGAGCTTTGGCACCGTAAACCAGCGAGAATGGGGTGGCTTAGGTACTGGACTTCGAGGTCGTACAATACGCCCATAGGAATTCGGGTAGGATTTCCTTTCATTTTCCTTTGGCGTCAATTAACCTCTTTTTTGAGGTTTTGGAGTATGGTTTCATTGGTTGATTCTGCTTGCCCGTTCCCACTGGGGTGATAAGGTGTTGATAGGATCCTTTTGATCTCATGGTCTTCAAGAAATTTTGTCACATTGCTACCGATAAATTGTTTCCCGTTGTCGCATATGATTTCTGACGGCATTCCAAACCGACGTATGATGTGATCCCAAATGAAGTCGATGACTTTCTTCTCCCTGACCTTCTCGTATGCCTGGGCTTTCACCCACTTAGAAAAATAGTCAGTCATAAACAATATAAATTGAGCCTTACTAGGTGCCCATGGAAGAGGGCCAACGATGTCCATTCCATACTTCATGAATGGCCATGGTGACAAAATCGAATGCAGCAACTTCCCAGGTTGGTGAATCATCGGAGCATTTTTGGCATTCATCACATTTTCGTACGAACTCTTTCGCATCTTTTTCCATGTCGATCCAGTAATAGCCAGCTCTGATTACCTTTCGAACCAATGATTCGGCACTTGAATGATTTCAGCATGTGCCTTCGTGAATTTCCCTTAGAACATACTCAGTATATCCTGGTCCTAGACATATTGCTAGTGGGCCATCGAACATTCTTCTGAACAAGGTATCATCTTCGGACAAGCTAAACTAGGCTGCCTTTGTACGCAGGGTCCTTGATTCTTTTAGATCCAAGGGCAGTTTCCCAGTCTTCAGATATTCTACATATTTGTTTCTCCAATCCCAAGTCAAGCTTCTAGAGTTTATTTCGGCGTGACCTTCTTCCACTATCGATCTCATGAGTTTTACGAGTGCCCCCGAGTTGAGCTCGTCGTCTTCGACCGACGACCCTAATTTTGCTAGGGCATTGGCCTCGCTATCTTGATCCCGAGGTACGTGTTGTAAAGTCCACTCCTTGAAACGATGTAATGTTACCTACAACTTATCTAGGTACCTTTATTCGTTCTTCTCTAACCTCGAATGCCCCATTAACTTGGTTCACTACAAGGAGGGAGTCACACTTAGCTTCGATCGCCTCTGCCCCCAAGATTTTGGCTAGTTTGGGACCTGCAATCATGGCCTCATATTCAGCCTCGTTGTTAGTCGATTTCATAGTTCTAATAGATTGTCTAACTACATTGCCTGTGGGTGGCTTCAATACGATGCCAAGTCCGGACCCTTTTACGTTTCAGGAGTCGTCCGTAAAGAGGGTTCAGATCCCCAAAGACGTCCTCGAGTTTACCAACTCTCTTTCGACCTCGGGTATTAGAGCCGGTGTAAAGTCGGCTACGAAATCTACCAAAATTTGAGATTTAATAGCTGTCCGGGGTCAATACTCAATATCGTACCCACTGATTTCTAGAACTTATTTGGTCAATCTTCCTGAGAGTTCGGGTTTATGCGTTATATTTCGCAATGGGTAAGTAGTCACAACACATATAGGATGGCATCGATAGGATGGCATTGAAAATGTGGTTTTAGTTTCCTAGAGGCGCTTAACAAGGCGAGCAATTTTTTCAAGGTGAGGGTATCTAGTTTCGGCCTCACCTAGGGTCCTGCTAACATAGTAAATTGGTAATTGCGTACCTTGCTCTTCCCTAACCAGGACTCCAGTTACCGCTATCTCTGATACTGCAAAGTATAGATATAGTTATTCGTCTGCCTTCGGTGTGTGAAGCAGTGGTGGGATCGATAGATATCGCTTGAGTTCTTCCAAGTTTCGTTGGCATTCCAGGGTCCATAAAAAGTTGTTTTTCTTCTTCAATAACGAGAAAAATCGGTGGCTCTTATCAGAGGACCTCGAAATGAATCGCCCCAGGGCGAAAATGAACCCGGTTAGCCTTTGCACGACCTTCACGTTTTCCACTACCATGATATCCTCGATGGCTTTGATCTTGTCGGGGTTGATCTCAATTCCCCGGTTGGATACCATGAACCCGAGAAATTTACCTGATCTGACTCCGAACGCATATTTCTCTGGATTCAGCTTTATATTGTACTTCTTCCATATACTGAGGTTTCCTGCAAATACTTTAAATGGTACTCTGCTCGCATGGACTTAACTAACATATCGTCAATGTATACTTCCATGGATTTCCCTATTTGTTCTTTGAATATCCGATTTACTAGGCATTGATAAGTGACACCGGCATTTTTTAACCTGAATGACATCACGTTACAGTAGTACGTGCCGTACTTAGTGATGAAGAAGGTTTTTCCTGATCATCCGGGTTTATCCGTATTTGGTTGTACCTGGAGTAGGCGTCGAGAAAACTGAGAATCTCATGGCCGGCCGTGGCATCAATCATGCAATCGATGTTGGGCAAAAGGAAAGAGTCCTTGAGACATGCGTTATTCAAATCCTTAAAATCTACATACATTCTCAATTTGTTCCTTTTATAGGGTCTACCACTACGTTTGCTAACCATTCCGAGTATTTCACCTCTCAAATGGACCCTATTTTAAGGAGTTTAGATACCTCGTCCTTGATGAAAGCATGTTTGATCTCGGACTGGGGTCTCCTCTTCTGGTTGACCGGGTGGAATTTCGAGTCCAGGCTTAGCTTGTGAGTGGTAATCTCCGGTGGGATCCCAGCCATATCAAGATGGGACCACGCGAAACAATCTATGTTAGCTGTAAGAAATTGAATGAGTTTTTTCCTGAGCTCGGGGGTTAATCCCGTGGCCAGGTATACCTTCCGATTGGGTAAATGTTCGATCAATGTGACTTGTTCCAGCTCTTCGACCGTTGATCTTGTAGCGTCGGAATCATCAAGGACTATAAAAGATTTGGGGACCCCGTAATCATCATCTTCATCAATCCCCTATTTATTCGATTGGGTCGTGGCTGGTGTCGGTAATTGCTTTTTAGCTTCCTTCTTTGTATTCGAACTCGGTTCCTTTGATGTCGCTAGTGTTGATACCGGAATCACTTCTTCGATTGCAAACATTTATTTTACGGCCTGTTGTTCCTTGTAGATCATTTTAATCCCTCCTGGCATCAGCAATTTTAACACTTGGTGAAGAGTCGAGGGTACTGCCCTCATGTTGTGGATCCATGGCCTCCCAAACATGGCGTTGTACCTCATGTCCCCTTCGATCACATAGAACTTGGTTTCCTTGATAGTCCCGGTGGCTTTTACTGGTAACGTTATTTCTCCCTTTAGTAGTTTCACATTCCACGTTGAATTCGTTTAGAACTCGGGCTGCAAGCACGATTTGATCTTGTAGGCCAAGCTATTCTACAACCCTCGATTAGATGATGTTGGACGAGCTACCTGGATCAATTAACACACGTTTAACTCGAGATTTATATATGAGTACAGATAACCAGTGCATAATTTGGGGGCTGCACAATCCCTTCTGCATCCTCATCGCTGAAAGGCTAGGTTCCTTCTGGTATGTAATCTCGAGTCCGTTTTTCCCTTATGATGGATACTTTGGTGCGTTTTAACATCAGACCTTGAGGAACATCAACCCCTCCGGTGATCATATGAATGGCGTGTTGAGGTTCTTCTTATTTGGTCTGTTTATTAGAATCCCTATTTCTGAAATGATTCTTGGCTCGGTCGCTCAAAAATTCTTGAAGATGCCCGTTGTTGAATAACCGAGCTACTTCCTCTCTCAATTGCCGTCAATCCTCTATTTTGTGGCCATGAGTGCCATGATATTTGCACATCTGGTTTAGATTCCTTTGGGCTGGGTCGAATTGTAGAGGTCGAGGCCATTTGGTATCTTGATGCGTCTGATAGCTGATACGATGGCAGTAGTATCAACGTTAAAGTTATATTCCAATAACCTTGGTGCTTCTTTATGTCTGATAGGCCTATCAAAACCGTTCTTGCTCATGAGTCCCTGGCTTCTCTGGCCTTGTTCACATCTCCTTTCATTTCGCGTAGAACTCCATCTGGACCCATTGCGCCTTCGATCCTTATTGTACTGCTGATACCGATCCCTATTCGACCTTGGATCACGGTCAATATTTCTCTTGACTCTGTCGATGGGTCTAACAGAATAAATGGACCCGAATGGAGCCCCCGGTTGATCATCTTCAACTCTGATTTTCAATTGATATCGCTTATGTACATCAGCCCAAGTGACAACTAGATACTCTATCAGATTCTGCTTCAACTGTTGTTAAGCCACCGAACTTCGAAGATTGAGTCCTTGGGTGAAAGCTTGAACGACCCAATCATCAGTGATTGGTGGTAGGTCCATCCGTTCAATTTAAAACCAAGATACGAACTCTCTGAGCATTTCATTATCCTTTTGTCTTACTTTGAGGAGGTCCGACTTTCTAGTTTCAACCTTGATAGCCTCGGCGTGTGCCTTCACAAAAGAGTTTGCAAGCATAGCAAATGAGTCAATAGAATTAGGAGGTAATATGTGATACCATATCATAACTCCCTTTGATAAGGTCTCTCCGAATTTCTTCAGCAGGACAGACCCGATCTCATCATCCTCCAAGTCGTTTCCTTTGATGGAGCATGTATATGAAGTGACATGCTCGTTTCGGTCAGCCGTCCCGTTGTACTTAGGAATCTCGGGCATGCAGAATTTTTTAAGGGTCGGCTTTGGAACCGCATTCGGAGAGAAATGTTTTTGTACAATCTTCTTGGAATCCAAGCCTTTCAGTATCGGCGGCGCTCCCAGGATCTGGTTGACCTTGAAATTATAGGTTTCCACCTTTTTGTCGTTTGCTTTGATTTTATTCTCCCCTGATTCTATCCGTTTGGTCAACTCATTGAGCATTTGTATGATCTCGGGGTTGGTACCCGACTCGTTCTCGTTCGACCTCTCCGTGATCGGTTCCTCCCTGGGAGTGATCTCTCGACAACGGATCGGGTCCAATCCTACTCCGTGCGCGGCTTTGGTTCTGTAACTAATCTATCGCGGCCTGTTGAGCCTGTAACATCTCGAAGATCGTCCGTAGATTGACCCCGTGTCCTTAATTGTTTTTAGTATTCTACGCTGTCGACTGGGCTCTACCACGAATGCTATTTCCGAGGTTAGTAGGTAGGCTTGTGTCGATAGCCACATGCAAGTTAGCGTCTAATGGGTCCGCAATTGGAATTCTGATGGGAACAACGGGCGGTACCTTGTTATTGGGCGCTATGTTATTATTTTCCCCGTCAACATGTAGAGGTGCTAATTGTGAGTTTGACATTTTGAGCTTAAACCTCAAATCAGAGATACTTCAAAGAACAAGCGTAAAATAGTGTGTGTTATAGAAATTTCCACTGTTATCCTTATTCCAACGGTGGGCGCCAAACTGTTTACCCTCAAAATCGGATAACAATTAAATTTATAAGTGGTTTTAAGGATACGTGGATTAATTTGACACAAAGCGATAATTCGAATCGTAATTAAAGCAAACATCGATAAAATAAATTCAAACCGTGCGACTTGAACTGGTATAGCCTTGAAAAATAAACCTCACTTGGACAAAATGCGATTCAAATGATATTAACCACAGAAGAATAGTAACTTGCAGAAAGAAGATAATATTATAATGCTTTGGGATGCGTGTTGCAATGTGTTTTACAAATAATCAGACTCCCATTATATAGTAGGGGAGTCCTACTTTAGGTACAATTCTATAAAAGGTAAAACTCCCATGAGTTGCTAATTCATTGATTTCTCATTGATACATGCCGAGATTCCCGCCGTGATACCCGATCGGTTACGGATATTTCGCCTTCCGTTATTTGGTCTAGCAATGTTTCATCGAGCTCATTCTGGGTCAGGGTTGATTCCGGGGTCATGGACTCGATGTTCTCGAGGACGGGCATTTTGACCTTGTATCTTGATTCAATGGAACCCGAGGTCGATATTCAACCCATCACGTTTCAACCCTGATCTGTTATATAGACGAGCCCGGCTTCGACTGTATACAAATATATAGATGATAGTGTGGGCGGAGCTATAATATTAACTACTGTTTAGACAAACCCATTAGCATTTGCCTATTAGACCCTTATTTTGCATATAGAAATTGATTAAATATGTATAAATATTTAGTGCAAATCCAATAAATAATACAAACTATGAGTTTAATGGTAAACTTAGATCCAATAAACTTTAAATTGTTACTCGGCCTCTGAACTAACGAGTCAAAACTTTTAAGGGAAGACCACCAACTTGGGATCTGCATAGGATTCTATAGGGCCCTATGGATCATAAAAAAAGGTATATATGGTCAAATAAGCTTGATAGGCTCATGTGAATTATATCTTTCTTTACCGACTAAAGTTTGCTTCAAAAAGCAAACTGAAAATAAGAGTTCCTTTTGGTTCACTACATATGTGCGAAAAAGGTCTGGAAATAGTCTCTTCACTTTTTCCAAAGTTTCATCTTTTCGAAGGCTTTTTTCCACATAACAAAAGTAAATTCTCCTTTTAGTACCTAACAGATAATAGAAAAGGGAAACTATAGAGAAAAAAGAAAAAAAAAAAAAACTTTGGTAGAGTAGTGCATGTTGAAGAGGCTTTAGTATTGAAAAAGCTAAGTACGTGCCAGCTTCATATAATAAGGGTTTATTATATCAAACTTACTCTAACTTCACAATTATCTGATAATCTTCTTCTGTTAGAATAAGCAATCACAAGTCACCACTTTAAGATTTTAGACAGCGGGTACAAGAGCCAATGGCCTCAATTCAATCTTTAAAAGTGCACGGCTCCTTGCATCTGATTAAACAAGTCGTTAATGTGTGGCAATTGTTTATTTTTATTTTATAGTACTTTATTCAATTATCTGTAGTCAATGAACATCCTCATCGACCTTATTCGATCAATGATGTACTCGCCAAACGTCCATCCAGATCTAAGGCGTTATCACTTTACCATGTTCTCTGCATTTATCACTCTGGGATAATGATGTTTTATCGTTTATTTCTTTTCAGGGGCAGCTTATGAGTAAAGCACCTATAAAGCAACTGCTTTAGGCCCATAATTGTTGGGCCCCAAATTTCTTAGTAATAGTTAGTATTTGTATATGTTAATATTTCGTAAAAGAGACATTATTAAATAAAAAGTAAAATATAAGTTTTCTTAAAAAAAGATTAGATTCTTTTTCAAATGCCTACATATATTGCTTATAAATATAAATATGTTAACAATTCTTGTAACAGTTGCTCAAGTGGAAAGAAACGTTTTAAAAATAAAATTAATAAATTCTTATCTGTATACGGTCAAAATTAGGGGAGGCCGATTTTAAGGCTTCTGTGGCATTTCAAGCCCGGCCTCGGTGGGATCAAAGCATAGTCCAAGGCTCGTCCCCGAAGCACTCGCCTCGGCAGGGTATATCGAAGACTCATCATGGCGTACCTCGAGGCAGAATGAAAATCGACGACCATCATGGAAAGGCGGGAAACCCCCGAGGGCACGTGATGAGGAATGACAGAGTCTGCGAGAAATAGTACAAATCCGTACTAAGCCATTATACAGCTGTACTAGTAGCATTCCCTCGTCATTTATTAGACATGCATCATGTGGGGATTCTCCCCTCCTATGTAAAGGGGACCATTGTCATTTTTTAACACACGATACATTGAATACAAGACAACATTCATTGCTCTCTTTTCATAGACAATTGTTCTACATATTTATTGCTTATTCTGTCATTGTTCATTTATTGTTCTTCATTTATTGTCCATTATTAACCGCAAAAGGCTATCTTTGAGTCCTTCATTATCATTGTTTCTTCATCAATTTTTCATCGCTAACTGCCCTAACTACCTCAAAGCCCCTGTTCCAGCCAGCTCGAGGCTCAGTTTCGCTATAGCTTCGGTTTGCATTTCTTATTCTCTTTATTTACACTTAGCATCTATTGCCTAAACAACTAGTATTGAAGTAAATCACGTATTTTTAGAACCACAAAATCAAATATAATTATAAGTACCATTTTCAAGGTAAATAGTTTGGCACTCACCGTGGGGCTAAAAATAATAGTGATTGTTTTGGTGCTAGTTTTCTGTAAACACAAATTATTCTTCACACCTTTTCTTGTCCAAGAACCTTTGGTTTCAGGTCAAAATGTCTAATTCAGCAAATGCACACAAAAACAACGGTATTGGGATTCGTGGAGAGAACAGTACAGATGCCGGTGTACCACCGCAAAACCTAGGGTGGCACTAGCAGATGCCGGCGTACCACCGTAAAACCCAGGTGCAGCACCAACGCGACGTAAGCTCACGCAACGCTGTGCATGTCGATGTTAACTCTCATACTGATGGAAGTGTGCGCGGGGAGGAAAGAGACGTTAGCCTTCAGGTCATTTTTGAGATGTTGCAAGCACAACAAGTAGCTATTGCTCAGCTACAAAGCCAACAAAAAACTCCAAGCACAGTAGCACAAGAGACGGCTCTCGAGTCGAGTAGGCACCAGAGAGATCGAGTAACAACGAGTTAGCAACAGACCCCACTATTATGAAGATGCTCGAGGACCTCACCAAAAGGATTGAATCAGGAGAAAAGAAGATAGAGGCTAACGATAGAAAGGTGGAGACTTATAACTCGCGGGTCGATCAGATCCCGGGCGCACCCCCGATTCTGAAGGGCGTAGATTCGAGGAAATTCGTACAGAAACCATTCCCACCAAGTGCGGCTTCGAAGCCCATCCCGAAGAAATTTAGAATGCCCGATGTCCCAAAGTATAACGGGACCACGGACCCCAATGAGCACATTACTGCTTACACTTGTGCTGTAAAAGGGAACGACTTAAAGGATGACGAAATTGAGTCCGTCTTGCTGAAAAAATTTGGAGAAACACTGTCAAAGGGGGCTATGATGTGGTATCATAACCTACCCCCAAATTCAATAGATTCATTTGCCATGTTGGCCGACTCTTTTGTGAGGGCACACGCTAGTGCCATCAAGGTCGCCACCAGGAAGTCCGATGTCTTTAAAATCAAACAGAGAGAAAACGAGATGCTAACGGAATTTGTATCTTGCTTTCAGATGGAGCGGATGGAATTACCACCAGTCTCCGATGACTGGGCAGTGCAGGCCTTCACTCAGGGCTTGAACGAATGAAGCTCGGTAGCTTCGAAGCATCTAAAACAAAATTTGATCGAATATCCCGCCGTGACCTGGGCGGATGTACACAACAGGTATCAATCGAAGATTAGGGTCGAAGATGACCACTTAGGAGCCCCTTCGGGCTTAGTATATCCTAGCAGGCTCTTAACGAAGGAACAAAGGTTTACGGAAAGGGAATCGAGACCAAACAAGGAAAGATATCAGCCGTATGTAGAAGATCGAAGAAATGCCTCGAAGTGTAATGTGCATCGAGGCGATCGAAGGACAGATCGAGGTCAAGTTTCCCGGGGACTCATGAGTAAAGCCGGGGTTCTATAGGCACACTAGGCCGGTAGAGGCACCCCGGCTATCCGAGTACAATTTCAACGTCGATGTCTCAGGCATCGTATCAGCCATAGGTAAAATCAAAGATACCAGGTGGCCAAAGCCCATATGGTCAAACCCTTCACAAAGGAACCCTAACTTGGTATGCAAATATCACGGCACTCACGGCCATAGAACCGAGGACTGCATACAGCTTCAAGAAGAGGTAGCCCACTGATCAGCGAAGGGAATCTTCGAGAGTTCCTCAACGACCGAGCTAAAAACCATTTTTGGGAAGGAGAGGTGAAGAGGAAGAACGAACCAGAAGAACCACATCACGTCATCCACATGATCATTGGAGGGGTCGACGCCCACAGGGACTCGTTGTCAAGCAGAAGGAAATATCTATCACCGGGGAAAAGCGAACTTGGAGTTACATACCAGAGGATGCTCTCACATTCAGCGAAGAGGATATTGAGACCTTGTCTCAGCCTCATAATGACGCACTGGTAATTTCTTTTCTTTTGAATAAACTTCAAATTAAACGTGTGCTCGTGGATCCAGGTAGCTCGGCCAACATAATCAGGTCGAGGGTGGTGGAGCAGCTAGGACTGCTCGACCAGATCGTACCCGCCTCTCGAGTCCTTAATGGATTAAACATGGCGAGCGAGATAACGAAAGGGGAAATCATCCTCCCAGTCAACGTGGCCGGTACAATCCAAGATACCAAATTTCATGTCATCGAAGGCGACATGAGATACAATGCCTTACCTTAAAGGACGTGGATACACAGTATGAGGGCAGTGCCATCAAACCTTCATCAAATGATGAAATTTCCTACCAAGGATGGAGTAAAAGCAGTGTACGGGGAGCAGCAGGCAGCAAGAGAGATGTTCGCGGTGCACGACATGGCACCGGTATCGACGCCCTCCACATCGAAGGAGCCAAAAGAAAAACAAACAGCTAGGTAGCAATCGAGACCGACATTCTTGGCTACATCCCAATGAGTGAATAAAGGACCGTGCCGCGTCCTCGTAGCAAGCAACTGAAATGTTTTAAGGTTCGAACGCTATCATTGCTAAGGTAAAACCCTCTCCCTTTTCATTTATGTTTTACACTAACTTATTGCAGGTGTTCGATTGAGAGGAATCGAAGCACCCCCCCTAGCTCGAAGACCTTGGGGTTTAAAGCATGCGTTGCGCTCTTTTTCCCTTGGATCGGGTTTTTATCCCAAATGGGTTTTATCGGCCGAGGTTTTTTATGAGGAAAAATCTATATGCTACCTAAGGAGAACTCAGCAAGTATTCAAGGCTTCTTCTCAATCAGCCTCGAATACTAGGGGACATCCCCTTGGAGGTTATCTTTTCAAAAAAATCGAGTTACGCCTGAGGGGACCTCAATAGGAAAATATTGTATTGGGCTAAATGGTCAAATGAACCGTGCCCATATAGAACAATCGAGCACCCGAAGACAAGAACATATACACATATATCAAGTAATCAAAGAAGCCTCTCTGCTTGTCAAAACGCTGTGTGCCTCAAAGAAGTTTACTACTGTCACGCAAAATGGCTCAAAAGCCAAAAATCCTTGAACACTCGGGGACTGTCATCAACAACCAGCTCATCGAAGCCATCAAAAACTCGAGTTCGTAAGAACTCAGTCAGGCAGCATCAAATCTGTAAGACCTCAACGAGGCATGCCAAAACTTATAAGACCTCAATGAGGCAACACCGAGCTTATAAGACCACGACGAGGCATACTCGAATTTATAAGACCTTAAAAGGGCATCACCCCGATATTAAGTCCAAGGCTATATATTTGAACTTGTAAGACCCCTAAAAAGGCATACCCTCGATATAGACGCGAAGGTCATCACACCCGGGGACTAAAGTCTACGGCCAAACATAAAGACTACGGTCGAACTAAAAGGCTACCGCCAAATGAACGCAGCTCGGAGACGTCCGGCTACCGCCATAAAACTAAAGGCCTCCAAATACTTTGAAAAGAACCGGTTAATCAGGCTACCCCCGGCATAAGAAAAAGAGCTTCGATCATATCAGCTCTAAACAATGAAAAGGCTTTGAGACAATCAGCCTTCAACAAAAGGTTTCGAAAAATCAGCCTTCAAGAGAACCTCCCAAGGTACTCAATTATTGTCACATATCGACTGATAATCGAGGTTCTTACTTGAGCCGTCGAAGAGTCGGACGAACACAAAGCATGCCAAGGCATAATCAAAACTTCAAAACTTTCAGCTGAAATGGGGAAAACTGTAGCCATATTAGAGGTCGCATCGACCCAATTTAAAAAGAGCCTTAGGGCCAATGTGTAAGAGCCTAAGGGCCAGCCTAAAGAGCCTAAGGTCTAATGCGTAAGAGCCTAAGGGCCAGCCTAAAGAGCCTAAGGGCCAATGTGTAAGAGCCTAAGGGCCAGCCTAAAGAGCCTAAGGGCCAATATGTTGAAACCTAAGGGTCAATGAGCCTGAGTCAAAACTTGATTCGAGGACCGAGCCCTGAACGGTCAACTATTATCAGTTGTTCATCGAACACAACCTAAGGGTTCTTATCTAAAATGTCCAACATATCAGACTAACTGTCGGCAGGCATCATAACTCAAAACATAAACAAAGACATAAGCAAGTGGGAATTTATATAAAGGGAAAACCAAAGGGTTCCTTTTTTATTATAAATAATGGAACGAAGATACATTTACAATTCTCCCACGGGGAGCCCGATGCAAAGAACAAGAAATAAAAACCTAATCTATCGCCGGGGCTTGACCAGACGGAGCTCCCTCAGAAGTTGTTCCTTCAACGGCTTGGCCCTCAACCCCCGGAGCATCAACGACCTCCTTCCCCTCAGGGACTTCGCCTTCTTCTTCATCATCCTCCGAACCGCTGGTCGAACCACTGGCTGAACCATTATCGGAAGAAAGCAGAGCTACCGATTCTTCCTCTAGGGCCTTCACCCTCTTGATCTCAGTAGACAAATCGATGCCCTCTGCATGCACATCCTCGAGAGCCTGTCTCCGAGATCTTAATCGGGCATGCTCCAGGGCTCGGGTCAGTTCCAACTTGGCCTCTTCGGATACCTTCCTGGCTCGAGCATTTGCAGCAGCATCATCTTCTTGGTATGAGGATACGAGCGCATCGGCTTCATACTTAGCTGCAGATAGCTCAAAACCTGATTCAACATGGAGATCTTTGTACTTACAGTTTTCTCCCTTTCCCCTTGGAGTTGCTGCTCAACCGAGGTCAGCTTCTCTCGAAGAGTTTCTTTATCGGAGGACACTTCATCCATGCGCTGCTTCAACCCAAGGATTTCAGTTTCTTTGACTCTAAGCTCCTGTCGCATTAGACTATCTTTTTGCCTAAGCTAAAAGAACCAAACTATGGTATTTAACGCTCAATTGACTAAAGCATAGAAGTAAGCCCACGAAGGTCGTATTACCTGCTCATCGAGATCGGCCCGCTCTCGAGACATCCTCTCCAAATATGCTCGAAGGTCACCTAGCTCCCCCTCCTTTTGGGCATAAAGGGCCTTAAGATCATTCAATTCAGAAGCGAGCTTCCTAAATTTGTCCTCACAACGAGCCAACTCAGCTTGTGACTTGGAAAAGGCCTGGTTGGGGAGCATCAAGGCCTAAAACCACAAAGGAAGGGAGTCAGAAAATCATGAATCGAAACACAAAATACAGCGGTCAAGTCAAGATTACCTGTTTTTGAAGCTTCTTGGCTTCTTCAAAGATCAATGAGGCATCGATATCGGGTCCTTCCTCAACCCCGACAAAACAACCTTCAAACATATCATTCTCTCCGGGGGATGCCCCCACGACGGGAGTTTTCATGTCTTGGGCATCCCGTATTTTCGCAGGAGAGAATGATGGGCCCGACAGAGGCTCATCTACATTGATCACCTCGAATGCTTCGATGGGGGCCCTCTCTGTTACATCTCGCGTTTTCGTACGTTAAAAGTTTCGTCTTCAGTTAATTGACGTAGACTTGGGGATGAGATCATCTTGACATTAACGTATTTACGCTATTTATAACAAGCGATAAATAAGTGTTTTGAAGGATAAAGGGGTACACAAATTAAAGAAAATGAGTTTCGTTGAAAGTGGCCAATTTAGGATAAAATACGGGTCAAGCGATAATACCCGATAATTATGAACTAGTACCATGCAAGGTACCATATGACCACGGTAGTATAATGTATAAAGTATATTAAAAATAAATAGAATTTTAAGCAACTTGTGGCTATTTTTAAATTACGCGGGTAATTGGTTAATTACCGGGTAACGGGATATTATCCAGTTAACTAATAAGTGAATAGAAATTATTAAATTACACGTGGAAAGAAGCCACAAATCAAGAAGTGACTAAGTAATCACTTATGTTTAGGTGGCAACCTAAGCTTAAGAGGGAATTGATGACTATCAAAATAAGACTTATACAAGTCTTGTTACAATTCCATATGAAACAAAATGAGAATCCAAGGAAACGTTATCCATTCCAAAAAAGTAATGTCGTTCAAATGATTCATGGTTTGATGTCTAAGAGCTTCAAGGAACCATAAGCAAATTTCTTTCCAATATTTCAAGGAACCAGAAGCAAATTTCGTTCCAATATTTCAAGGAACCAGAAGCAATTTCGTCCATGAATTTCTAAGAAGCAGCAAATTTCGTTCAAAGAAATTCAAAAAAAGAAGCTTAATCCGATTTTTGTTTGAGTTCTAAGTTTGATCAACGAAGGTTTTCCAACGGAATATTATACGGAGTTTTCCTACTCCAGGTATGTTAAGGCCATCCCTTTTTTCTTTTGGCATGGTCCAAATTATACTGAAGAAACGAGAAAACGCACATTTTCCATAAATTACTCTATTCATAGAGATACTAGGGGTGTCTATATTCTTGATTCCCCGTGAGAATTATTATAATCTTCTATTCATTGGTCTCAGAATAATACGTAGTTGAAAAAGTTCAACCTGAAGGAATATTGAGATTTTTACGTATTTTTCATGCATTTCACCCTTTTATACATATGCATTGACCCATGACTAGATGACGTTATATATGCGTATATATGTAAATATGTATATGGGATATGAGAAAAGGTTACGGCGTTATATACGCATCACCACATGATCAGCTGGTATATGTTGATGATGGTTCCCACAGTGGCCGAGACGATATGATGGGATGCCCTCAGTGTCTAAATGATATAATATACACCCATACCTGTGCATGGCACGACATTTAAACGCACGTGCATGACATTATAAATGTTTTAGAATTTACAAAGTTATTCAGATTTAAAAATGTGTTTCTATATTCCATGTTTCATCTATGTCTTTTACGTACTAATTTTTATGCCTTACATACTCAGTACATTTTTTGTACTGACGCCCTATTTCACGGGACCTGTGTTTCATGCCCGCAGGTGCATGTAGACAAGTTGACGGTCCCCCTTCTTAGGATCCCTGATGAGCGAGAGTTGGCGTGCTCCACATGAACCGGAGATGCTTTTGATTTTGGTACGATATGTTTATATATATATATGGGTATGACGTGGCTCAATCTCGTCTTTGTACAATTATATTTTTATTAGAGGTCTGCAGATAGTATGTCTAGTTGGATAGTATGTGGCCTTGCCGGCTTCCAGTTTTGAGATGTATAGTTGTCTATAGCAGCCTTGTCGGCTCGCCCTACGTATGTTGCACGTATATATATGTATGCCCTTTTGGGCAGATTTCCTTCATGTTAATTATTCTCGAAATTCAGTAGATGTTATTCAGGTTTATATCTTAGACGCATGCTTAGGAGTGTTTGACAGGTAGGACTCGGGCACCGGTCGCGGCCCATCGGTTTGGGTCGTGACAAAAGTGGTATCAGAGCAGTTCTGTGTTAGGGTTGTCTACAGAGCATGTCTAGTAGAGTCTTGTTTATGGGTTTGTTGTGCACCACACTTATATACAGGAGGCTACAGGACATATAGGAAGTTATCCTCTCTTCTTATCTTAAATCGTGCAATATACAAAATTCATGTTCCGAACGATATGTTATATTTTCAGTGATGCCTCCAAAGACTACTACCACCCAGAAAGTAAAGTCCGTGGTTGGTGAAACTACCAGTCGAGCGCCACGAGATACCAGGGCTCGGGGAGAGTCTCATAGTGAGATTCTATCTCAGACTTCGCATACCCCGCCCTTTCCAGAAGAGTTTCGAGGGGCACCAGCTCCCTCGCCCGCCCCTGTACATCCAGCTCCTCAGCCAGATGCACAGGGTCAGGAGATGAGAGATGCTATTCAGCTATTAACCCGATTAGTAGTCGCACAGAATTGACATCAGGAAGTAGGTATTGGTCATGCATATAGGTCCGTCAGTGCGAGGGTTCGTGACTTCATTAACTTAGACCCTCCGGTATTCACTGGAGTAGATCCAATTAAGGAACCTCAAGTATTTATTGATAGAATGCAGAGGACGTTAAGGGTAATGAAGGCCACTGCGACTGAGTCAGTTGCAGCTTCCTATAGGCTCTGAGATGTTGTAGTTAATTGGTACGAGTCTTGGGAATTGTCCAGAGGTAAAGATGCCCCTCCAACAGTATGGCAGGAGTTTACAGAAGCTTTTCTTTGTCATTATCTGCCATCAGAGCTTAGACGGGCCAGAGTTGATAGGTTCTTGACCCTTCGATAGGGTGACATGAGTGTTCGGGTGTACAGTCTTCAGTTTGATTTGTTGGCTAAGTATGCACCCACTATTGTATCTATGATGGAGGATCGGGTTCACCGGTTCATGATGGGATTAGAGCCTCACTTGCTTAACGGATGTATGTCGGTCTAACTTCAGTCAGACATGGATATTTCTCGTATTCAGGCATACGCTCAGGGTGTAGAGGAGCGTAAATAGAAACAGAGGGCCGATCGTGAGTAGGATAGGGCCCAGAATAAGAGAGCAAGGTCTTCGGGTCCTTCTGGTGAGTTTCGAGGTGGTTAGAGACAACAGTACCTGAGGTATCCAGCCCAGCCATCGGCTAGCGCGCCCCCTCAGTTTGGCGGTAAGAGATTTGATCATTCCACATATTCAGGGTGGTGTCAGAATTTCAGGGCCTCAGGTTCTCAGTACAGAGGTGAGTCAAGTCAGATGAGGCCTCCCTTGCCACGATGTGCTCAATGTGGTAAACAACATACCGGGCTGTGCCATATGGGATTGGGTGTTTGTTATACTTGTGGTTATTCGGGCCACGTTATGAGGGATTGTCCGACGAGAGGTGATGCAAGCATAGCTCAGCCAGCGGGAACAGTAGCTGGTTCGTCATCATCAGTACGCCCCCCTGGGCAAGGTCCACAAGCACCAATGGGTCGTGATAGAGGCAGAGGTGGAACATCTAGTTCAAGCAATCCTTAGAACCGCATCTATGCGTTAGCAGGGCGACAGAATCAGGAATCATCACATGATGTTGTCACAGGTATATTATCAGTCTTCTCATATGATGTATATGCACTGATTGACCCAGGTTCCACCTTATCATACGTTACTCCGTTGGTTGCTAGTAAGTTTGGAACAACACCTGAATTGGTTAAACCTTTTGAGGTGTCTACACCTATTGGGGACTTAGTGATAGCTAAGCAAGTATATAGAGTAGATAGGGGTTGTATAATAGTAGTTCATGGTCGATCTACCGTAGTAGATCTAATCGAGTTAGATATGGTAGAATTTGATGTTATAATGGGTATGGATTGGTTGGCCTCTTGTCATGCCAACGTTTATTATAGAGCAAAGATAGTCCGATTTCAATTTCCAGGGGAGCCTGTTTTGGAGTGGAAAGGTAATACGGCGTTGTCGAGAGGAAAATTTATTTCCTACCTCAAGGCAAGGAAGATGATCAGAAAGGGCTGTATTTATCACTTAGTTCGGGTTCAGGATGTAGAAGTAAAGTCATCAACCATTCAGTCCATCCCTGTGGTTAATGAGTTCCTCAATGTTTTTCCCAATGAACTTCCAGGTCTTCCGCCAGAGCGAGAAATAGAGTTTGCTATTGACCTACTACCAGATACTTCTCCAATATCTATTCCTCCCAATAGAATGGACCCCGCAGAGCTGAAAGAGTTAAAGGAACAACTAAGGGACTTGCTTGAAAAAGGTTTTATCAGACCTAGTACGTCAGCGTGGGGAGCACCTGTGTTGTTTGTGAGAAAGAAAGATGGTTCCTTACGAATGTGTATTGATTATAGGCAGCTGAATAAGGTGATGATCAAGAATAAGTATGCGCTCCCAAGGATTGACGATCTATTTGATCAGTTGCAAGGTGCCAAGTATTTTTCAAAAATAGAATTGAGGTCCGGGTACCATCAGGTAAGGGTTAAGGAGGAAGATATTCTGAAAACGGCATTTAGAACCAGATACGGGCACTTCGAATTTCATGTTATGTCATTCGCTTTGACTAATGCCCCAGCAGTACCCATGGATATGATGAACCGTGTGTTCAGGCCTTTTTTAGATCTGTTCGTAATTGTATTTATCAACGATATATTGGTGTATTCTCGTTCAGAGGCTGAACATGCAGATCATTTGCGTACTGTTCTTAGAACTCTACAAAAAGGGAAATTGTATGCAAAATTCTCTAAATATGAATTCTGGTCAAACTCTGTAGCTTTCCTTGGGCATATCGTTTCGGGTGAAGGCATCCCGGTGGATACACAAAAGATTGAGGTAGTAAAGACTTGGCCTAGACCCAGAACACCGACGGAGGTTCGTAGCTTTCTCGGTTTTGCAGGATATTACAGGAGATTTGTGGAAAGATTTTCTTCCCTTTCGTCACCTTTAACAAAGTTCACTTAGAAAGGAGCAAAGTTTTAATGGACTGACGCTTGCTAACGGAGTTTCCAGGCCTTAAAGGACAGATTAACTTCAGCACTGGTTCTAACGCTCCCAGAAGGGACCGATGGTTATGTGATCTATTGTGACGCTTCAGGCATTGGATTGGGTTGTGTGCTGATGCAGCATGGTAAGGTTGTGGCTTATGCTTCTAGACAACTAAGAAAGCACGAGAAGAACTACCCGACCCACGATTTAGAGTTAGCTGCGGTGATTCATGCACTAAAGATGTGGAGGCACTACTTGTATGGCATTCATGTTGATATCTATACGGATCATAAGAGCCTCCAGTACATCTTCAAGCAAAAGGAATTGAATATACGTCAAAGAAGATGGTTGGAGCTACTTAAAGACTATGACGTTGATATTTTATACCATCTGGGGAAGGCGAACGTAGTAGCCGACGCCCTCAGCTGTAGATCTATGGGTAGCCTGTCGTATTTACAGCCAGAAAAGAGGGGAATAGCCCATGAGGTTCATCAGCTAGCTAGTCTTGGAGTTCGGTTACTGGATTCAGGTGATATTGGAATTACTATTCAAGATACGACAACTTCCTCTTTAGTAACTGAAGTAAAGGAACACCAGTACGAGGATCATGTGTTAGTTCATTATAGGAATACTACCCTTCAGAAAGAGAAGAAACCGTTTGAAATTATAGAAGATGGGTCCTCAGATATCAAGGACGATTATGTGTCCCTAATGCTGCAGGGCTACGTCGGCAGGTTATGGGAGAAACTCACTATTCTCGTATTCTGTCCATCCAGGAGCGACAAAGATGTGTCATGATATCAGGGAAGTGTATTGGTGGGACGGAATGAAAAAGGATATAGCGGAGTTTGTTGCTCAGTGTCCTAACTGTCAGCAGGTTAAGATTGAGCATCAGAAACCCGGTGGGTTATTACAGGCTATGGAGATTCCGACTTGGAAATGGGAAGTAATCAATATGGATTTCATCGTAGGCTTACCTCATAGCCAATGTAAGTTCGATTTGATATGGGTGATTGTTGATAGGCGTACAAAGTCAGCCTATTTTCTGCCCGTTAGAACTACATATTCCTTATAGGATTATGCAAGGCTTTATATTAAGGAGATAGTACGACTGCATGGTGTCCCTGTATCTATTATCTCGGATAGAGGAGCTCAATTTACAGCTAACTTCTGGAGGTCCTTCCAAAAAGGATTGAGGATTCAAGTAAGTCTTAGTACAACATTTCATTCCCAGACAGACGGACAGGATGAGCGTACTATTCAGACACTGGAGGATATGTTACGAGCTTGTGTAATAGACTTCAAAGGTAGCTGGGATGATCATCTGCCGCTTATTGAGTTCGCATATAATAATAGTTACCATTACAGTATTCAGATGGCTCCATACGAAGCTTTTTACGGACGAAAGTGTAGGTCGCCTATAGGGTAGTTTGACGTTGGAGAATCTGGATTACATGGGCCAGACCCGATTCAGCAAGCCATAGAAAAAGTAAAGTTTATCCGTGATCGACTACTGACAACTCAGAGTCGTCAGAAGTCATATTCTGACGTGCGGCGACGAGATTTAGAGTTCAGGGTTGATGACTGGGTATTCTTAAAGGTGTCACCTATGAAGGGTGTGATGAGTTTTGGCAAGAAAGGTAAACTTAGCCCATGGTATATTGGGCCTTATAGGATCATTTAGAGAGTGGGCCAAGTAGCTTATGAGTTAGAATTGCCCTCGGAGTTGGAGTCTGTCCATCTGGTTTTTCACGTATCTATGATACGGAAGTGCATTGGCGATCCTACCCGAGTGGTGCCCACAGATGTTGTATAGATTATAGAGGACTTGTCATACGAGGAAATTCCGGTTGCCATCCTAGACCGACAAATCCGCAAGCTACGGAATAAGGAGATAGCCTCCGTGAAAGTACTCTGGAGGAATAACAATGTGGAAGAAATGACTTGGGAGGCCGAGGAAGACATGGAGTCTAGATATCCCTACTTATTTCCTCCTCAAGAGAAGGGTCCGACTGAGATGTCATAACCATAAGGTACGTGTGTAAATACTTGTGTTGGTTATTGTCGTTGGTCATGTGATGCCATTGTCGTTATTCATAATTATGGTCCTGTGTGGCGTTGGGTTATTAAGCTTCTACGGGCAGAGTTGATAGTAGTGTTGTTACAAAGGCGACCCTGCCAAAGATATATAGATCATGGGGAGTAGAAAATTCGAGGACGAATATTTCTAAGGGGGGAAGGATGTTACATCTCGCGTTTTCGTACGTTAAAAGTTTCGTCTTCAGTTAATTGACGTAGACTCGGGGATGAGATCATCTTGACGTTAACGTATTTATGCTAACGTCAAGATAATCGTGACACTCTCCCCCCTTCGAGGGGCTTCGTTATTGGTTTCTTCGGATTCATCAACTAAGTGCCCGTCGGCACTTGATATTTTTTGATCGTCGGTCATCCCGGGGACTTCGTCTGAGCTCCCCTCAAAAATTCCCTCAGCTCGGGTAAGGACCATCCCGACGGCCTCCGTTCTAGCAGCCACCGGCTTAGTCAGCTTCGGCTTAGTAGACTTCGAGGCAACAACGCTCCCTCTCCCCCTCAGTATCAGCTGGAAGTCATCATTCACCTCGCCCTTGGCACAAAGACTTTCGGTCGCTTCCCGAGTTAAGGCCACTGAATCGGCCTCGGGCTTTCGAACTTTTGCCCTTTTTGGCTTCGGGGACTCAACTGGTGATTTCTTCTTTCTCTTTTTTTCCTTAGCGGGCTTCGGGGTATCTGCTTCCCCAGGCGGGGGTTCCCTCATCAAAACGGCCTCTCCAAGTCCTGCATAGGCACAAAGGATGAAAGTACCATCGAGAGATATCTTCTCTAAAGAGCTCAAGTATGAAAGAAATAAAAACTCACCAGATCATGCCACACGCGCTTAGCATATGGGCAGGTCGAATCGAGTTATCGGACCTAGCCTGGGAGATCCTTGACAACACCGGGGTACCACTCGACAGCTGTATCATCGAAGGGAGTTAATTCAAGGGCAAGAAAAGATATCCGATTAGCGAAACATGTTTACTTATGATTCATATTCCATTCCTCGGGGAATGGTATTCTCTCAGCAAGGATCAGGTCCGGGGTCCTGACTCGGACACAGCGGCTCATCCACCCTCGGTCCTTGTCTTCGTCGATGCTAGCAAAAAAGGCCTTTGGGGATCGATGTTTTAACTTAATCAGGCCACCTCGATAAAGTCGGCGGCTATACAGTCTAATCAAATGATCTAGGGTAAAAGGCATCCCCTCGACCATGTTCGAGAAATACGTAATCAAATAAATGATACGCCAGAATGATGGATAGATTTGTCCTACGTCACCCGATATTGTCTGCAATCGAGGATCACTAGGTCTACCAGTGGCGAAGAGGCTCCTACCGGGCCTAAGGTAAAAGGATATGTGTATACACTGAGGAAACCGGCTTGGTACTTGGTTATGTCTTCTCCACATGAAGAATCTCTACTTGCACCGCCTCCCCCCAACGGCAGTCGACCTTCACTTTCTCAATTTCAGTTATTAGGCTGGTGTATCGAGATATGGGTTCGCATCATCCCAGAATAGAGGAAGGGTTTTCCACCTGGAAATCAGAAGATGTATAACAAGGCTCGGGAATCAACTCCTCGACACTAGGAGGAACTACCGGTTTACCTTTGGTCGTTCGAGAAGATGATGAAGCTTTTTCCTTTTGAGGAACAGTTTTAGAAGTTTTAGCCATCTCTAAAGCGAAAGATCCGAGAAGATGGAAAATGTTGTTAGAAAAGAGAAGTGAGAGTTCAAGGAAATTGAAAGGGGCTAAATGAAATTTTGGAAGCACTGAGAGAGTAATGACTGCAAGGTTATGAGATTTGTCTATTCATAAAGATCGTCTAAACGTGCTCGGGGAGCCAAAAGGCCGACCGTCGGCCGCCTACAATTAATGATTTTAGGAATAGAACAAAAAGCAACCCTTCAGTCACTTCAACCACTTATGTTATGATGTTGACGCCAGGACCCAGGCATCGGGAATTAGATTGTCGGAGATTATTAGGAAAAATCTACGAGTCGGGTTCGAGTAGACACTCACTCGACTATTAAGCCCAAGGGCTACCCGAGTTCGAGCCAGTTCTCACTTGGGGACTATTTACAAAGCCTCAGGGCTATCTTTATTTCGCGTTCGAGCGAATGCTCACTCTACTATTTAGCCCAAGGGCTACCAGAGTTTGAGCCAATTCTCACTCAGGGACTATTAACAAAGCCTCTGGGCTATCTCTATTTTGAGTTCGAGCGAACGCTCGCTCGACTATTAAGCCCAAGGGCTACCCGAGTTCGTGCTAGTTCTCACTCGGGGACTATTTACAGAGCCTCAGGGCTATCTCTATTTCGAGTTCGAGCAAATGCTCACTCGACTATTAAGCCTAAGGGCTACCCGAGTTCGAGCCAGTTCTCACTCGGGGTTTATTTACAAAGCCTTAGGGCTATCTCTATTTCGAGTTCGAGCGAACTCTCTCTCGACTATTTAGCCCAAGGGCTACCCGAGTTCGAGCCAGTTCTCACTCAGGGACTATTAATAGAGCCTCAGGGCTATCTCTATTTTGAGTTCTAGCGAACCCTCGCTTGACTATTAAGTCCAAGGGCTACCCGAGTTCGAGCCAGTTATCACTCGGGGACTATTAAAAAAGCCTTGGGGCTATCTTTATTTCGAGTTCGAGCGAACGTTCACTCGACTATTTAGCCCAAGGGCTACCCCGTGATCGAGAAAGTTCTCACTCGGGGATTATTCATGAAGCCTTAGGGCTATCTTTAGTTCGAGTTTGAGCAAACGCTCACTCGACTATTAAGCCCAAAGGCTACCCGAATTCGAGCAAGTTCTTGCTCGGGGGCTATATATAAAGCTTAAGGGCTATCTTTATTTCAAGTTCAGGCAAATTTTCACTCAATTAGCGGCTACCCGAGCTCGAGCGAACTCTCACTCGGGGACTATTTTTAAAGGCCATAGGGTTATCTTTATTTTCAGATGATCGAGCGAACATCACCCGGTCACTAAATCTAAAGGCTACTTGAGTTCGAGAAAATTCTCACTCGAGGACTGTCAACGAAGCCTAAAAAGGCTAGCTTTACTTCAAAAAATCGAGACCCAGCTCTCACTCAACTCGGACTCAGAAGTCCCAGTGACCTAAGTTTGCATCAAATCAATCCAAGCTTAGTCCGAGGGACAACAAAAGACTTTAGGAAGCATCATATTAATCAATTGAAAACCTAAGGGTTTATTATGCTTCGGATCCAGTATTCGGACTAATCGTTAGAGTCATACACTTGTATTTTTCACAAATCGGAGACGAAACGAAGAAATTCTTATATTAATAAAAGATGTTACAAAGTCCACGAGGGGCCCTTACACAGAAACGAAGAAGCAAAAAACAACAGCCAAAGGTCTAATCTACTTTCGAGGGAATGTCCTCCAGGGCAACATCCTCGAGAACCATTTCCTCGAGGACTTCATTTCGATATATAGAGCGTAGTCGTTGAGAACCTCCTCCGAAGTAGCAATAGATGAACAAGAGGCTATAGCCTATCAAAGAGCAAAAGCTTTTAGACAAGCAAAGAAAATTATGGCCTGGTGAAAAGCTTGGCAAGTATGGGTCTCGTCAGCACTACTATTGTGAAGCCACTTCTTGAGACATTGCACCGGTGTGGGATACAAAAGTTAGTAGATAGTGCCACCTCAGACCATTGAAAGCAAAAGGAATGAAGCGCCACACCGGGTTGAAGTTAAGAGAGATGAGTAGCGGTTTACAGTCCACATATCTTCTGATACGGGAAGAATCGATGCCCTCCTCTCATCGATTCGAGCGAACAACAACAACTTAGTATAATTCCTCTTAGAGGTGAAAGACTTTGAAAAAGAACCATGGCATAACTGATAAGGTTGCTGCCTTATAACCTTGTGGTCATAGGTTTGAACCACAAGAATGAGAGATCAGAAGAGGATGCTGAGAAGGGAAAGGACTAAAGATTGTTGAAGAAAGAATGAGTGAAGCTTTGGTTCCAGAAATCCCTTATTTATAGAGAAATGACGACGAAACTGACGACGCATTCAATGTTTTCGGGGAAACGGACCGGTGGTGTATTCAATGCTTCTGGAGGAATGAACCGACAGGATGTTTCGATCGTTTCGAGTGTCCACGTCATGAACATGACGTCATCACGATAGGTTTGAGGGAATCGAGGTCGAGATCATTTCTTATTATTTCATTCTAAGAAACGCGGGGAGGCCGAATTTAAGGCTTCTATGGCATTTCAAGCCCGGCCCCGGTGGGATCAAAGCGTAGTCCAAGGCTCGTCCCCGAAGCACACGCCTCGACAGGGTATATCAAAGATTCATCATGGCGTACCTCGAGGCAGAATGAAAATCGACGACCATCATGGAAAGGCGGGAAACCCCCGATGGCACGTGATGAGGACCGACAGAGTCCGCGAGAACTAGTACAAATCTGTACTAAACCATTATACAGCTATACCAGTAGCATTCCCTCGTCATTTATTAGACATGCTCCATGTGAGGATTCTCCCCTCCTATATAAAGGGGATCCTTGTCATTTTTTAACACACGATACATTGAATACAGAGAATATACAGGACAACAATTCCTTGTTATATTTTCTTTCCTCTATTGGTATTTTGACACAGACTCTTGTAGACACTGTTTCTAGACTGATTGTTGAGATGCTCATGACTTAGTAACACTCCGATGTCGGGCTATTTTCTGCACTTATATTTTATGTTTACCCCGTTTTCATGAAAAACTCCAGTTATTTTAAATTTCTTAATTCATTTATGTTATATATTGAAAGTGTTTTGGAAATGTCAGCTTTCCTAATACCTCGATAGGAGCCATCACGACGGGTTAGGATTTTTGGGTCGTGACAAGTTTGTGCCGTCCGCAAGCTGATCCAATTGCCCCTTTTGATCTCGACAGTTTAATCTCACTCTTCCAACGACCCACAACCTTTCTCCCATCCATATAAAACCTCCAATCTAACCCTAATACCCATTTGTTTCTACCTGTCTCCCCCAAATCCTCTCGTCTTAAACCCTATTTCCCCTTTTTCTTTCCCCTCTTCACCCGAAACCCAATCTGACCTGGAGATTTTCCCAACTTTCTTTCCTTTTCTCTGGTTGAATAAGAGATTCACTTAACTTTTACGACCTCCATTATTGGTTTTAATCTATTAATGGCAACTATTAAGAGATTCAGTTGAATCTCTGGTTTAAAGAAGGATGTGGCTCGAATCCGGGTGTGATAAGTTTTAAGGAAGTGATATCTTTCTTTGCAAGGCTATTTACTGAGACCTGTTACCTTTTCCCTCCGGTTTCATTTGAACTAGGGTTTGCACCAATCTTTTTCCTAATTCGATTTGGAATTGGTTTGCATGTGATACTTTCCTTATTCTATGCTTAATTGATTTCTTTCATTGTTTGTTTATCTGATTTGCATGCTATATAAGACCCCTCCTCGATTCTCTTTAGCTCGGAGACTAAGTCACACATCCCTCACTCTCACTCACACTGATACAATTATTTTTCTGAGTTATTCTCTGCTCAATTGAGTGTTCTATTGTGTTTGCCGACTGAAAGACAATGCCAATTGGATCTCACTCTATAACCTCCTCTGGTAAAAGTACTACTCAGATTCCTTGAGGCTCTCGTGAACTCTGAAGTGCTGGATAAATCGAGATTCTGCTGCTGGCTAAGGTTTCTCGTGGTATTCAGCCATCACTAGATTCCTGGTTTTCTTAGTGGGCGCTTGGACATAAGAATTGTAAAATTCCAAAAAATGATTTTTTAAAAGTGAAAATGGAATTTGAAAATTAGAGTTGTGTTTGGACATGAATATCATTTTGGGCTATTTTTGAAATTTTGTGAGTGATCTGAGTGAATTTTGAAAAACAGTTTTTGGAGTTTTTGAAATTTTTCAAAAATTCCAAAATTCATTTTCAAATGAAAATTAAAAAATTTATGGCCAAACACTGATATTGAAAAAAAGTTAAATTTTTGAAAAAATTTGAAAAAATTCTTATGTCCAAACGGTCTTAGTTACATACTTTGCGAATTGGTTAGCTTTTTCTCACTCTTGAACGTTTTTCTTTGTTTGACTTTGAATGCTTTAGCAAAATCATATGATACCTAGAAGTTGCTTCAGCCGTTTACAATAGCTGGTCATGTCTCGTTTTGCTTTCATTCGTTTTCTTAAGGATCCCTGGCACTCTAGGAGAACTGGTAACCTGTGACTTCAAACTAGTCTTAGGTTTAGCTTCAATTTCTAAAGTTAACACCCTCTTAGGTAATTGATTATTTGGACATTAGTGACAATGAACTTTAGTGTAAGTTGTTTTTCTCATAGTCTGGGTATGTGCATCTTCTTTGAGAGGCAGGATGGGTTCTTTACTATGGACTTTGTTGATCTTTTATCTATACTATACTAAGTTTCGTGTCTTTTAAATTCATTATAAATAGCTATTTCTAAAATTTGTTCAATTTATTCTAGCTACATATGGGAATCTGGTTGTGTTGAGATGCATACGCTGTAGATATCATCCTCATAGGGATCTTCCTGTTCTGCCTACCTCTATTCCATGTTAAAACTCAATCTCTATGTCCATGATCGCTTTCGAGTTTATGTTCATTGTATGATAGGATACACCCTTGTATCTTTACCCTCTTGATCATTCTGTTGATTGAATCTATGTATATAGGTCCTTAGAAACTAATTCTCATAGGTCTCCTTTGTCAAAAGCCTTCTGCGACCACTACTTTACACTAACTTCGAATAGATTGCATGCCTATAGGAATACCTATGCTCTTTATGCTCTCTTGAGTGTTGTATAATCACTAATCTCTATTGAATTCAATATGTTGTAACAGAGTCATTATGTCCTGTTCTATGCAATCATGTTTTCATTTTTGTGTTTCTGTGAGCCCAATAGGGTATGGTGCGTATTCATTGGCACCTGTTATGAGACCCATCTATAACAACCCGACTGATTATTTTGAGTATTGTAGCCCCGTTATCCTATTTATTGCTTATTCTATATTCATCTATGGCTATGTGACTTGCCAGGATGGTTGGTTTGGTTCAGGGGATATTTCGGAGTGAAATGGGACACTTAGTCCCAAGGTTGAAGGCTTAAGTTGAAAGAGTTGACCGGAATTCGACTTTTATATAGACGACCCCGAAATAGAGCTTTGATGGTTCTGGTAGCTTAGTATGGTGATTTTGGACTTAGGCTTATGTTCGGATGTTGATTTGGAGGTCCGTAGTGTGTTTTGGCTTGAATTGGCGAGGTTTGGAAGGTTGAGAAGTTTGACCGAGAGTTGACTTTGTTGATATTAGATTCAGATTTTGGTTTCAAGAGTTAGAATAAGTTCGTTGTGTCATTTATGACTTGTTTGCAAAATTTGAGTTCAAATGGAGTTGGTTTGGTATGATTCGGCTTAAGTTTTAGAAGCTAGAAGTTCATAAGTTCATTAGGCTTGAATTGGGGTGCGATTCATGATTTCAGTGTTGTTTGATATGATTTGAGGCTTCAACTAAGTTCGTATCGTATTTTAGGACCTGTTGGTATGTGTGGATGGGGTCCTGAGGGCCTCAGGTGTGTTTCGGATCAAGTTTGGACTCACTTTAGACTTTGTTGGATTGTTGATGTTCGTGCTTCTGGTTTCCTCTTTCACGATTGCGAGGAGAGGGATACGATCGCGGAGGGTAAGGTCTGGCAGGTGGGAATTTGTTCTATGTGATCACATGGTTTAGGCCGCGATGAGAAAGCCTCGAGGGAGTTGTGTGACACGATTGCATGGGAGGAGATGCGTTCCGAAGAAGGTAAACGAGGCATGGTATTCCACGCGTTGTTCAGTGCGATCGCGTAGGTTAGGGAAATTAGTTACCGCGTTTGTGATCTAGAGTACGTATTCACGTTGAAGGTTTTTGGCTGCTGAAGGTTTTGTTCTTTGCGATCGCGTGGGAAGTTCCACGATCGCATAGTGTAATCACTAGGCAGCAGGTTTAAAATTCCAAACCGAGGGTCAGAGTACCATTTTCATATTTTAAGTTGTAGAGCTCGATTTTGGAGGGGATTTTCACGTCTTGGATCGGGGTAAATATTTTTGACTCATATTTGTTGCTATTCTATGATTCCATCTTTGTTTTGGAATTCAATTAGTGAATTAAAGTGAAGAAATAAGGATTTTTGAGGAAACTTTTCAAAAATGAAAAACAGAGGTTTGAAGGTCGAATTGAGGTCGGAATTGGATGATTTTGGTATGGTTGGACACATAATTGAATGGGTGTTTGGATTGTTTGAATTTGGGTTCCGAGGCATGAGCCCAGGGTTGACGTTTTGGTTTGAATTTTTGATTTTTGATGAAGATCGAAACTTTTGTTTGAAGTTATTTCCTACAATATATTTTTTGATATTGAGTTGTTTGTAACTATGTTGGGTCATTTGGAGGCCGATACGTGTGGGAAGGGCTTGCTGGATTTGTGATTTGCGTGGTTTGAGGTAAGTAACACCTCTAAACATAGATATAAGGGTATTTAACCCTAAGGTATTGGGGTGACGTACGCGCTTGGTGACGGGCGTGTGTGCGTGCACCAGTTTGTTCATGGTTTGGGGAGGCCTTTAGGCTAATACCGAGCTTGTGTTGCTATCATATCATGTTATGCCCGTGTCTCCTCTACTTGTTTGATTATTTGAACAGTGAATCATGTTAGACATCATGTCTAGGCTAGGTTCTAACTGCTTGAGACTTGATAGGGCTATTCTTACTGTTTCTAAGTAATCTACCTTATTTGCACACATGTTCTCAGTCATGATACTATATTCGTGTATGATATTTCTATCTCTGTACTTCTTATTTGACTCCTCACATGTCGCTGCTATTTCTTACGGGTAAAACGGTTTAATTGAATATTTGATATGAGTTCATCTAAGACTTGAAAGGTAAATGACTGAGTTTGGACCTTAGAGCCGGTTTGGTACTGATTTTGAGGTGACACGTACGCCATTGTTTTGAGGCGACGCGTGCACCGGGCCTCATTATTGGGATAAGTGATTATAATTAGCGCTTGGATAAGATCCACCCCTCTTGAGTTTGACATGCAAGCAGTGGTTGCAGGCATAGTATTTCGTATATATGCTTGATGATGGGCAGTTCTGCCAGGCACCTGTACAGTGCTAAGTGTAAATATTATTGATGGATTTGCTGTAATATTGTTAATTTATGTGTATACTTGACATGTTGATATAGAGATTTACTTTTCTCATGCTAACTGGTAATTTACCTGCTTTATCTGTGTGGGGTTTTAAACTGTTATACTTGAAAGCATGCCTAAATTACTGAAATAAGAACGAGCTGTACTTGATATCATTGATTTACTGTTTTATGGTTAATCCTGTATTTTCTGAACTATTATTGATTATTGATATTGGAATCTGACTGTTGTTCTGAACTCGTCATTGCTTTCAACCTAATGTTTGTTTTGTTACTTATTGAGTACACTGGGCCGGTTGTTACTTATTCAGAATATGTTGATACTTAGTAGCTCATGTACTCAGTGGCACCTGGATTTTGGGATCTTTGTAATTGAGTTACAATTGTTTTGTCAGTCATCTATGAAATTTTCCACTATTGAGCTTATCGAATCTTGTTTTTAATTCAAATGCGTAGTTGTTATGTGATTTTCGGCTTGCCTAGTAATATGTTAGGTGCTGTCACGACAAGTTGGGATTTTGGGTCGTGACAAGTTGGTAATAGAGCACTAGATTACTTAGGTCTCACGAGTCATGAGCAAGTTTAGTAGAGTCTTGCGGATCGACACAAAGATGTCTGTACTTATCTTCGAGAGGCTACCAAACTATTAAGAAACTTCACTTTCCTGCATTCTTTTCGTGCAAATTTGTTAATTTCGAAGTTTGAAACTTGACTCTTTTATTTTCTCACACATGGTGATGACACGTGCAACCAAATCAGGCAGACGACCACCAGTACCACCAGGTAGGGGTGCGGTACAAGTCGGGTTGCGACTCGTACTGTAGCTAGAGCAGCACCTGTGGAGCCACCAGTTATTCCAGCTGAGGAGCAAATACTATATGTGGTTGAGCCGGTGGGACCAGACCAGGCACCAGCTGCACCCATTATGATTACCTTCAAGAGGCTTTGACCCAGATATTGACTATATGCACGAGCCTTGCTCAGGTAGTTTGGCTTCGGCTGCACCAACCACTTTTCAGGCCGGGGGCTCAGATTCCTATCACCTGCACTCCAAAGAAGGTAACTTAGGGACTCCAAACGCCGGGGGTACTACCAGCCCAGCCGGTTGCCGCTGCTCGGGCCGAGGTTGGCCTACCTACGAGTGACGCGGAGCAGAAGAGACTAGAGAGGTTTAGGAGGCTTAAGTCTCTAGAGTTCAGCGGGGAGGAGTCAGAGAATGCCCAGGATTTCCTAGATCGGTGTCTGCGGATTCTTCGCGTAGTGGGTATTTTGGAGACTAGTGGAGTTTCATTTACCACTTTCTTGTTGACTGGGGCAGCCCACCAATGGTGGTAGGCCTATGAGTTAAGCAGGCCAGTTGGCACAATGCCACTTTCACGGCATGGGTTCTCCTTTCTCTTTTTAGAGAAGTTTGTTCCATAGACCCGTAGTGAGGAGCTGCATAAAGATTTTGATCAGCTACGCCAGGGAGATATGACTGTGACTCAGTACGAGATGAGATTCGCAAATTTGGCCAATCATGATATATGGTTGGTTCTCACAGAGAAGGAGCAAATCCGGAGGTTCATTGATGGCCTCAACTATGGCCTAAGTTACATTTTGACCTGAGAGGCCGAGACGAATGCTAGGATTGACTAGGTAGTCGAGATTTCTAGGCGTTTAGAGTTTGTTCGCAGGAATGAGCACGAGGAGAGGGAGGGCAAGAGGCCTCGTAGTTTTGGTGGTTTTAATGGCACCTTATCAGGAGACCAGTCATATCACAGTAGAGGTCGTCCATATAAGACCGCTCAGATGGCTCTTCCGGTTCATTATGATGCATCAGCTAGTCATGGTTCATTCATTGCTCGTCATTCATCTTTCAGTGCCCTCCCAGCTTAGAGTTCATCCCGTGCTCAATCAGTTCAGGATTTACCAGTACCAGGTTCTTCCAGTGGTTATAATTCTTAGGGTCCGATGCAGGCCCCACCACCATTTTGGATCGAGGTTGTTATGCTTTTTGAGAGTTGGGTCATGTGAGGAAGTATTGTCCCCGTCACAACAGAGGTCAAATGCAAAAGGGAGGCCACTCTATGAGCTCTGTACCAGTTGCTACGCCACCCGTTCAGCCAGCTCAGGGTGGAGGTCGTACGGGTCGAGGTCGCCGTAGAGGGGGAGGTCATGTAAGTGGTGGTTAGGCTCGATGCTATGCTTTTTCTGCTAAGCCAGAGGCAGTTTCTTGAGATACAATGTTCACATGTATTGTTGTGGTATGCCATATGGATGCTTCTATATTATTTGATCCTGGTTCCACTTATTCATATGTATCATCATACTTTGCTTGTTATTTGAATATGCCCTATGATTCCTCAGTTATGCCTGTTCATGTATCCATAGTGGATGGTGGTTCTATTGTTGTATCGTGTATATCGGTCATATGTGGTGACTATTGGAGGATTGGAGATAAGAGTTGATCTTTTACTACTTAGTATGGTTGATTTTGACGTGATTTTAGGCATGGATCGATTGTCACTATGTCATGCTATTCTGGATTGTCACGCTAAGACCGTGACATTGGAGACGCCGGGATTGCCTAGGATTGAGTGGAGATGTTCTCTAGACTATGTTCCTAGTAAAGTGATTTCATATTTGAAGGACCAACGGATGGTTGGGAAGGGATGTCTGGCATATTTGGCCTTTGTGAGGGATGTTGGTGCTTATACTCCTACCATTGAGTCTGTTCTGGTAGTAAGAGACTTTTTGGATGTGTTTCCTGCAGACTTGCCGGGATGCCACTCGATAGGGATATTGATTTTGGTATTGACCTGGTGCCGGTCACTCAGCACATTTCTATTCCTCCGTATCATATGGCACCAGCAGAGTTAAAGGAATTGAAAGAACAACTTCAGGAGCTACTTGATAAGGGATTCATTCGGCCTAGTGTGTCGCCTCGGGGTGCACCAGTTCTGTTTGTGAAGAAGAAGGATGGTACTATGCGAATGTGCATTGATTATAGGTAGTTGAACAAAGTTACAATTAAGAACAAGTACCCATTGCCACACATTAATGACTTATTTGACCAGCTTCAGGGTGCTAGAGTGTTCTCTAAGATTGATTTAGGTCTAGGTATTACCAGTTGAAGATTCGGGATTCTGATATTCTGAAGACGGCATTCAAGACCCGCTATGGTCAATTACGTGTTCCTTGTGATGCCTTTGGGCTGAACAACGCCCCAACAACATTTATGCATCGATGAGCAGTGTATTATAGCCATATCTTGATTCTTTTATCATAGTATTCATTGATGATATACTAGTGTACCCATGTAACCAGGAGAAGCATACGTTGCATTTGAGGATTGTACTGCAAACATTGAGGGAGAAGAATCTTTATGCTAAATTCTCCAAGTGTGAGTTTTGGCTCGATTCTATGGTATTCTTAGGGCACACGGTTCCCAGTGAGGGGATCAAGGTAGATCTGAAGAAGATTGAGGTAGTTCGAAGTTAGCATAGACCGTCTTCTGCTATTGAGATTCAGAGTTTTCTTGGCGTGGCCGGATATTATCGCTGCTTTGACTAGGTTGACCCAGAAGGGTTCCCCATTTAGGTGGTATGATAAGTATGATGAGAGCTTTCAGATTGTCAAGACTGCCTTGACCACAACTCCAGTTCTAGTTTTACCTTCGGCATCGGGATCGATACGGTGTATTGTGATGCTTCTCGTTTTGGTATTGGGTTTGTCTTGATGTAGGAGGGTAGGGTGATTGCTTATGCTGCACGCTAGTTGAAGCCCCATGAGAAGAACTATCCCGTTAATGATTTATATTTAGAAGCCATTATTCATGCATTAATGATTTGGAGGCATTACCTCTACGATGTGTCATGTTAGGTATTTACAAATCATCGGAGTCTACAACATTTGTTCAAGCAAAAGGATCTAAGTTTGAGGCAGTGGAGATTGTTGGAGCTGTTAAAAGACTATAATATTACCATTTTTATCATCATAGGAAGGCCAATGTGGTGGCTGATGCCTTGAAAAAAGGTGGTGAGTATGGGTAGCCTTGTATATATTCCCGTAGGTAAGAGACCTCTAGCAGTGTATGTTTAGGCCTTGGCCAATCAATTCATGAGGTTAGATGTTTCGGATCCTATTTGATTCTAGCTTGCGTGGTTTCTCGTTCTTCCTTATTTGGGCGTATCAGAGGGTGTCGGTATGACGATCCCTATTTACTTGTCCTTAAGGACACGACAAAACACGGTGATGCCAAGGAGGTTTCTATTGGAGATGATGGGGTGTCACGGAAGTAGGGTCAGATTTCTGTGCCCAATGTGGATGGGTTACGTGAGTTGATTCTCGAGCAGGCCCACAGCTCAAAGTATTTCATTCATCCGGGTTCCGCGAAGATGTATCGGGACTTGAGGTAGCAGTATTGGTGGAGAAGAATGAATAAGGATATAGTAGATTATGTGGATCGGTGCTCGAACTATCTGCAGGTGAAGTACGAGCATCAGAGGCCGGCGATTTGCTTTAGAGGCTTGAGATTCCTGAGTGGAAATAGGAGCGTATCACCATGGACATCATTGTTGGAATCCCACGGACTTTGAAGAAATTCGATGCCATTTGGGTGATTGTGGACGAATTGACTAAGTCCGCACATTTTATTCTAGTTGTGACTACCTATTCTTCAGAGCGATTGGCGAAGATCTATATCCCCAAGATTGTTTGTCTTTAAGGAGTGCCGGTGTCCAATATTTTAGATCGTGCCACACAGTTCACATCATAGTTTTGGAGAGCAGTGCAGTGAGAGTTGGGCACACGGGTTGAGTTGAGTACAACATTCCACCCCTGGATAGAAGGACAGTCTGAGCGTACCATTCAGACTTTGGAGGATATGCTACGCGCTTGTGTTAGATTTCGGGGGTTTTTTAGGATCAGTTTCTACCGCTTGCAGAGTTTGCCTACTACAATAACTACCAATTGAGTATTCAGATCGCTCCATATGAGGTCTTATATGAGAGGCGGTGTTGATCTTGAATTGGGTTGTTTGAGCCGGGAGAGGCTAGGTTGTTTGGCACGGATCTGGTTCAGGATGCCTTGGAGAAGGTCAAGTTTATTTAGGATTGGCTTCGCACGACATATTCTAGACAGAAGAGTTACGCCGATTGGAAGGTTCGTGATGTTGCATATATAATGGGAGAGAAGGTTTTACTCAGAGTATTGCCCATGAAGGGTGTGATGAGTTATGATGAGATTCGAAAAGAAGGTCAAGTTGATCCCTCGGTATATTGGCTCTTTTGAGGTGCTTGAGAGGATTGGAGATGTGGCCTAAAAGCTTGCACTGCCACCTAGTCTATCGAGTATTCACCTAGTGTTTCATGTTTCCATGCTTCGGAAGTATTAAGGTGATCCGTCTTATATTTTGGACTTCAGCATGGTTCACATAGATGGAGATTTAACTTATGATGTGGACCCGGTGGCCATTTTGGATCGGCAGGTTCAAAATTTGAGATCAAAGAATATAGCTTCAGTGAAAGTACAATGGAGAGGTCAACCACTCGAGGAGGCTACTTGGGAGGCTGAGCGGGAAATCTGGAGAAGCTATCCACACCTATTTGAGACTCCAAATATGATTCTAGACTCGTTCGAATATGAATATTTGTTTAAGAGGGGGAGAGTATAACGACCCAGCCATTCGTTTTGAGTATTGTAGCCCTGTTCCCCCATTTATTGCTTATTCTATGTTCATTTATGGCTATGTGACTTTTCCGGGTTGGTTTGAATTCGGGGATATTTCGGAGTGAAATGGGACACTTAGTCCCAAGTTGAAGGCTTAAGTTAAAAGAATTGATCGGAGTTTGAATTTTATATAGACGACTCTGAAATGGAGTTTTGATGGTTCTGATAGCTTCGTATGGTGATTTTGGACTTAGGCGTATGTCCGGATGTTGATTTGGAGGCCCAAAGGTCGTTTTGGCTTGAATTGGCGAAATGTGTTTGATTGAGAGTTTACTTTGTTAATATCGGGTTCGGATTTTGATTCCGGGAGTTAAAATAGGTTTGTTGTGTCATTTATGACTTAGGAGCAAAATTTGAGGTTAAACAGAGTTGGTCAGGTGTGATTCGGCATTAGTTTTAGAATCTAGAAGTTCATAAGTTCATGAGGCTTGAATTAGAGTGCGATTCGTGATTTCAGTGTTGTTTGATGTGATTTGAGGCTTCGACTAAGTTCGTACCGTATTTTAGGACCTGTTGGTATGTTTGAATGGGGATCCCAAGGACTTCGTGCGTGTTTCGGATCAAGTTCGGACTTCATTGGATTGCTAATGTTTGTGCTTCTGGTTTCCTCTTTTGCGATCGCGGGGAAAGCGACGTGATCGCAGAGGGTAATGTATGGAAAGTGGGAATTTGTTCTATGCAATCGCGTGGTTTGGGCTGCGATCACGAAGACTTGAGGGAGTTGGTTTTTGCGATTGCATGGGAGGAGACTCGTTCGTGAAGAAGGTAGAGAAGGCCTGGGATTTCCACGCGTTGTTCAGCGCGATTGCATGAGGATGTCCGCGATCGCGTAGGTCATGGAAATTAGTTACCACATTCGCGACCTGGAGTGTGCGTTCACATAGAAGGTTTTTGGCTACTGAAGGTTTGTTCTTCACGATCCCGTGGGAAATTCCGCGATCACGTAGTGTAATCACTGGGCAACAGGTTTATATTTGAAACCGAGGGTTAGGGTACCATTTTCACATTTTGAGTTGTAGAGCTCGATTTTGGGCGAATTTGGAGGGGATTTTAACGTCTTGGATCGGGGTAAGTGTTTTTGACTTAGATTTGTTGTTATATCATGATTCCTTCTTTGTTTTAGCATTTAATTAGTGAAGTAAAGTAAAGAAATGGGGATTTTTGTTGAAACGTTTCAACAATGAAAACTGAAGGTTTGAAGGTCGATTTGAGGTCGGAATTGGATGATTTTTGTATGGTTGGACTCGTAATTAAATGGATGTTTGGATTTTGTGAATTTTGTTGGGTTCTGAGGCATGGTCCCGTGATTGAATTTTTAATTTTTGATAAAGATTGGAACTTTCTTATTTGAAGTTGTTTCCTACGGCGTTATTTGTTGATATTGACTTGTTTGTGACTAGATTCGAGTAATGTAGGCCGATATACGTGTGAAGGGCTTGTTGGAGTTGTGATTTGCATGGTTTGAGGTACGTAACACTTCTAATCTTATATTTGAGGGTGTTTAACCCTAAGGACTACATTATATGAAAGATATTGGGGCAACGTACGCGCTTGGTGACGGGCATGTGTGCGTGCATCGGTTTGTTCATGGTTTTTGGGGGGGGGGGGGCTTTAGGATAATAACGGACTTGTGTTGTTATCATATCATGTTATCCCCGCATCCCCTCTACTGGTTTGATTATTTGAACTCCGAATCATATCATACATCATGTCTAGGCTATGTGCTAACTGCTTGAGACTTGATAGGGCTACTCTTGCTGTTTCTGAGTTATATACCTTATTTGCACACATTTACTCAGTCATGATAATATATCCATGTATGATATTTATGTATTAGTACTTCTTATTTGATTTCTCACATATTACTGATATCACTAAGGGTAAAAAGTTTTATTGAATATTTGAGATGAGTTCATCTGAGACTTGAACAGTAAACTATTTAGTTTGTTCCTTAGATCCGGTTTGTTACTGATTTTATGGTGACGCGTACGCCGGGCCCATATTGGGTTGAGTATTATTGTTTTGAGGTGACGCGTGCACCAGGCCTCATTATTGGGCTAAGTGATTATAATTAGCATTTGGGCAGGATCCGCCCCTCCAAAGTGTGATATTCCAATAATGGGCACATGCACAATGTTTCATGTATGTGCTTGATGATGGGCCCTTCTGCTTGTCACCCGTATAGTGCTAAGTGTAAATACAATTGACGGATTTACTGTTATACTGTTGATTTAGGTGTATATATGATGTGTAGGCATAGAGATGTACTTCCTCATGCTAATTGGTAATTGACCTGCTTTATCCATGTTGAGTTTTAAACTGTTATACTTGAAACCATACCTAAATTCCTGAGACGAGAACAGACTATACTTGATATCATTGATTTATTGTTTCTATGGTTTATCTTGTTTCTGAACTGCTATTGATTATTGGTACTGGCATTTGGTTATTGTTCTAAGCTTGTCACCGCTTTCAACCCAAGGTTAATATTGTTACTTATTGAGTAAATCGGGTCGGTTGTAATCATACTACACACTGCACTTCGTGTGCAGATCTAGGTACATGTAGACGCGGTGATTGCTAGAGTGGTGCTAGTACATGTTGGGAGACTTCGAGGTAGCTGCTATGACGCCCGCGGACATTGACTCTCCTTCCTTCATTTTATTTCAGTATTTTTCTACTTTACTAAGACAGAGTTACTAGAGTTTCAGACTATGTTGACTTTTAGTAGCTCATGTACATGGTGGCACCAGGATTTTGGGATTTTTGTAGTTGAGTTATAGTGGTTTTGTCAATTATCTATGAGATTTTCCTCTGTTGAGCTTATTAAATCTTGTTTTTAATTCAAATAGATGTAATTGTCGGCTTGCCAAGTAATGTGTTAGGCGCCGTCACGACAAGTTGGAATTTTTGGTCGTAACATTATCTCCTTAGTATGTTTGTATCAACTTGATATAGGATGCATGCCATATAGAGACCTATACTAGAAACCATGCCTGTAGGGTTGACATGTCATTTAAAAATACCTATTTTCCCGCTATCTTATGTACTAGACCAAGCTGCCTGGTTGCGCTTCATTCAACACCTATCGATTTAAACTCTCAAAACTCAGAAATAATGCCCATAGGGTTTAAAAATAAAATTTGATACTCATATGCTATAAACTATTTTCAATTTCGATATTGCTATGATATGATCACATAGAGATCATTCCCATAAGGTTTATATTTTTTTACCGAATTAACTCATATTACTCACTATTACGAACCTGCCATTCCCAACCACCACCTAGAGATCATGTTTATAGGGATACGTCAACTAATGTTTTTTATTGGTCGCCTTTTTAGCGTGAGAGGAATCAATCCAACATGTTGTATATATATGAGTTCCTTAGGAATCATGCCTATAAGGATACCGTCTGCAATATTAATCTGACATGTTTAAATTAAACACGCCTTGCCTAATCTTTGTGCGATATCCTTAAAATCTGACCTAATTAGTAATATCCCACGTATTTATACTTAGTTTGCCTTGTTTACGTATGACGAGTCTATATGGGAGGTAAACTTGAGCCCTTACATGCTATTTGCATTATTTGAAGTCCTACTTGCTCCTACCTATTTGACGCCTAGTTTTAATTTTTGAGCAACCTTAGGCCCTTTGAGTCTAGATCTAAATAACTTAAAGATAGTAATCAGGTAACTGGAGTTGATAGTCTGTGTTCGCTGGATAATATGAGCACCCGTTGCACTTGGGTTGCGAAGTGTTATATATGTTGCACGGGGTGATCCTTTAAGCTTAAAATTTTAGGAATCCCTTTGATTATTTAATTATGATGATTATTTTACTTCTATACCGTGTTTGAGAGTAATTTACTACTCAATTAGATTACATTTGTACTAGCAAATGAGAGTCATTTCTGAGATGATTTGGATGAGATGGTGCATACTATCCCGCATACTAAGAAGCTTTTCATAGGAGGATATTTCAACGGCCACATTGGAGCAATGTCTGGGGGGGGGGGGGTTATGATGATGTGCATGGTGGCTTTTGTTTTGGAGATAGAAGCGGAGAAGGACCGTCTCTGCTGGACTTTGCTAGAGCATTTGATTTGGTGATAGCAAACTTTAGCTTCCCGAAGAAGATGGAGCACTTGGTCACCTTCCGGAGTTTGGTGGCCGAGACTTAGATTGATTATCTATTCTGCAGGAAGTTTGATAGAGGTCTTTGCACGGATTCCAAGGTCATCCCGAGTGAAAACCTTTCGGCCTTTCATAGGCTCCTGGTTATGGACCTTGAGATCACGAGGAAAAGGAGGAAGAGGGAGATGTATAGCTAAGATAGGATCAAGTGGGGATCCTTGATGGAAGCTAAAGAGCAGGAGTTGGGGGTTAAACTGCTGACTATAGAGGCTTGGAGGAGTTGTGGGGATGTAAGTGCTATGTGGAGTGCATTAGGAAGCCGCGAGAGAGGCATTAGGGGTCTTAAAGGGCTACTCTGGGGGTCGCAAGGGAGACTCGTGTTGGAATGGAGAGATGAAAGGAAAATTGAAAACCAAGAAAGCGGTGTATCTGAAGCTAGTGGAAAGTATAGACGAGGAGGAGAAGAGGGTGAAAGAGGGCATTATAAGTTGGCTAAGAAAGAGGAAAAGCTAGAAGTTATGGCAGCCAAGACTGCAGCTTTTATTCGTTTGTAAGAGGAACTCGAGGGCCGAGGTGGGGATAAGAGGTTGTTCATGTTAGCAAAGGCGTGAGAAAGGAAAGCTCGTGACTTGGACCAAGTGAAGTGCATCAAGGATGAAGTAGCTAAAGTTTTGTTGGATGAGGGGCTTATCCATCGGAGATGGTAGACCTACTTCCATAGTCTATTGAATAACGAGGGGGATAGGAGAATTGTACTGGGTGATTTGGAAATCGCGAGGAGTCATTGTGACTTTGGGTATTCTAGGCGGATTAGAGTTAATGAAGTGGAGGGAGCTATGCATAAGATGAGCAGGGGCAAAGCGACCGGGCCAGATGAAATACTGGTGGAGTTTTGAAAGAGTGTGGGCAAGGAGGGCATGAAGTGGCACAATAGGTTATTTAATGTCATTTTTAGAACATAGAAGATGCCCGAAGAGTGAAGGTGGATCAAGATGGTTCCTGTATACAAGAACAAGGGTTATATCCAAAATTGCAATAACTATCGGGGTATCAAGGTGCTTAGCCATACTGTGGAAGTTTGGGAGAAAGTGGTAGAGATAAGGGTGAGGAAGAGTGTGTCTATTTTCGAGAACTAGTTCAGGTTTATGCCAGGACGCTCGACTAAAGAAGCTATCCACGTTATTAGGAGATTTATGAAGCAGTATAGGGAGAGGAAGAAGGATTTGCATATGGTGTTCATCGACTTAGAAAAGATGTATGATAAAGTTCCGAGGAAGGTTTTGTGCAGATGTTTGGAGGGTAGAGGTGTAGCTGTTGCCTATGTTAGGGTTATTAAGGACATGTATTATCGAGCAAAGACCCGAGTGAGGATAGTGGATGGGGACTCGGACCATTTTCTGGTTATGATGGGGTTCCATCAAGGGTCGACACTCAGTCCTTTTTTGTTTTCCCTGGAGAAAGACGTACTGATGCACCACATCCAAGAGGAAGTGCCGTGGTGCATGCTATTTGTAGATTGTATTGATTAACGAGATGCAAGGCGGTGTGAACCCGCAGTTAGAGGTATGGAGGCAGAACATGGAGTCTAAAGGTTTCAAGTTGAGCAGAACCAAGACAGAATACTTGGAGTGTAAGTTCTTTAGTGAGACTCAAGGAGGGGAAGGGGAGGTGAGGCTGGACTCGCAGGTCACCCCTAGAAGAGGAAGTTTTAAGTACCTTTGGTCTATTATTTAGGGGGATGGGGAGATTGATGAAAATGCCACACGTAGTATTGGGGCGAGATAGATAAAATGGAGACTCACTTCCGATATTTTGTGTGACAAGAAGGTGCCACCAGAACTTAAAGATAGTTCTACAGAGTGTTGGTCAGACTAACGATGTTGTATGAGGCTAAGTGTTATCAAGTCAAGATCGCTCATGTCTAGAAGATGAAGGTAGCAGAGATGAGGGTGTAGAGATGGATATACGGGCACACCAGGTTAGATAGGATTAGGAATGAGGTTATTCGAGACAAGGTGGGTGTGATCCCTATTGAGGACAAGATGCGAGAAGCATGGCTTATGTGGTTTTGTCATGTAAGGAGGAGGAGCAAAGACGCCCCTGTGAGGAGGTGTGAGAGGTTGTCATTAGAGGGCCTACAGAGAGGTAGAGGTAGGCCAAAGAAGAGGTGGGGAGAAGTGATTCGGCAAGACATGGCGCAACAACAGCAGTGTTGATACGCAATCTCGCTTTCTGTTGGTAGTAGGTTTTTATGACTAACCATCATTTTCTTTTATTGTTGATCACCTTACTATCTTGTTATTTTTATTCTGCTTTTATATGGCTTTTTGGTGCTGTCCCTTCTTGTCTATATTTTTATTAATGTGGTGCTTATGCTTTCCTGAGCCGAGGGTCTATTGGAAACAACCTCTCTATCCTCACAAGGTAGGGGTAAGGTATGCGTACATACTACCCTCTCCAGACCCCACAATGTGGGATAATACTGAGTATGTTATTGATGTTGTTTGTACTAGAAAATGACATGTGCATTTGTATTCAACATTGTTATAAGTGAAACTTCTTTCCGTTACTTCGTCTCCTTCAAAGCTTGTGTTGAAATCTGTTTTCATAAAGTCTTGTCATTCAAGTAGTTATATTTTCCTTCTTCGTCCATCGATTCACCCACTTACATATTTAGTCATCCAGCCTCGTACATGATAATAAATCAATTAATTTATGTGTTAACCACTTAGGCATCTATAACAATTATTCTCGTTTGTATGACACTTAGAATAATAACTTGCAAATTAGTTAACTATATAGTGACCACCACATAGTGAAAAATTCAGCAAGGAATTATATTTGTGGACCTTGAAGAGTGCCTAATATCTTCTCTTCAAGGTAATTTGAACCCTTGCCTAATCTTTGGTGACGTAGATTAGTTAAACTAGAGTTAATTGTAAATAGGTGCCCTAACGCACCATCAAATCGTTGGGTGGCCACTCTTCTCTTTTAATACGTCTTGAAAAGGGTTGTCACATGTTGAAACCTGCTTTCATGAGAAAACAGGTTGCGATAGCATGAAGGCTCTGCTAGGGATACTTAGGTTCTTACAACAACGGATTTTTCTTAGGTGGGTCTATAATTTAGGTTGCTTTACTTAATCTTTTCATGTACCTCCCTTTTTCCCGTCCCTTTACTTGTTGGCTTCCAAATTATGCACATCGTGTACTCACTTTTCATGTCCCTTTACTTGTTTACTTCCAAATTTTGCACATGTACTTCCATTTTCCTTTCCCTTTATTTGCTTTACTATTTAATTATGTTTTAGAATTTCATATTTATTTGGAAATCACGCTAACTATCTTCCTTTTCCTTTCTTTTTCTTTTTTTTCTTATTTCATTTATTTACCGCCTTGTTAAATCTTGTCCTTATGTGTTCCTTATCATGTAAAATTACTTGGCAATGTGTTACTGCTTTTATGAGCATGCTTTAAACATCATATTCTACTCGTGCTTATTAGCAACATAGCAACGCTTGATGAGTGGCCGTTCTCTCCGAAAATACCCTTTCAAATTGGAAAATGCTTATTAGCGGAAGACTAGTCGATCAACGGTGCAATCGACGATCACGTGCCTTCCTTCTCAAGTTGTCCACTTGCGAGTATCCGTTAGACCTTTAGAAATCCACTCAGATCAAAGCTTTACTTGCATCATGTTAAACCTAGGACGGATAAATACCCTTGGTGTATTAAGTCCATTTAAATAAACCTTGTCGAATGTCCAATGGGAATTCTACAATCCCGAATGACGCTCTCATACTATGTGCATTATTTGAAAAAAATGTGCCAATATGTTGACTGGTATCGCTTTATTAATTGTCACGATCCAATCCCAACCACGGGGCCGGGATGGTACCTAACATCTGCTTGCTAGGCAAACCAACATTAGCTAAAGAATTTACCGGTTCAATAATTTTAAAAGTAGAATATTAATAATTAAAGGCTGAAGTACTTTGAAATATATGAAATATTTCCTTATGTAACGGTGTCTATACTAATCCCAAATATCTGGAGTCACAAGTACGTGAGCAACTAGAATACTACAAATATAGCCTGCAATGAAATACAACTATTCAAAACAAGATAAATAGTAAACCATGATAAGGAATGGGACTTCATGGACTCCGAGCGCCATGCATCTTTACCTCTGTTCTCTTGGTTAAATATGATCCGAGGAATCTCCTATATGCGCCGCTAGGACCAACACCGGTATCTGCACAAGAAGTGCGAAGTATAGTATGAGTGCAACCGACCCCATGTATTCCATTAAATGCCGAGCCTAACCTCGACGAAGTAGTGACGAAGCTATTACAAGATACTCGCTATATACCTATACGAATAATAAATAGAAGACAACAGAAATATAGAGAAAATGAATAAACTCATAAGAATGGGACCCGACAGTCAACTAACAGAGGGCCACATAATAAGATCATCTCATAACCTCACATCACAGTTTTACAAATAGTTACAACACATCATACCCTGTTGGAACTCGCAACCTGATCTCAAATCCAAATCAACATTTGTTGCGGCGAGCAACTCGCTCACAATATCATTTCAATATTTCTTGCGGCATGCAACCCGTTCCCATTATCACTTCACTATCATTAACAACTCAACACAACCAATTTCGAAATCCTAACACAAAAGGTTCTATAGTGTTTAAAACATCAAGGAACAACGAGTACAAACAAAGAGCAACCAACATCTCGTATTCATAAACCTCAACAAATCATTAACGCAAGAATAGCCATGGGCTCACATAATCAGATATAACATAATAAAGTGTAACAAATAAGGTAAAGAAAATAAAGACAAGTAAAGACATGAAACGGTAACGATATTCAATTAATACAGGTGGAATCATATAGCAATGTCCAATTGCCAACCTTAGAATATCGTGATGGAACCTAGTCTCTAAGACTAGGTAAGCCTAACATTTACCGATATCTTAACAGAGATAACTAAATAGATATATAATAAAATAAACTGATAATACTCATAATAACTCCAAAATGGAACATCAACAACATAATCCTCAAAACTAGTTGAACTGAGTCATAGGCTCTACAGAATGCTCCAAAATCTCTAATACAACACTATTGGATAATAGGATAAACAGTAATGAAAAAATAATAGAAGGTGACTTCGAGGCTTGCGGATGTGGAGCATGTATACCTTGAAGTGTCTGGAAAGATAACTGAACGATCACTATCATCCGACACTAGCAGATGTACCGAGATTCTGCACAAAAAATGTGTAGAAGCATAGCATAAGTACACCACAATGGTACCTAGTAAGTATCAAACCTAACCTTGGTAGACTAGTGACGAGGCCGGTTCAAGATACCTACTAGCATAAGAAAATTGAACAGAGTATAGCATAGTCTAATAATGGAAAGCGAGTAAGTAAATGATGAATAAGTAGTTCAATAATGTAAGCTAATAACGGAAATTTAAGAGGTAAAGGCAACAAATAGCGAACACATGATGAAACAACCAATAGTCAAATACGGACAATTACAAGTAAGACAATGGAGAAAAACAACAAAAATTGCTCAACCAATAAGCCTTTTTAATATAGGATGCACAACAAGAATCACAACCGAGATAACACACCTCATAACCCCATTTCAAAATTGCAATCACAATCGTTTCTTATATCACCGCGTGAACCTTGCATTTATTTAAAAAGTATTTTTCCCGAAATAGCTACACGTGTTTTAGCCCACTTATCTAATCGCGTGACTTCAAGTAATTCCCTTACTAGCAACACGCGTATAAATCCCACCTTATATCACCGCATGCGTATCAACCCCTACACTTATACCACCACATGTGTATCAATATCATAACACCATAATCAAGTCACACTATATGTTCCCATATGCAACAACACTTGCCAAAATCAACAATACCATGTTACCACAACATATAACCCATGACTCAATTATAATGTGTACAAGAATCTCAATAACAACAAAATGAATGAGGAATACTCAACAAGGAAAGATATCTCAACAATTAACAACTTCAACTTCAATGTGACAATGGCTTTCACAACTTCAACATCAATAACTCAGCAAGAAAATATTCCACAAAATAACAACTTCAAGTAAGAGTAATTCAACAATAAAATGGGCAATAAGACAATAAGGGAGGTAATAACTTCAACTAAAGAATATAAGATAAGTTACAACAATAAATGATAGAGAAAAAGCTAACAACGTCATTTAGAGCATGTGAGAGTAAATTTAATAATGAAAGATATAACATGTTATAACAAATTCAATTAAATACACGGAAAAAGTCTAAACCGGTCAAAATACCACATATAGCCCATGTACACACTCGTAACCTTGTGCACACCTAATCGACATAGTACAATTAACACACAACAACTCAAATCCCAACGGGTAGTTCCCTCACACAATGTTAGGCAAGATACTTACCTCAACTAGGCCAAATCAATCCTCGAAAATAGCTTATCCATAAAATTCACCTCCACACGGCTCAAGTCTAACAAAAAACAACTTAATTACATCAAACAATGCAAGAGAACCAATTACAATAGATAAAGCTATGATATTTACACAATTCCCTAAAAGTCAAAAAAAGTCAACCTCGACCCGTCTGGTCAATAATCATGTTCAAGGGTAGATTCTGACTACCTATAACCCCACGAGTCTATATATGTGTTTTATTTTCAAATCCTAGTCCAAATCGACTCTCAAAACTCAAATCTTTATTTTTCAAAACTTTGACAAAATCCCCCAAATTTTGTCTTTGATTCTTATAAATTTGATGTTAAATCTATGATATAATCATGAAATATAGTTAGAATTTGATTATAATCACTTACCCAATGTTTATACATGAAAAATCACCTCTTACCGAGTCTAGGGCTCTAAAATATGAGAAATTAGATTAAATCCCGATTTTTCACTCTATTGATCAGTTGCAGATATCGTAATTGCGACATTGGGTTCACAATTGCGATAAAAATATCGCAAATGCGGCTACTGACAACCTAAGGGGAACTTCGCAAATGTGACAATGGGTATGCAATTGCGAACCCTGTCCCCATCGCAAATACAAAAAAATATATCGCAAATGCAATCCTACCCGAACTAGCCTATCCTCACATTGCGCGTGAGGCGTCGCAATTGTGATACCTGATCCTCACCTGTTCAATTTGCAATCGCGAGGCTGGTGCTCGCAATTACAACATCAGAGACACCAGCACACCAACAACCTGTTTTCAATCCAAAGCTTTCCGAAATGCGTCTGAAACTCATCCGAGCCCACGGGACTCCAAACCAACTATCTGCATAAGTATGAAATATCATACGAACTCGCTCGCACGATCAAAACATAATAATAACATCTAGAACTACGAATCAGACATCAAAACACATGAATTTCAAAGAAAAGTTCAAGTACCTCTAGATTACAACCAAGAATCCGTATCCTATCAAACCAACACCAAATGACACCAAATTTTGCAGACAAGTTCCAAATAGCAAAACAGGCCTATTCCATGTCCCAAAATCAAATATTGATGAATATTTCTACCTTAGGCTTCTAAGCGAAGAACCAAAGGGTCCAAATCAACCCAAAACCTTCTCGGAACGAAAATAAGCAATACCGGAAGTCATATAGCCATAAATATACATGTGTGAAGCATCAAAATGGGAAACGAAGCGCAAATAAACAAAACGACCGATCGGTTTTCCCAACTTTTACCTAGCTGCATTCATCATAATTGTGGGCTCTTGTTCTCAATTACGATGCACACAAAAGCGAACATCTGTCCGCAAATGTGAACAACTGTTCGCAAATACGAACATGGCACAGTTCTATAGAAGTCGCAAATGCGATATATACCTTGCATTTGTGAAGTCCCAAACCATCACAAATGTGGTGCAAGCTTTGCATTTGCAAAGCCGTCCATAAATTCTAGTCATCGCAAAAGCGACAAAATGGTTGCAAATGCAAACCATCCCTAGATCGCAAATGCACAAAATTCGCAAAAGCAAAGACTAGCCCCAAGCTCCCATTTTGCATTTGCGAGCCTTACATCGCAAATTTGAGGCTGGCAATAGCAATCATGTCTTGTGAGACTTGCAACTCACACCAGCAACATACTTGCACCAATAGTTCCCAAAATTAACGAAAACTCATCTGAAACTCACTGGAGTCCCTCGGGCTCCAATCTGAACATGCAGACATGTGTAATAATATCTTATGAACTCGCTCTCTAAATCAAATTATAAAAATTACATCAAATATCGAGAATCGATCCTCACAATTCAAGATTTTTAACTTGAAATTCAACTTTTGCCAATTTTCACATAATACGCTGAAACGCGCTCGGGGAACTCGGGACACTAGCCAAACATGCGTACAAGTTCAAAATTGTCATAAGAACCTACCAAAATCATCAAAACACCAATCCGAGGTTATTTACTAAAAACGTTGACCGTGGTCTACTCAAGCCCCATTCTAAGTGTAAAATCACAATTTCTTCAAACTTTCACGTAAAAGCTTTTCGAAAAATGACACGGACCATGCACGCAAGTCATAAATAGGTTCATTCCACAAAATAAAAAGCTTTTTTTACGAGGTACAAATAGAAATTCCTCTTTATTTGATTTGTTACGAAATCGACCATAGATCAATTCCCTTTTTATTTGGGAGTATTGACTACACCCAATAATCAAATTAAGCTACCAGAAGTCTTAAAACATAGAAAAATGGGCTAGTACTCAAAAAGACCTATCGAGTCATCACATTCTCCACCTCTAAAAGAAACGTTCATCCTCGAACGGACATAGAAATGTACTTTAACTAATAAAAAGGTGCGGGTATCTACTACTCATATCGACTTGGACTCCCACGTAGCCTTCTCGATCAACTGACCTCTCAATTGCACTTTCATAGAAGGAAAAATCCTAGACCTCAACTTTCAAACCCGTTGGTCTAGAATAGCCACCGGCTCTTCCTCATAGGTCAAATTCTCATCAACTCATACCGTGCTGAAGTCTAAAACATGTGACCTATCCTCATGGTATTTCCAAAGCATAGAGACGTGAAATATCGGATGCACCCCTGCTAGGTTTGGAGGCAATGCAAGCCTATAAGAAAACTCCTCAACTCTCTTCTCAAACGGGCCAATAAACCTTGGGCTGAACTTGCCTTTCTTTCCAAACTGCATTACACCCTTCATAGGAACCACTTAGAGAAGAACCTTCTCACCCACCACGTAAGCCACATCTCAAACCTTCTAGTTCGCATAACTCTTTTGCCTGGATTGAGCTGTACGAAGTCGCTCCTGAATCAGCTTAACCTTCTCCATAGCATCACACACCAAATTAGTGCCCAACATCTAGCCTTACGGGCTCAAATCAACCAACCGGAGAATGACATTGCCTCCCATACAAGTCTCGTACGAAGCTATATGAATGCTTGACTAATAATAGTTGTTTTAGGCAAACTACGCAAAATGTAAAACCTTGTCCCATTGACCCCCGAAATCCATAGAACATGCTCGCAACATGTCCTCCAAAATCTAAATAGCGCGCTCGGACTGTCTGTCCATCTGAGGATGAAATGGGGTACTCAGCTCGACGCGCGTGCCCAACTCATATTGTATAACTCTGTAAAAATACAATGCAAACTGTGTGCCCCGGTTTGATATGATGGAAATAGGCGTGCCGTGCAGGCAGATAATCTCCTGGATGTAAATCTGAGCTAACTGCTTTGAAGAATCGGATGTCATCACCGGAATAAAGTGTACAAACTTAGTCAATCAGTCCATAAAAAACAGCTAGGAGGAGTAGGGCTTACTCTCTTTTAATATAGTAAAATGAGGCACAATATTCCTATATTCTGTATGGTTAAAAGTATTCCATCCAAGCTGATTCACTAGTGGAATGACTTCCCCAATATAACAGAAACTATGCAAGACGAGTGTTAGGTAACTTGCCATCTTTGATGGAGGTTCAACCATGCAAAGAACTGATTAAGGCTGCTGCGACCATGTTTTGGGATGCGAAAAGGGTCGTCTTCCAATTTGGAAACCTGGAGATGACTCCACTACTGGAAGAAATTAGAGGTTTCACTAGATTCCTTGGTATAGTCTTGGTTTGCTTGTACCAGAGAACCATGCATCCCGCAGTTTTATAAAAATGTTTGGAATAAAAAGTAATGATGAACTTGTTTTCTTGAAGAGGTCTTGGATTTCTTTCAATTTTCTTTATGAGCGATATGGGCATAGCAAGTCGTACTGGTTGTTTCACGAGGAGTTAGCCATTACTTCTATGGGTTGGATCCATCAATCACTCTTCACTTTCATTGTATGCTTTTTAGGGCTCTTAATCTCTTCGATACAAGGGGAAATGATTCATACTCGACTAACGATGGTAGCCAGGACCATGATAGAAGGGATCGAGGGAAAGGACGATAGATGTATTGAGCTCTAGATCACTGGAAGCATGGAGCAGGATATTTTGAAGGGAACAACCTTTTACTGTAAGTGTGGCTGATAGAACATTTTCGCGATTGCCGCCATGAGTTCTTCATAGGCCAATGAATGATTATATCGCCAACATTATCCAATGAAAATGACTTTCGCTCTAGAAAGGGTCAAAAGACCCACTGATGCTAAGGGATGGGAACATCTTTTCGACATCTTGACTGAGGAGAAAGTACAATGGATGTTCGAGTGGTCCCCGAGCAAAGACATCATAATAAGGTCCAAGAAGGTTACCTATCTGGTTCTGATGGGGCTGCAAGGTATTTACCCCTCTGCTCCAATGAGGGTGATAAGGCAAGCTGGAAGGAAGCAAGTTATACCACATGCGGCTAACATGACACAATATAAGGCAAAATTCAAAGGGTAGGTCATACCCTTCAAGTTCAAAGATCAACACATCTAGAACCAAAAAGCTATGGTGGGGTAGGAATCCATAGAACTTGATAGATATCCTGCTGGGCATATGTACTACTATCTTTCATGTCTAGAAGAAGACATAACTAGAGACATCAAGCTAGGCATCAAGTTGAAGGGGAGAATCATAGACGAAGAAGCTGAGGCCCAAGTGAAATATAAACGACTACGCAAGAGGGTCTTTGAGTATGAGGCCCAGCACAGAGAGCGACATAGGGCAGACGTGGAGGCTATAAGGGAATGGAAGGAGATAGAGAACAAAGCAATGGAAAGGTTGGAGTATCTAGAGCAAGGATTGAGGGAGATAGAAGGGAAGAAGAGAAAGAAACTTTAGGATTTCCTATTATTAGGATATGACGAAGGTGGAAATTGGCAATGACTTACTTGATGATTGATATGCGTGACCACAGGAATATGATCGATGGTGCAAAGAAGGCAAGGCACGACGAGGGACCATCTGGGACCAAGTAGTTTAGAAGCACTTTCTTTTCTGCTATGTAATAAGACTTTGAGTCATTTAGTAATTTTATCATTAGTGTTAGATTTCGTTTTAGAGATGTTGTAATAAGGCCTTAACCCACTAGTACCTCTGTCTCAGTATTTCGTTTTAAAAAAAGAACAATTTTATTAGTTCGAGTTAATGGGATGAAACATGTTGGCACAAATTTCTCCAAATTTAATTGCCACTTTAGGCCTAACTAGGGCACAATGAGGTCTCAGAATGGAAAAGTAATGCTCCTTTGATAGAAAATGTGGAAATGTCTAATGGGAGAAGTGAGCCGGGGCAGAATGAGCTGGTTCTGTGCTTGGAGCGAAAAATCCTTGAGTTACAAGGTGAGTATGGATCAAGTTAACAACCTTTCCAATGTATCCCTCACCCTCAATCTCCAAAACACCACTACCCAAAACCCACCTATGCCCCAAAACCTACCACACCTCAAAACCCACCACCACAAGCTCCACAAAATCCTCTACCCCAACCACCCAACAGTACCAAAACACCCTACCTCCAGTCCCACAAAATTTGAATCCTCCACCACTGCAAGTCCCACAATATTATCATATCAACTTAATCAAAATGTCCGCAAAGCCCCATTTAACCCTATCCTCAAAATACATCACAACCCATCTCCCATGTCTATGATCTACCGCAAGCATCTATCAATGAACATCTATACCCCCATATTCTTGGAACCCCTAAAGCCCCATATACGTAAAACCCTACCATATTCACCCCTAAAAAACCCAATATACACCGGAAGCCACTAAGAAGGACATGCTCATTGAGAATGTGGCCGAAGAATTGAAGACATTATCTAGAAGGGTCCAGAGTGTTGAAGGAGAGAAGGGCGTTGAAGTTCTGAACTATGAAGGTTTGCGCATTCAACCTAATGTCAAACTACCCGAAGATTACAAGCCTCCAAAGTTTGAAATGTTTGATAGTAATGGTGATCACAAAGCACATTTGAGAACTTATTGCGACTAGCTTGTGGATGTGGGGAAAATGAGCAAATACACATGAAGCTATTTATGGAAAGTCTTACTGGAGTTGCACTGGAATGGTATATTGGCCAAAACCTGAAGAAGTGGCATAATTGGGTCAGTATGGCCAGGGGCGGCTCAATAAAACTGGTGGCCGAAAGCAAAATCTTGATAAGAGGCACAATTATTTTTTTTAAAAACGTATATATTCTTATTTAAAGTTTATTTTCTTCACTCTTTAAGATGAGAAGTTATTTATTAATATCCTTTAAATTTGTTTTCTTCTAATCTCTCTCTTGAGATAAATTTTAGGTAAGATTTTATTAATTCTAGTTTTTAAAAGTTTCTTTCAGCATATGCAACTATTACAAGAATTATAAAATTTCTTTATAAGCGATATAAGCATTTGAAAATGAATTAATTCTTTTTATTTAATTGAGTACATCGATTAAAATGTTGTTGTCTACTTGTACAATATTTCTTAATACTTCTAATTCGGAAAATATGTGTGAACCATATTGGAGTGACTATTATGTGTAAAGGAATTTTCGCAGTCTAGGTGATGTTTCTTTATATTTAATCACCTAATAATCTCAATTTCTTCTCCTTCCTTTTAAAGAATTGTACTTTTTACTTTAAAATATTCAATTTTTTAAAAGAATTAATTTATTAATTTACTACTGATGAAAAATGGGACCCCAAAAATTTCGGGGCCTAAAGGACTTGCTTCGCTTGCCTTGCCCAAGAGCCGACACAGAGCATTGCATCGGATTTCATGTACAGGTTCATATTCAACACAAAAAATTCTCCAGATGTGTTTTATATTTAGAACCTCAAGAAGAAACCTATGAAAACCTTTCTTGAGTATACTACTCGATTGAGGTCTAAGGTTGCTAAGGTGAGGCCACCACTAGAAGAAGAAAATATGAACTAGTTCTTCGTACGGGCTCAAGATCCTCAATACTATGAGAGGCTGATGATCATAGAAAACCACAAATTCTCTTACATTATCAAATTGGGAGAAAGGACTGAAGAAGGTATAAAGAGTGGCAAGGTCACTAATTTCAAGGCTTTGCAAGCTACTAACAGAGCTTTGCAGTCTAGAGGAATCTCGAAGAAGGAGGCGGTTGGTGCTGTGATGGTAGCCCAGGGACCAAAATCTCCACTCACTTACCAAGCACCTCCGCGAGTATATCATTCATCATCTTAAAAATACCACTATCCTGCTACCACCTACCACACCTATATCATCCAGCCAGCATACTATCACTCACCACCACCCGCCCGACAGAGCTATCTTAGATGCCGAGCCAACTTTGATTGGAGACCACCCAAGCAATATACCCCTCTCGCTGAACCCATAGCCTAGTTGTACGAGAGACTGAAAGCCACTAGTTACATCACCCATATCTTGCAGTAGTGTCCGAAATCTCAGCCCAATGGATCAACCCCAACAAAAGTTCTGCTTATGGGGATGCTGCAATGGAAACCCCTGTAGTTCTTCTGCCTGTTATGGTGCAAGATAAGGCACCACTTGAGGTTGAAGTGGCCATGTCTAGACCATTGTTTATTGTTATGGTAGCTTTGCCACCTACTTATCATCCTAAGGCTGTGCCATGGGACTACGTGGCCAAATCTAGAAGGGAAGGAAAAGCTAAATCAGAAGAAGCTAGCGCTGCCCAAGAAATAACTAGAACTGGCAGGGTATACACGCCAGAGAATCTGGCCCAAGGGGGGTCGAGTTAGGAAACTGCACAAAAACCACCTGTTGTGGAAACAAGTAATGAATATTTGTGGAGAAAGGTACAAGCTAAGGAGTATTATGTCTTTGAGAACTTGAACAAAAACCTTTCCTAGATATCTATTATATCCCTGCTGTAGAATTCATACGCACACAAGAATGCCTTGATGGAGGTATAGAGTGATGCTTATGTACCTGTCAGTATCACTAGTGGAGAAATGGCAAGCATGGTAAGAAAAATACTAGATACACATAAAATCACTTTTCACGATGACGAGTTACCACCAGAAGGGTTAAGTCACAACCGGGCATTGCACATGACCAAACAGTATGAAGACAAGTTCATCGGCATGGTGATGATTGATGGAGGCTCGAGTTTAAATATATGTCCTTTGACTACCTTGAGAAGACTAGTGACGAGCTTGAAACACACACTTAAATATGCTCGCTAGTCGAATATAGTAATTGTAATATCGTAATTCACAAGGTTGGAGTTAAACAGTTATAATCATAGTTTATAGCTAGATTGCTATCCAAGATGATCAACAGTTGAGATTTATGTGATTTAAAACTAAATTTAACTAAGAGTCTAAACTATTGGCTAATGACAATCAAAGCAAGTATTAAGCAAAGGAATATATCAATTGGGAGAAGATAGGGTTGATAGGATATATGTAAGACAAATGTTTGGGATCTAACTCTAGTTAATTCACTTCTAATGTTCAAGTGAGTCTCTCGAATTCACTTGATTATTAATTCAATTGTTTAGTAGAAACTCCTCTGTTGATTAAGTTTCAAACTCACAAGATGAACAAATGTTAAGCATGTGAAGATATGCAAGAATTCATAGTGAATTGGTCATTAGGAGAACCTCACTCGATTATCCTCCTAACTAGATTTAATCAACAATTCAACTAGCCTCTTTCGATTACTAAGATGAATGAATGACTTCAACTAACAAAATATAATGCAAAGATGTCACACGTTATGCCTCTCTCGATTACATTAACAAGTGAATATAGATGCAATAGTTAAAACATCCAAAACGATTCAATACATAAAATAGAGTTAATTATCCACAAACAAGAATCAATACACCAAATCCATCAAACCCTAAAGAGAACTACTCCATAGACATGGAGTAATTCATCACAATTAATTGTAAAGTAAAGAAAAATTTAAAACAATCCAAACCCTTGTCTTTAGTTGGGATTGAATGATGGAATCCTTGTTCTCTTCGTTCTCCAACTTCTCCTTAGCCTCCTTAGGTCTAAATTATGTCAAAAGTCCCAAAAATATCATTTTTCCATGTATATATACCAAGTAGGGTCGGACCCAAACACATACACCTTCTCCTACACAAAAAAGGACACTTTTCCCAGACAGGACGTGCACTGCCACGCACCTGGAAGTGTGCCCGCACTTTACACCTGTTCTGCCCCATATGTGCGGCCAGTGCGCGGCCGCGCACTTGCCATGCACTTGATAAAGGAAGATGGTGGAGTGACAAAATACCGAGCATGTTACGATGGCTAGGATACAACCAGGCTGAGGTCTTGGTCCTCAACTTCAGGGAATAACAGAACAAATACGACTACGGTCTCAAAGCACGACTTTCGATCTCGAGTACAACTATACTGCACAGGATCAAGATTGGTCAAAATATTGAAATTCGACCTCAAATCGCCTTATGTCACACCGTAAACCTGAAGAGGTGTGCCCGGCACCCGCGCCATATTCGACCCAGGCGTACCATTCTATAACTATGAACTCTGGAGGGTAACCATATTCTGAATCATCTGAAAATATCATCTCTCTCATAGGAAGGGTAAACATACCCGGAAGATCATATATATATATATATAAAACTGTGCAGGCTGACAAGGCCGCCATGAACATATACTGATATACAAACTATACATGACTCGTCTATAAGCCTCTAGAGATAGTTGAACTGTATCATGGTCGGGATAGGGCCTCGACCTACCCATCAAACCTGTATATATAAAATGGACTCCAAGGTCTAGATCTGGAAACTCCGAGGAAGTGGAGCTTACCAACCGAGCTAATGTTTGATTGTGTCTACTGAGAAGGTCTATCCAGCTGTCTATCTGGACCTGCAGGCATGAAATGCAACATCCCCACCAAAAGAGACGTCAGTATGAAATAATGTACCGAGTATGTAAGGAAACATAATAACTAAAAGCTAAAACTGAACTGATAATATAAGAACTGAAAGTAACTGGGAGTCAAAGATGATCTGAAGAGATGCCTACCTGCTGATATTGACTCAACTCTCTCAATATAGTAAGTAAAATAGATGTCCGGCCCTATTAGGCTCGGTACATATAATTGCTCTGCCGTAGTAGGCTCGCTTATAGGTGCTTAGCCATACTAGGCTCTGTATCTCGGCCATTCTAGGCTTGCTCATAGGCGCTTGGCCATAGCAGGCTCGGTATATAACTTACGATCTGATCAGAGGTTGCCCAATAGGAGCCTACCCCCCAATTATAGCTCGGTGGTAGTGAAAATACTGTAATGTTGTATATATATATAGACTCTGTGCTCTCTTATCTAAAGTAAGACAATACTTAACTTAATAGAAAGTCCCAATAAGGGAGAATACTGTAACTTATGAGACTAGGATAATGTGAATAAATTCAGGAATACGAACATCTCTTTATGTCTCGTTATCAAATACATGCATGTGTGAGATCATGCCAAAATGAAGGAAAGGTTTAGCCTCAACATACCTTAACCTCGTTGAGTCCTTCATAGCTTCCAAGAAACACTTCAAACAACTCAACTCAGTCTACCATAGCTTAAGGAGATTCAAAATTAGTGCTGAGTAAAGGCTAAGTCCGTAACTTAAGCTGGTAGCTCGTTTATGTAAATTTGGGCAGCATCTCCCTGTAACAAGGGCCTCCTCCAATACCATATACCAAAAACAACAACCAGAGCAATAAAATAAAAACAACATCAACAATAGGGCACAAAATATTTCATTATCACGATGATTGGCAAGCTTGGATTGAATCCCTTTAGCACCCTTCAACCCCATTATCATTCATTCTTGGACTTAGTAATATATTAAGTATATCAACCAATAACTTTTAAAGGATTTCCAACCTTGTACTCAATTTTAAAGTTACCCGAAATAGCCCAACACAAGATAATATCACTATCGACAACTTCCAAGTGCTTTATGGCCATTTCCTTTCCAAGTTACCGATTTCCTCAACAATTTTGACATGTAAACCAACATAATTATACTAACAATATCATATCCAACTTATTTTCCATAATTTCCAGCCACTTAAAGTTCATAAGAGCAACTTTAAAATGAATCCATCAAGAACAACAACATCTCAAGCTAATCAAAGTATTATTTGTAGTTTATCATCCTAAAAACTTAACCAACATACATGCAAGATCAAGAACAATTAGTAGGATGTTATACTCACCTTAGCCTGTTGGTGTTCAAGTTCGTGTGTATTCTCTTCTTGAATCAACTATTGGTGTTCAAGTTCGTGTGTAAACACCTGTAGTTCACCTTGAAAATATAATATATATGAAGGATTGACTGATTATTACCTTAATCAACAATAACAACACGAAACCTGAGTTTACTTCACTTTGAAGAACCCCCCAAAACAGCCACAAGATGAAGAACTACGATCTAGCGAGCACCACAAGGTTCCTAGCGTTGGATTCTTGTTTTTATCTTAGGTTTTCACCCTAGAATTATGGAGGAACACATGGAGAGCATTTAGTAGGGTTTAGGAACTGTTTTTGACGAGAAAATTGATTGAAAACGATTTAGAATTGACTTTAATACAAGCTGAAGTTTACACCGACTTTGTGGGTCCCATGGGAGCTGCTTGCGCAGTCTTAAAAAATGCAAATATCTCTCCACTACGATGTCGTATCGACAAAAGGTTATATGATTTAGAAACTAGACTCGTTGATGTTCAATTTGGTAGGTAGATCACCCCGTAATTCCAAGTATATTAGGAGAAAAGCTCAGATACATTTGATCTAAGTTTCAACACATTTATGAATGTAACTTGTGATAACCTTTTCCAACTTTTGTTCCACAACTCGCATGACTTCAAAAACTAACACACGACTATCATACGACTAAAATAACTCATAATATAATCTCCTTGTAAAGTTAGGAACCCTAGTTTCACCTAAAATTACATGTTATAACATTTCCATTTGTCGACTTTCGGCGAAACTTATTTTCTTCAATTTGTTTAGCTTCTAAGATTTCAAACCCTCTTGGTACTTGATATTCATGATATTAAATATTTGTAACATCCACGCTAACATGATTAGCTAACTTTGTAAACTTTTAAAATATGATTGCATTTCTGAGCTTACATCAATTGACTTACGACGTACGCTTACATACGGTAACATGGGGTATAACATCATTCCCCCCTTTCGAACATTTGTCCTCGAATGTTGACTGATGTGCTTATCAGTCTTATAACCTATAGCTCTTACAAATACTTTACTATTGTCCTTTCCATCTAGGCAACTGTTCTGGTGAATAAATCCAAAGGCCAGGATTCCCCCTTTTAGGCCTCTTTCTCATACCACGACTTGTGGTCAGAATTCTTGCCATATCGTAACTGTTACTACCTTATGTCATGCAACCTGTATGACTCTGTCCTTATATTTGTGCCTATGTGACTCTTCTCTCCTTTGTCCTCCAACTTTTAGCCAATCTTGAGGCCTCACTTTGTGAACATATACAGAACTATGTCAAGCTGTCCCTCTAGGCATCTATAGGTGTACTGAAGTTCTTCACTCAGTACTTGTCGAACTTACAACTATTGGTATATCTTGTTTCATAGACTCGGTTAGCTATTCTTATGGCTTTACTATATCTAGGTAGCTTATGCTATACCACAACACTTTCTTTGATTTATTATTACCAAGGTCTGCTACCCAACTTCAAGTTACTCTCTCGCTGCTTATCTTATATGTATAGATTTAAGTCCCTTAATGCTTCCTCATTACTATTCATCTTAAGAATGAATGCCTATACCACCTTATACTTTGGAACTTCATCCATCTATTGTTGATTCACCTTAATGTTGATCTATAATCTACTATTGACAAAATTGAAACCTCTTATGTAATATATTGTCACTAGGGTTCACTTCTCATCGGGGAACATCTGGAGTTATTTGCTTGATCAATTTAGGGACAATACTATACTTCAATAACCATATTTCATAGAATCCCAATGTGATTCACCTAATGGGGGTATTTTAATCGTCTACAATTCATGAAATCCCTTTTCTTTGAATCATTACCCAATCAAAGGCCTAAATATTATCCTCTTATCTATCGCAATCACACCCTTATTCTACCATGGGGAAGGATTCCTTCTCTTCCAATTCTCCTAATCTTAAACTCCTCTGAGTTCATTTAGGCTATACTGAGCTTTCTATAACTTATGGAAACCATCAGCTCTCTTGATGTGATGGGTTTAATCCCGTCGACTTACCTATTCTCGTCACCTTCTCACTCACCTTTTCTTATCCTTACTCCTATCTAACTAAAATCTTGTCGTTCTACCATATTTTAGCTTGAGACCTACACATATCTATATATACTACTTGCAACCTTTCATTAACTTGCTAGCACCATAGATTTCCTTATGTTATTCTAGAACTCAAGCGAGACATCACATCTCTAACTCTTCTTTACTCTCTTAACTAGACCTCTCTATACCAGTAAACCAAAGGCTGGAAGATATGCCTCTAAGGACACCACTATTATTTCTTGATACAGAAATACGACGCTTCCAACCCCTCTATCTGATATCTGGACTATTCATAACCTTGCGTGCTTGAGTATCTCCTACTTTATTTGTCTTCACCTTACTTACCATTAAATCTCGCATTGTAGCTCCCGCCTCCTTCATAACCTCCCTTCCACATAGATGGAATTCACATCCACACCATGAAGCTCTACTATAATACTTGCACCTCTGGTGCATACACATTCTGCCGGGAGCTTCTTACTGACTTGTGATAAGGATGGTACTCTTTTAACTGGCTTTATCATAGAGCCGTTATAGAATATGGACGTTGTACTATCCCTCTTGTACCTCAAATAAGAGTGATTGTGCAATGTTCTAAATCACGATTTCTATAACTATCCAGATCTAAAAATCCTGCTCCTGATTTACTTAGCTGATGTAACTCTATAGTTTCCTCTTCTGTATCAACCTTTAATTAGGCTTAAGCTATCTTCTGATCTGCGGCTCAGGGTATTAGTTATTACTTTAGCCCTTCGTGGATGCTATGGAATATCCATGATATAACCTTCTAGCAATTCAAGCTTTTGTCTATGACGTGGACTCGATTCTTTCTTTTAACTTATGAAGAGAGTCTCCTATAGCTTTAACATTATCAACATATATGCTGCATGGATAACACTCTGAAATCTTAAGTGCATTCATGATGTAACTAACTATGTGTCATTGATCGAGTAATTCCTTTCGTGCCTTCTGAGCTTTCGTTAAGAGTAAGCAATTACTTTTCCTGGTCGTTCTACCACTTGTTGCATGACACCTTGGCTTATCTTAGTGCCCACATATATTGGAATTTTTGAACCTCATATGATCTCTAATATTACTTTGGATTTTACTTCCCGTTCCTTAGTCCTGGTAGGTGCCACTTTCTTATAGAGTGCATACGATGTTATAGTAGACTGTTGTCACAAGACCATTATTTATTTAGGTTACTATGCTTAGGTTGAAGCCTTCTTCCTTATTTCCTCAGCTAGTCTTTCGTTGTAGCACTTAGGGAAGACTCTCTGACTCTTGTAAAGCTATGAGCTTATCACATCATATACCCGACGGAATTTTTGATGTTCTTACTCACCTATAAATATCCTTAGTTACATACCTTCATGCCCTTGTTCTCGTACGTTACTTCTGAACTCAAATTTTTTTGTCTCCCCTATGGAACTCTATTTTATTTCTGTAATACTTTTATGGCAACTATAACTACATTAACTCCCATCTGAATATTTCTTAAGGATTACGATGTCGTATCTGCATGACTGAATTCCCTATGCTGGGGTTAACTAGGTTTATCTTACACGATCTACTCCTTTATCTGTATCCTCTTGTCTAGCTATAACTAGGCTCTTCCCGGATCAACTATTAACTACTCGTTGGTCCATTCTAATATCTATATTCCGCATAACCTCTCTTGGGTTGTTTCCTTTGTCTTAACTTACCTCTTGCATTGGCTCCTTATGTATCAAGTGTTCACTCACACTTATTATCAATAACATCCAGGGAGGGAACCTTACTGCATCTCCCCACCATCGTGCTTGTATAATGTTCTGGAGTCATAACATATTTGTAGGATCTGAATAAACGCAATCTCACCCCTTTCGCCTTTTTACCGCATTCTTCCTTTATTAATCCATAGTTACCTCTTCATCTTTGGCATCTTTCACATCTTCGCTGACTCTTACTCGCCTTGCGGTAACCCTTCTATACCTAAGATAACTGAATTTCTTTCGCGCGAGGGTGACGACTAGTTTAACTAGCACACTTAGTTCCTTAAGCTTAACTCCGCTCACAATGCTTTCTTTTGGGAAGCGTCTTCCTGAATGACCTTTAACGGTAAGTCTTATGTCATCCATTCTATTATTGCCGGAACACGATCTCTAAAATTTCCACATTGTCGACTATTATCAAATCCTCTAGTCCCTAATTTATGTTCGATTTTATCTTGTTTACTAGCCCATGTTAATTTCTACTAATCCAAAGGTCAACTTAGCATTTTAATAATCATGTTGAAGTCACCAACTCATTTCTCGAAATAAGGATATGACCTTATGGCATATACTCTTTTATAGTCTCAAAGCCTGTCTCCTCTTGTCTTTTCCTTCTCTTCACTATAGACTCTGTCATAGTTTGATTTACCGTTACCACCCATTTATCACATCTTACTCATAATTCTTCAATTACTCTCTTTTTATTCTCCAGCTAATATTTTTGTCTATTACCTTATTCTGAAAACTTCAACAAATATTCTCACTTTTATCTCCCCTTGCTTCATCTCAATAGCTCTTCGGGTCGCCTAATATTCTCTTTTTACTAGAGGCGGGAGTCATACTAAGGTAAATATTTATTTCTTCAAGGATTCCACTACATATCTTATGGTATTTCTGAATGTTCTAGTATTCGTATCTGACTATACTATTCTAGAGTGCATCGTCTGGTATGCACGATCTAATAGGGCCTCAAACAGGGCCACATCGTCAATAATTCTCTCTCTGCTAATGCCCTTACCTGCTGCTGTATTAGCCCTATGTCTAGCTGTCATTTTTCCAATTGAATGCATCTCTATATCATTAGCAAACATAAGTCTTGGCTCGAACTCTTACGACTCAGCTCTATAGCACGATTTAGATTTGAAAGAAGGGTAACAGACTCCTAAATGCCTTGTAGATTCAAGTTTATATAATGTGGTGCACAACACATCTATAAACAAGGCTCTACTAGACACGACTTGTAGACTCCCTAGGATAGAACTGCTCTGATACCAAGTTTGTCATGCCCCAAACCAGAGGAGGCGTGGCCGGCACCCGATGCCATAATCGGCCGAGCGTACCACTCTGTAACTATGAACTCTGGAGGATAACCCTCAACTTAGGCCGATGAGCATATTCTGAATTGTCTAAAAATATCGTCTCTCTCATCTGAGGGGTAAACATGCCCTATATATATATATATATATATA
>NC_031991.1:11420390-11431470 GCF_001879085.1 Nicotiana attenuata
TATATATATATGTAGATATATAGCTATGCAGGCTAACGAGGCCGCCATGAACATATACTGATATACATACTATACAGGACTCGTCTACAAGCCTCTAGAGAAAGCTGAACTGTATCATGGTCGGGAGAGGGCCTTGACCTACCCATCAAACCTGTATATATAAAATGGACTCCAAGGTCTAGACCTGGTAACTTCGAGGAAGTGGAGCTTACCAACCGAGCTGATGTTTGACTCTATTTACTGGGAAGGTCTATCCAGCTATATATCTGGACCTGCATGCATGAAATGCAACGTCCCCAGCAAGAGAGACGTCAGTGCGAAATAATATACCGAGTATGTAAGGAAACATAATAACTGAAAGCTAAAACTGAACTAATAATATAATAAGTGAAAGTAGCTAGGAGTCGAAGAAGATCTGAAGATAAGCTTACTTGCTGATACTGACTCAACTCTCTCAATATATGAAGTGAATAGATGTCCGGCCCTATACGGCTCGATACATATAATTGCTCTGATGTAGTAGGCTCGCTCATAGGCGCTCAACCATACTAGGCTCTATATCTCGGCTATTCTGGGCTCGCTCATAGGCGCTCATCCACCGTAGGCTCGGTATATAACTTACCATATGAGCCGAGGTTGCCCAATAGGGGCCTACCCACCGATTATAGCTCGGTGGGGGTGAATATACTGTAATACTATATATATATATATAGACTCTCCACTCTATAGCTAAAGGAAGACAATATTTAACTGAATAAAAAGTCTCAATAAGGGAGAATACTGTAACTTATGTGACTAGGAAAATGTGAATAAATTCAGGAGTACGAACATCTCTTTATGTCTCGTTATCAAACACATGTAGGTACGAGATCATGCCAAAATGAAGGAAAGGCTTAGCCTCAACATACCTTAACCTCATTGAGTCCTTAATAGCTTCCAAGCATCTCTTCAAACAACTCAACTCAGTCTACAATAGCTTAAGGTGATTCAAAATTAGTGTTGAGTAAAGGCTAAGTTTGTAACTTAAGCTAGTAGCTCATTTATGTAAATTTGGGCAGCATCTCCCCTGTAACAAGGGCCTCCTCCAATACCATATACCAACAACAACAACCAGAGCAATACAATGAAAACAACATCAAGAATAGAGCACAAAATATTTCATTAACAAGTCATCAAGATATCACGACGAGAGACAAGCTCGGATCGAATCCCTTTAGCACCCTTCAACCCCATTATCATTCATTCTTGAACTTAGTAATATATTAAGTATAATAATCAATACGTTTTAAAGGATTTCCATCCTTGTACTCAATTTTAATGTTACCTGAAAAAGCCCAACACAAGATAATATCATTATCGAAAACTTCCAAGTGCTTTATAGCCATTTCCTTTTCTAGTTATCAATTTCCTCAACAAGATTGACATGTACACCAACATAATCATAATAAAAATATCATAGCCAACTTATTTTCCATAATTCCAGCCGCTTAAAGTTCATAAGAGCAACTTTCAAATCAATCCATCAAGAACACCAACATCTCAAGCTAATCAAAGTATTATCTTGTAGTTTATCGTCCTAACAACTTAACCAACATAAAAGCAAGCTTAAGCACAATTAGTAGGCTGTTATACCCACCTTATAAAGTAGAAACAAATTGAAATTTCAGCCAAATATAGCACACAAATGACACCACAACACTGTAGGTGTTGTATTCTCTTTTTGAATCAACTTTTGGTGTTCAAGTTGGTGTGTAAACCCTTGTAGTTCACCTTGAAAATCTAATATATACGAAGGATTGACTGATTATTACCTTAATCAGCAATAAAAACATAAAACCTGAGGTTACTTCACTTTGAAGAACCCTCCAAAACAGCCACAAGATGAAGAACTACAATCTAGCAAGCATTATGGGGATTCTAGCGTTGGATTCATGTTTTTATCTTAGGTTTTCACCCTAGAATCATGGAGAAACCCTTGGAGAGAATTTAGGAGGGTTTAGGAACTGTTTTTGACGAGAAAAATGAGTGAAAACGATTTAGAATTGACTTAAATACAAGCCGGAGTTTACACCGACTTTGTGGGTCCCATGGGAGCTGCTTGCGCAGTCTCGCAAAAATACGAATATCTCTCTACTACGATGTCGTATCGACCAACGGTTATATGCCCTAGAAACTAGGCTCGTAGATATTCAATTTTGTAGGTAGATCACCCCCTAATTCCAAGTATATTAGGAGAAAAGCTCAGATACATTTGATCTAAATTTTAACACATTTATGAATGTAACTTGTGATGACCTTTTCCAACATTTGTTCTTGAACTTTTGTTACTTCAAAACATAACACACGACTATCATATGACTAAAATAACTCATAACATAATCTCCTTATAATGTTAAGTACTCTAGTATCACCCCAAAAGTACATGCTATAACATTCCCAACTTGTCGACCTTCGACGTAACCTATTTGCTTCAATTTGTTTAGCTTCTAAGCCTTCAAACCCTCTTGGTACTTGATATTCATGATATTAAATATTTGTAACGTCCACGTTGACATGATTAACTAGCTTTGAAAACTTTTAAAAAATAATTTCATTTCTGAGCTTACATCAATTGACTTACGACGTACTCTTACGTACGAAAACATGGGGTGTAACAAATTTCAAATCCTCAAAATGTGGTCTATGAAGTTTTCACAATTTTTCCCTATTCATCCAACCCAAAACACTAATTAAGTGGTAAAAACAATTATGGGTTCATGTAAAATAACCATATCCCAGTTAGAATCACTTACCCCAACCAACTCCTTGAAAATCTCTTCAAAAATCGGTCAAAACCGAGGTCATGCTTGCGTGGTTTCTCGGTTTGAAAATTTAATATTGCAGCCTCGTTATTGCCTTAAGCAATCGCGGAAACACACTTGCGATCGCGGAGAACAAATCCTCCCAGTTCCCAAAGACCTTCTACGTGATCGTGTGATACCGGTTGGGAAGGCAGAGAACAACTTTCCTAACCTTACACGATCGCGTTCCAGTCCACGCGAATGCGAAGAACCTCGCGTTCCTTCCCATTGCCTCACTTTCCTTATACGCGATCGCGATCCTAAAAACGTGTTTGCGTTTCACAAACTCCTCAAACATTGCGATCGCATCCCTGACATTACAAATGCGAAGAGCAAAATTCCATTTCTTCCCAAGGACTGTTGATACCCAATTTATTACTATATATATTTAATATGCAAAACACCTTCAAAATAGCATATGTATGCATATATGAGCATGTCCAAGGGTTTTATTATTTTTTCATATTTTTTTACGGGTTTTTTTAATGGGTTTTTTTCTCCTTTTTTTCCATAAAATCCCAATAATTATTTTCAAAATTATTATTTTTGATAATTCATCTATTTTATTTCTATATTTATTCTAAATATGGCTAAATTAATTTTTACAAATTTTTTTACAATTTTATTCAGTATTTTTAAAGCTAAGTTGCACATAATTGCAATATTAGCCATTTTAAAAGTTTAATTATGTTTTAAACGCATAAAATTAGATCCGATATTTTTAAATTGTTACTTATATGTTATAAATTACATTAGTACTTTCAATTTATTTTTCAAAAGCCATTTACTATTTCTTATAAATTAAAAAGGGAAAACTGGCTATTTGAATAACAGCCCCCTTTGTATTTCAAATCTAGACCAAATCAAACCCCCAATTCCCCGGCCCACTTTCTAATTAAATCCGACCCTAACCCTTTTAAACCCTACCCAAACCCAGATCCCCACCTACCCCATTTAATCTGGGCCGTTGATCATTCAGATCAACGACCACCATTCCACCTGCCTAAAATATACCCAAACGACCCCCTTAACCTAGTTAATTTCCACCAACCCGCCGCCCTTGAACCCCCTTCCTCTCCAATTCCCTCTGCAACCTCACTCGAACCCTAACAACCGCCACCCAAACCAACCCTAATCTCCTTCGATTCTCACTCAATCCATGGACTCCCATGGCTGTTTGAGACATGTACCGGTCTCCTATGTCTCCTGGTTGCCTGTTTTCGTGATTTCATGGAAAGATCTCAAAGAGATCTAGTCCAGTCTTTGCTCAACTTCTATCTATGGCCTTTTCCCGGCCATCCATGGCTTTTCCGGCTAGATTGGTAACTTTTCGAAGTCTTTCTCATTTTTTTGGGGTTCTCGAAATCCTAACTTTAAAGGCTTTCTGATTTTTCTTTCAGATCTGTTTTAGATCTGTGTATGTTATGAACCTCTTAAGTGTTTTCCTTAAAGGTTTTCCGATTTTTTCAAAGCGACTCTTCGTCTTCAACGATTAGGGTTTTCTTAACCTCTTTTAAAAGATCTCTTCTCCGATTTTTCGGTGTTCTTTTATGATTTTTCTATGTTTAAACGATTTGTTTATGTTTTTCTTCTACCTGGTTCTTCGTGTTAAAATCCCAAGTATCTTTGGTTTTATCCGGGGTTCAGAAACTGTCTTTTTGTACGTATGCCTGCTTCGATTGAGTTCTTCATGGTTAAACCCTTTCCTTTGTTTGTCTTGACTGAGTCTGAATTCTTACCGTTTTTGTTAAAACCCTAATTTCCTAAAACTTTTCTCACTTGTTACTGTGAGTTTTTAAAGACTTCCTTTACTTATTTCCGTGTGTTGGTCTGATCTCTTTTACCTCCTGCTATGTGTTAGACCGATTTCTTCGTTTTTGTTCTATGTGTGAGCCATGACTGCTTGACCTTGTTGCTACCATGCTTTGAGTAGTCCTTAGCCTATTCATGTCACTTCTGTAAGTTTATGTTCGTCTAGTTTGCTCCTTTTTGTCAATATGTTTGACCTTGCATGTCTTATACGCCTGTTCATTCTTTTCTATTTATATGTTGAATTGTAGAATCATGATTCCTTCTTGATTGATCTTGATTTCCTCAAGTTACGATTGATTGCAAAGGTTTTCGTATAAACCCCTAATTTTACTCGTTTGATTAAGTTGATTGATTCCCATTCCTTTATTTGCTGTGATGTTTCACCCCCGCTGAATCCTTTCCCCAAATTAAATATATTATGTACTTAGACTCAATTGCATACTCTATATTCTTACTATCCCTTATATTTCAGAAATCAATCTTCTTCAAGTTGATTTTCCTTCCTTAATTATCACTGTTTGCATCCGTTAAGTAGTAATTCCTTGATTAAAGGGAAATACTTGTATTAGTGGGATTCTGATTGTGATTATTTCCATATCTGTGTTAAAGCTTTACTTGTTACCTTATTTTCTACTCGTTTTCAAAGCTATAAATACCCTATCCTCTCTTCTCTAAACAGAAAAAACAACTGAGTTCAAAACACACACTTACACATTCAAACTCTCTTTCTTTCTCTACTACTTGTGCTACCGCCTTGTCTAGTCGGCCGAAAGCCAAGGCTAGACTGTGGAATTCTAATTGCTTTACGTTACTTTTCCTGCACTTTGCGTCTCAAGTGGTATGTCCCTAGTTTAAATTCTGAAACTCAAACCTATGTGTTCCCTTGTTGTTAATCACTGTCTCTTTCTGCACTGACTTAATGGCTCATGCTGTTACACTTTTTGTTTATTGCTTTACTCAGTGTGCTTAAAATTCTGCCCTCTTTTGTTCAAATGTAATTAGTATGTTTACTTGTTCCTACTTATGTCCCTTAACTAGCATGTCTTCTAATGTACTTGATTCATGACTAATTATGTGTTTCTATTTTGGGCCATCTATGTCCCCAACCCCAACTCCCCTGTTTGTAACTGCTGAAGCATGTACTCCTCCCTGAACTTGTTCTGTGATTTTGCTTCTCCTATCCCTTGCTCCCTTTCAAAACTCTTCTGCTAATCTACAAACTTATTTCAAACATGCTGTTTTTAAAACTATTTCAAGCACTCTCAGATGCACTCTTAGATCATTAGGTTCTGCCCCTCTAGTGTGAGCCTTGCTTTGGGACCCTTGAGCTCCCTCTGAACCTGGAAACATAAGGGCTGGCCCTTCCACACTGCACCTGCTCTTGGTTATGCAATCTGGGTGTGAGCACTACCCGGGATCCCTTGAGGTCCTTAGGGAACTCTGACACACCTAGGTATGAGGGAAAGCTATGGAACAATATTAGCATTTGAGGTGGTTTATTACATAACTCAGAGAGGAAGTCAGAATCAGGCTTCCTATAGTTGTAACTTCTTATTTTTTAGTTCTTATGTAACTCTATCGCATGGTCTGTAATAATTTGTAAACAAGTATTGGGGTCGCTAGTGAAAAGGGATGGAAAATATGCATGCTATAGTTGTTAAAGGGTAGAAAGCATGTTATTAGGTTTTTATTCCTAATTGTGCAATAGAAACCATGTTTAGGATTCATTATGCATTATAATCATGCTCTTAGGACCTTTGTTTCTTGCTTCAGCACTTCATTCATTAGTCCATGCTTTATGTCGATCACTTAGAAATCCTGCTCCTAGGGCAATAACAACATTGGTATAAAAAGCTATTATTTGAAAAATCCTGCAACTATTATGTACACTCAGAAATCATGCCTTAGGGACTCTGCCATTTGCATGTGCATATTAGATATCATGTCCTACGATTCTATTTGCATTTTATTTAAAACGCCTAGTTGATTACTGATTCATGAAAAGGTAGTAAAGTAATATTTTTTCACATTGTGATGGTTCTGAATAAAATTGGTAACCATCTCTGCAACTAGAACAACATATTTTACGTGAATAAAAATAATCTCCAAATTGTCTTAATGACTTGGAACAACTGCCGCGTCTCGCTTTGTGCCTAGGCAAGCCTTAGGTAATAACTTTAATAAAACTGGAACTACTTTTGTTTAATTATCAATTGTTAATATCAGTAGGCAAAACCTGATTCGGACATTTTTTTGAGTCATGTGATAAATCTGGTTCCGATGTTATCGCTTAAACACCTTGCTTTAAGGTTCTAAATTCAGACCTTAACTGCGTATAAGTCATGCTGTCTATGTGCATTATCTGCGGAGGTATACATGAGCCTTCTACTTGCTTATATGTTTCCCCATCTAAATGCAATCTTATATGTTTTGTATGTCGCTTTAGTATTTTTGCCTTTGAACCTGAAGGTCTGTCTAGAACCTCCATCTTATAGGAATAGGAGTTCTAAATTTCTCCGGGACTGATAGGAAGGGACGGGTAACAGCATGCAATAAGAATTGAGACCAACCCTCGCTTTAATTACCTTCACGCGGTGGGAAAGGGTAGATATGGATATGATGACCGGTGCGCTAATACCACGTGTATCCCCTCTTTTGAGGAGTGTCATACCGGGTATTGCATTGATGTGATCCATATTACAAACAAACCTAGGACCCCTTTACATTCATAAGCATGCTAAGATTATAACTCTTTTCAAAACCTTGCTTTTATTAATCGTTTTTTTCAAACGCTTGTGTATTTTAACCTAAATCCCTTGCTAAGTGAGCCTTACTTATCTACTTGCTAATTGCACAAATTCACAAAAAACTGTCTGGCCGGGAACAAGACTAGTGGATCCTGAGGGGTGCCTAACACCTTCTCCTTAGGATAATTTCAAGCCCTTACCCAATTTCCGGTTATCAAACGTAGTTGTAGATAAACCCTGTAGGTGCCCTAACGCACATTAAAAATCATTAGGTGGCGACTCTCAAAAAAATGCAATACCCGATTCCCAAAAGGAAATGAGTCATTACACATCCATGAATGTCGAAATCCGGACTCCTCTCCGCGGAGGGAAAAAGGGGGCGCGACAGCATGGCGACTCCGCTAGGGATTTTTTTTAGGCTTTTACCATTTCAGGTTGTTCTTGTGAATTTGTACCCCCTTATGTGCAATTACTTGTTTAATTTCTTTAAAGCGTTTAATTTCTTTTTTCAAATGCAAAACTGACATATTTTTCTTGTCTCCTTCCTTTATTGCTTCTTTAAATTAAAAAAACTGATGTGTTTATTACTTTTTTAACGTACAAATACATGTCAACATGCTTTAATTATTGCATAATCATGTTCAACATCATACTCCACTCGTGCCGAACAAATACTATAACAACGCTTGATGAGTGGTTGCGCTCTTCCTATATTATTACCCCCTAAATTCGGAAAGGCATATTTGCGGTAAAACTAGTCGGTCAGCGGTGCAGTCGACAATTTCGTGCCTGCCCCCTTGAGTTGCCCGCTCAAGGGTACCAGTCTAAAACCCCATAGAAACCTTACTCTGTTAAATTGTGCATGCATCATGGTCAAACCTAGTCAGGTCAGTTATGTTGTCCACATAATGATCCTTTAAGATAGCCTTGTCTAATGTCCACTGGGTTTCCCTAAAACCCAAATGGACATCATCACATTCTGTGCATTTATCTGGAGAATTAAATGCTTCATGCCAATTGTTGATGTTAAATAGTCGAGTCTGGTGGGGGTAAGGGCCTAACCTTGTTTGCCTTGCAGAAAAATAAGGCATGAAGTCCCCAGATTCGGCATGGTCACCAACATCCACCCAAGATTGCTAAGATGGTGGAGAGATTTACATTCTAGTGACAAACCCTCATTAGAAAATATCTAGGCAATCTACCATCCCTCCTGGAGATTCAACCTAACAACATTCATAGAAGCTGCTACATTGTTTTGGTATTGTGAAAGGGCCGTGTTCCGCTTTGGGGGCATTGAGATGACACCTTTTCTAGAGGAGATAGGAGGACTGGCTGGTCTAGTGTGGGAAACCCCGGGTCTGCTAATGCTTGAGAACCGCACAGGCAAGGGTTTCCTTAAAATGATGGGTTTGAAGAAGAATGCAGAACTGACATGCCTAAAGGAATCATACATCCCTTTTGACTACCTGTAAGAAAGGTACGGTCACAGCAAATCCTACCGTACCTACCCTGACAAGTTTGCCATCACGTCCTTGGGACACATCCATCGCAGGGTTTTCGTCTTCATGTTTTGCTTCCTGGGTCTGATCGTGTTTCCGATGAAGAAAGGGAGAATTCATAGCAGGCTGGCTATAGTAACTAAGACCCTAATGGAGGGGATTGGTGGGCAAACATTCAGCATTGTACCCATGATCATCGCAGATATATACCGGGCCTTAGAGAAATGTCAACGAGGAGCAAAACACTTCGAAGGCTGCAATTTACTACTTCAACTCTGGCTTATGGAACATCTCCAAAAGGGCGAATACCGACAAGAAATTCAGCGAAGGGACTGGGATGATCACATCGCTTTCCACCATCCAAAGCGAATGAATTACATCCCCGTCATGTTCGCTCAGCCTGATAAGGCCAAAGGATGGGTTGAACTATTTGATAATCTGACCGAAGAACGGGTTCAATGGATGTTCGAGTGGTTTCCAACAGAGGAGTTCATCGCCCGATCCAGAGATGCACCTTTCCTGATACTAATTGGTATAAGAGGAACATACCCTTACGTCCCTCTTCGAGTTATGAGGCAAGCTGGTAGGAAGCAAGTCATACCCAGGGTCGACAAGATGAGCCACTTCCGAGCTGACTTCCAAAATGATGGTAGTCCCTACAAGTGCCAAGCCCAACACATGTGGCATTGCAAGATCGTAATGGGGAAAGACACCATTGAGCCAGACAGATATCAGGCCGGTTGTACTCCTTTCTATTCAGGTTGGTCGGAACACAATCATGATTGTCTGGGCCAACCAGGGTTCGTTCGAGGTCATAGAATTATAGATGAAAAGGCCGAGGCACAAGTCAAGTACAACCAACTGCACAAAAGGATCCGTGAATGCGAGAGCGAACACCGCGAGATACAAGAGTCCAACCAAAAGCTGATTGAGGAATGGAAAGACATGGCAATCAACGCCAACAAAAGGCTAGGATACTTGGAGCGAGGCATAGTAGAATTGGAAAGAAAGTTTCTCAAAAGAGTTGAAGATTGTCAAGAGGCTGAATGGACCAAAGGTGGACATCTAGCAAAAGCGTACCTGTTGTTGGGACTTCGCGAGTTTGGGAAGCTGTTCGACGGAGCCAAGGATGCCGAATCTGGGGAAGGTCCTTCTGGGACCAAGTAGATAGGAGTTTATCCTTTTCGCTTTATAAATGTAATAAGGCCAATGGCCATTAGTGACTTCTATTTCCTGTTTATTTAGTGTCGATTTGGGATTCGTCTTATTTCTATCAATAAATGATGCATTTAGCATTCTAAGTTTTCCAAATCAATTTGTCGTTAGGCCTACCTCGGGCACAACAAGGTTCCAAATTAGGACACACTTTACATTCCTGCACTATGTGTTTAAAATATTGGAATACTTTTTATGATCCTCACTGACTTGGTTACCTTTATTTTGTTTTTATTATTCCCTCCCCAAAGGTTAGTTCGTGCACTCTGGCATCATTATCTTACTCCACGAGATCCAGGGGCCCTCCACCCACTCCTCCTCTTAGCGCTATTAAAAGCAAGAACAAAGGCAAGATGGAAGATTTGAACAACATCAGGAAGGAGAACCCAACTGAACAGGTTAAGGCCACTGATGACCATGGTATTCGGGTCCCTAACGAGAATGTGTCACAACTTGAGCAGAAACTGTTGAAATTTCAGGATGAGCTCGATCAGGTTAGGAATCTGGCAAGCCTGTCATTTTCCCTCAGCACCCCAGATGTCAACTTCCGCAACACTCAAAACCCTACACCTCCTCAAAATATCCCAAAACAACAGAAGCATCCCGCTCCTCACTATCCCGTTGCTCCACCAAAGAACTAATGCAACACCTGCCATACCCCAAACAACACTCCACTACTCATCCTAGAACCTCAGAACTCCACAACGACCATTTCCACACCCATACACCAGGCCACCATAACAATCCTATCTACGTGGAAACCATGCCACACTCCACCCATCCTATCTCATGCACACCTGAGTCTGACGAAAAGGATATGCTTATCAAGAACCTGGCTGAGGAACTTAAGAAACTGACCAGCCGGATTCAGGGCGTTGAGGGAAGCAAAGGAATCGAAGGGCTGAACTATGAGGATCTTTGCATACAGCCTGATGTCGAACTGCCCGAGGGGTACAAACCTCCTAAG
>NC_031991.1:11435416-11499263 GCF_001879085.1 Nicotiana attenuata
CCGAGGAATAGAACTGGATCCATCAAAAGTCAAAGCCATTAAAGAACTACCACTGCCAAGGAACAAGAAAGATGTGATGAGTTTCTTGGGAAGGCTTAACTACATCAGCCGATTCATAGCACAGTCTACAGTTATCTGTGAGCCAATCTTTATAATGTTAAAGAAGGATGCCGCTACCAAATGGACCGATGACTGCCAGAAGGCCTTCCACAAAATCAAGGAGTACCTGTCAACACCACCAGTCTTAGTCCTGCCCGAGCCCGATAGACCCTTATTACTCTACCTTGTAGTGTTGGATAGAGCTTTCAGCTGCGTTACTAATCTCAAAAAGAAAGGGGGATATGGCGAAATCGGTAGACGCTACGGACTTAATTGGATTGAGCCTTGGTATGGAAACTTACTAAGTGATCACTTTCAAATTCAGAGAAACCCTGGAATTAACAAAAATGGGCAATCCTGAGCCAAATCCTGTTTTACGAAACAAACAAAGATTCAGAAAAAAAGGATAGGTGCAGAGACTCAATGGAAGCTATTCTAACAAATGGAGTTAAATGCGTTGGTAGAGGAATCTTTACATCGAAACTTCAGAAAGAAAAAGAATGAAGTGAAGGATAAACGTATATACATACGTATTGAATACTATATCAAATGATTAATGATGACCTGAATCCGTATTTTTTCTATAAAAAATAGAAGAATTGGTGTGAATCGATTCTACATTGAAGAAAGAATCGAATATTCATTGATCAAATCATTCACTCCATAGTCTGATAGATCTTTTGAAGAACTGATTAATCGGACGAGAATAAAGATAGAGTCCCGTTCTACATGTCAATACCGGCAACAATGAAAGTTTATAGTAAGAGGAAAATCCGTCGACTTTAAAAATCGTGAGGGTTCAAGTCCCTCTATCCCCAAAAAGACTATTTCACCCCCCAACTATTTATCCGACCCCCTTTCCTTAGCGGTTCAAAATTCCTTATCTTTCTCATTCACTCTATTCTTTTAGAAATGGATTTGAGCGTAAATGGCTTTCTCTTATCACAAGTCTTGTGATATATATGATACACATAGAAATGAGCATCTTTGAGCAAGGAATCCCTAGTTGAATGNTACGTATGCCTGTTTCGATTGAGTTCTTCATGGTTAAACCCTTTCCTTTGTTTGTCTTGACTGAGTCTGAGTTCTTACCGTTTTTGTTAAAACCCTAATTTCCTAAAACTTTTCTCACTTGTTACTGGGAGTTTTTAAAGACTTTCTTTACTTATTTCCGTGTGTTGGTCTGATCTCTTTTACCTGTTGCTATGTGTTAGACTGGTTTCTTCATTTTGGTTCTATGTGTGAGCCATGACTGCTTGACCTTGTTGATTACCATGCTTTGAGTAGTCCTTAGCCTATTCATGTCACTTCCGTACGTTTATGTTCGTCTAGTTTGCTCCTTTTGTCAATATGTTTGACCCTGCATGTCTGATACGCCTGTTCATTCTTTTCTATTTATACGTTGAATTGCAGAATCATTATTCCTTCTTGATTGATCTTGATTTCCTCAAGTTACGATTAATTGCAAATGTTTTCTTATAAACCCCTAATTTTACTCGTTTGATTAAGTTGATTGATTCCCATTCTTTTATTTGCTGTGATGTTTCACCCCCGCTGAATCCTTTTCCCAAATTAAATATATTATGTACTTAGACTCAATTGTATACTCTATATTCTTACTATCCCTTATATGGTCAGAAACCAATCTACCTCAAATTGATTTTCTTTCCTTAATTATCCCTGTTAGTATCCGTTAAGTAGTAATTCCTTGATTAAAGGGAAGTACTTGTATTAATGGGATTCTGATTGTGATTATTTTCATATTTGTGTTAAAGCTTTACTTGTTACCTTATTTTCTACTCGTTTTCAAAGCTATACATACCCTATCCTCTCTTCTCTAAACACACGAACAACTGAGTTCAAAACACACACTTACACATTCAAACTCTCTTTCTTTCTCTACTACTTGTGCTACTGCCTTGTGTAGTCGGCTGAAAGCCAAGGCTAGACTATGGAATTCTGATTGCTTTACTTTTCTTTTCCTGCACTTTGCTTCTTCAACTGGTATGTCCCTAGTTTAAATTCTGAAACTCAAACCTATGTGTTCCCTTGTTGTCAATCACTATCTCTTTCTGCACTGACTTAATGGCTCATGTTTTTGCACTTTTTGTTTATTGCATTACTCAACATGCATAAAATTCTGCCCTCTTTTGTTCAAATGTAATTAGTATGTTTACTTGTTCCTGCTTATGTCCCTTAACTAGCATGTCTACTAATGTACTTTTTTTCTTCTATTGTTCTTGATTCATGACTAATTATGTGTTTCTGTTTTGGGTCCTCTATGTCCCCAACCCCTACTCCCCTATTTGTAACTGCTGAAGCATGTACTCCTCCCTGAACTTGTTCTGTGGTTTTGCTGCTCCTATCCCTTGCTCCCTTTCAAAACTCTTCTGCTGTTCTACAAACTTATTTCAAACATGCTGTTTTTAAAACTATTTCAAGCACTCTCACATGCACTCTTAGATCATTAAAACTGCCCCTCTTGTTTAAGCCTTGCTTTGGGACCCTTGAGCTCCCTCTGAACCTGGACACATAAGGGTTGGCCCTTCCACACTGCACCTACTCTTGGTTATGCAATCTGGGTGCGAGCATTGCTCGGGATCCCTTGAGGTCCTTAGGGAACTCTGACACACCTAGGTATGAGGGAAAGCTATGGAACAATATTAGCATTTGAGGTGGCTTATTACATAACTCAGAGAGGAAGTCAGAATCAAGCTTCCTATAGTTGTAACTTCTTATTTTTCAGTTCTTATGTAATTCTATCGCATGGTCTGTAATAATTTGTAAACAAGTATTGGGGTCGCTAGTCAATAGGGGTGGAAAATATGCATGCTACAGTTGTTAAAGGGTAGAAAGCATGTTATTAGGTTTATATTCCTAATTGTGCAATAGAAACCATGTTTAGGATTCATTATGCATTAGAAATCATGCTCTTAGGACCTTTGTTTCTTGCTTCAGCACTTCATTCATTGGTCCATGCTTTATGTCTATCACCTTAGAAATCCTGCTCCTAGGGCAATAACAACATTGGTATAAAAAGCTGTTATTTCAAAAATCCTGCAACTATTATGTACACTTAGAAATCATGCCTTAGGGACTCTGCCATTTGCATGTGCATATTAGATATCATGTCCTACGATTCTATTTGCATTTCGTTTAGAATGACTAGTTGATTACTGACTCATGAAAAGGTAGTAAAGTAATAATTTTCACATTGTGATGCTTCTGAATAAAATTGGTAACCATCTCTACAACTAGAACAACATGTTTTAGGTAAATAAAAATAATCTCCAAATTGTCTTAATGACTTGGAACAACTGCCGCGTCTCTCTTTGCGCCTAGGCAAGCCTTAGGTAATAACTTTAATAAAACTGGAACTGCTTTTGTTTAATTATTAACTGCTAAAATCAGTAGGCAAAACCTGATTCGGACTTCTTTTCTGAGTAATGTGATAAATCTGGTTCTGATGTTATCGCTCAAATACCTTGCTTTAAGATTTTGAATTCAGACCTTAACTGCGTATAAGTCATGTTGTCTATGTGCATTATCTGCGAAGGAATACATGAGCCTTATACTTGCTTATATGTTTCCCCCTCTAAATGTAGTCTTATATGTTTTGTATGTCGCTTTAGTATTTTTGCCTTTGAACCTGAGGGTCTGCCTAGAACCTCCATCTTATAGGAATAGGAGTCCTAAATTCATCCGGGACTAATAGGAAGGGACGGGTAACAGCATGCAATAAGAATCGAGACCAACCCTTGCTTTAATTACCTTCACGGGGCGGGAAAGGGTAGATATGGATATGATGACCGGTGCGCTAATACCACGTGTATCCCCTCTTTTGAGGAGTGTCATACCGGGTATTGCATTGATGTGATCCATATTACAAACAAACCTAGGACCCCTTTACATTCATAAGCATTCTTAGATTATAACTCTTTTCAAAACCTTGCTTTTATTAATCGTTTTTCAAACGCTTGTGTATTTTACCTAAATCCCTTGCTATGTGAGCCTTACTTATCTACTTGCTAATTGCACAAATTCACAAAAACTGTCTGGCCGGGAACCACACTGGTGGATCCTGAGGGGTGCCTATCACCTTCCCCTTAGGATAATTTCAAGCCCTTACCCTATCTCTGGTTATCAAACGTAGTTGTAGATAAACCCTGTAGGTGCCCTAACGCACCTTAAAAATCGTTAGGTGGCGACTCTTCAAAAAATGCAATACCCAATTCCCCAAAGGAAATGAGTCATTACACCTCCATGAATGTCGAAACCCGAACTCCTCTCCGCGGAGGGAAAAAGGGGACGCGACAGTATGGCGACTCTGCTGGGGAATTTTTTTTGGCTTTTACCATTTCAGATTGTTCTTGTGAATTTGTACCCCTCCCCCCCCCCCCCTTATGTGCAATTACTTGTTTATTTTATTTAAAGCGTTTAATTTCTTTTTCAAAAGCGAAACTGACATATCTTTCTTGATTTCTTCCTTTATTGTTGCTTTAAATTATAAAAACTGCTGTGTTTATTGCTTTCTTAACGTGCAAATACATGTCAACATGCTTTAGTTATTGCATAATCATGCTCAACATCATACTGTACTCGTGCCGAACAAATACTATAGCAACGCTTGATGAGTGGTTGCGCTCTTCCTATATCATTACCCCCTAAATTCGGAAAGGCATATTTGCGGTAAAACTAGTCGATCAGCGGTGCAGTCGACAGTTCCGTGCCTTCCCCCTTGAGTTGTCCGCTCTAGGGTACCAGTGTAAAACCCCATAGAAACCTTACTCTGTTAAATTGTGCATGCATCATGGTCAAACCTAGTTGGGTCAGTTATGTTGTCCACATAATGATCCTTTAAGATAGCCTTGTCCAAAGTCCACTGGGTTTCCCTAAAACCCAAACGAACATCATCACGTTCTGTGCATTTATATGGAGAATTAAATGTTTCATGCTAATTGTTGATGTTAAATAGTCGAGTCTGGTGGGGGTAAGGGCCTAACCTTGTTTGCCTTGCAGAAAGATGAGGCACGAAGTCCCCAGATTCGGCATGGTCACCAACATCCACCTAAGATTGCTAAGCTGGTGGAGTGATTTACATTCTAGTGACCAAACCCTCGTCAGAAAATATCCGGGCAATCTACCATCCCTCCTGGAAATTCAACCTAACAACATGATCATAGAAGCTGCTACGTTATTTTGGGATTGTGAAAGGGCCGTTGTTCCGCTTTGGGGAAATCGAGATGACACCTTTGCTAGAGGAGATAGGAGGAATGGCCGGTCTAGTGTGGGAAACTCCGGGTCTGCTAATGCCTGAGAATCGCACATGCAAGGGTTTCCTTAAAATGATGGGTTTGAAGAAGAATGCAGAATTGACATGCCTAAAGGAATCATACATCCCTTTTGACTACCTGTATAAAAGGTACGGTCACAGCAAATCCTACCGTACCTACCCTGACAAGTTTTCCATCACGTCCTTGGAACACATCCATCGCAGGGTTTTCGTCTTCATGTTTTGCTTCCTGGGTCAGATCGTGTTTCCGATGAAGAAAGGGAGAATTCATACCAGGCTGGCTATGGTAACCAAGACCCTAATAGAGGGGATTGGTGGGCAGATATTCAGCATTGTACCCATGATCATCGCAGACATATACCAAGCCTTAGAGAAGTGTCAACAAGGAGCAAAACACTTCGAAGGCTGCAATTTACTACTTCAACTCTGGCTCATGGAACATCTCGAAAAGGGCGAATACCGACAAGAAATTCAGCAAAGGGACCGGGATGATCACATCTCTTTCCACCATCCAAAGCGAATGAATTACATCCCCGACATGTTCGCTCAGCCTGAGAATACCAAATGATGGGTTGAGCCATTTGATAATCCGACCAAAGAACAGGTTCAATGGATGTTCGAGTGGTTTCCGACAGAGGAGTTCATCACCCGATCAAGAGATGCACCTTTCCTGATACTAATTGGTCTAAGAGGAACATACCCTTACATCCCTCTTCGAGTTATGAGGCAAGCTGGTAGGAAGCAAGTCATACCAAGGGTCGACAAGATGAGCCACTTCCGAGCTGACTTCCCAAAACAATGATAGTCCCTACAAGTGCCAAGCCTAACACATGTGGCATTGCAAGATCGTAATGGGGAAAGACACCATCGAGCCAGACAGATATCATGTCGGTTGTACTTCTTTATATTCAGGTTGGTTGGAAGACAATCATGATGGTCTGGGCCAGCCAGGGTTCGTTCGAGGTCATAGAATTATAGATGAAAAGGCCGAGGCACAAGTCAAGTACAACAAGCTGCGCAAAAGGATCCGTGAATGCGAGAGTGAACACCGCGAGATACAAAAGTCCAACCAGAAGCTGATTGAGGAATGGAAAGACATGGCTATCAACACCAACAAAATGCTAGGATACTTGGAGCGAGGCATAGTAGAACTTGAAAGAAAGTTTCTCAAAAGAGTTGAAGATTATCAAGAGGCTGAAGGGACCGAAGGTGGACATCTACCAAGAGCGTACCTATTGCTGGGACTTCGCGAGTTGGGGAAGCTGTTCGACGGAGCCAAGGATGCCGAATCTGGGGAAGTTCCCTCTGGGACCAAGTAGATAGGAGTTTATCTTTTTCGCTTTATAAATGTAATACGGCCAATGGCCATTAGTGACTTTTATTTCCTATTTATTTGGTGTCGATTTGGGATTCGTCTTATTTTTATCAATAAAATGAGGCATTTAGCATTCTATGTTCTCCAAATCAATTTGTCGCTAGGCCTACCTCGGGTACAACGAGGTTCTCAAATTAGGACACGCTTTACATTCCTGCACTATGTGTTTAAAATATTGCAATACTTTTTATGATCCTCACTGACTTGGTTACCTTTTATTTTTGTTTTTATTATTCCCCTCCCCAAAGGTTAGTTCGTGCACTCTGGCATCATTATCTTATTCCACGAGATCCAGGGGCCCTCCACCCACTCCTCCTCTTAGCGCTATTAAAAGCAAGAACAAAGGCAAGATGGAAGATTTGAACAACATCAGGAAGGAGAACCCAACTGAACGGGTTGAGGCCACTGATGGCCATGGTATTCGGGTCCCTAACGAGAATGTGTCACAACTTGAGCAGAAGCTGTTGAAATTTCAGGAAGAGCTCGATCAGGTTCGGAATCTGGCAAGCCTGTCATTTTCCCTCAGCACCCCAGATGTCAACTTCCCCAACACTCAAAACCCTACACCTCCTCAAAATATCCCAAAACAACAGAAGCATCCCGCTCCTCACCATCCCGTTGCTCCACCAAAGAACCAATGCAACACCTGCCATACCCCAAACAACACTCCACTACTCATCCCAGAACCTCAGAACTCCACAAACGACCATTTCCACACCCATACACCAGGCCACCATAACAATCCTATCTACGTGGAAACCATGCCACACTCCACCCAACCTATCTCATGCACACCTGAGTCTGACGAAAAGGATCTGCTTATCAAGAACCTGGCTGAGGAACTTAAGAAACTGACCAGCCGGATTCAGGGCGTTGAGGGAAGCAAAGGAATCGAAGGGCTGAACTATGAGGATCTTTGCATACAGCCTGATGTCGAACTGCCCGAGGGGTACAAACCTCCTAAGTTCGAAATGTTTGATGGTACGGGTGATCCAAGGGTCCATCTGAGGACATACTGCGACAAGTTGGTGGAGTAGGGAAGGACGAGGGAATCCGCATGAAGCTGTTCATGAGAAGTTTGAAAGGAGATGCATTATCTTGGTACATCAGCCAAGATCCCAAGAAGTGGTCAAGCTGGGTAGGTATGGCATCTGACTTTATGGACAGATTCAGGTTTAATACGGAGAATGCACCAGACGTGTTCTATATACAGAATCTGAAGAAGAAGCCCACAGAGACGTTTCGCGAATATGCTACTCGCTGGAGGTCCGAAGCTGCTAAGGTCAGACCTGCCTTAGAAGAGGAACAAATGAACAAGTTCTTTGTCCGGGCTCAGGACCCACAGTACTATGAACGGCTGATGATGATTGAGAACCACAAGTTCTCCGACATTATCAAATTGGGTGAAAGAATTGAAGAAGGTATCAAAAGCGGTATGGTTACAAACTTCGAGGCCTTGCAAGCTACAAATAAGGCCTTACAGTCCGGTGGTGTGTCCAAGAAGAGGGACGTAGGGGCCGTGATGGTTGCACAAAGGACCAAGTCTCCCCTCAAATACCAAGCTTACCCAATACCTCCACTCACATACCAGCCAACCCCAAATTACCAAACACCCTCATACCAAGCTCCACCACCAACTTATCAGTCATCTCCACCTCCTACATATCAACCTGCTTCACCCAAATACTCCCAACCCGCTCATGTCTACCAAACCTATAATGCTCAACCATCCCATTATCAATCACCCCCTGCACGCCAAAACTTCCCTAGACCTCGACCAAATTTTGATCGCAGACCTCCAAAACAGTATACAGCCATCGCCGAACCCATTGACCAGCTGTATGAGAGACTCAAAGCTGCTGGTTATGTCACCCCCATCCCTGCTGCAACCCCTGAGAATCCTTCTCAGTGGGTTAACCCAAACAAATCCTGTGCATACCACTCCGGCATGAAAGGGCACACCGTCGATGAATGTCGTTCCTTGAAAGACAAGATACAGTCTTTGATTGATAACAAGATCATTGTGGCAAAAGAACCCGCTCCAAACGTCCGCAACAACCCTCTGCCAGACCATAAGGGTGGAGGTATCCACATGATTGAAATAGAAGATGACTGGGACCCTGAGGGATCCATCGGGTTGATCACAGAAGGTGATGACCCAAAGAAACCAACAATTACTCTCAATCCAATCATAGTCCAGATTCAACCGTCTGAGGACGCTGAGGTGAATATGTCTGTACCACTTGAGTTTGAAGCAACATCATCCGCAAAGACACCAGCACCAATTGAGGTTGAATTCGTGTCTCCGGCAAATGCACCCGCACCATTTGAGGTTGCAGTCTTGCCACCCAAGGCACATATTTCGTTCGGAGTGAGGATGGCCACGCCGATCCCAGTGGCGATGGAAACCATGACACCATTCTATACAAATGCCGTACCCTAGGATTATACAGCCGAGGCAAGAAGGAAAGGCAAGGTCAGAATTGAAGAAACTGTCGCAGCACAGGGTATGACAAGAACTGGTAGGGTCTATACCCCTGAACACCTAGCTGAATCAAGCAAGCAGGCCTCCAATCGGCCGCCCTCATTGAGACAGGTCCGGATGACCTTTGGAGGAAGATACAGGCCAAGGAATATTCGGTCATCGACCAGTTAAACAAGACGCCAGCACAAATATCCATTCTCTCTTTGCTGCAGAATTCTGAGGCGCACAAGTATGCTCTGTTAAAGGTGTTAAGTGAAGCATACGTACCAAGTAACATCACTGGTGGGGAAATGGCTAATATGGTAGGGCAAGTTTTGGAAAGCCACAGGATCACCTTTCATGAGGACGAGCTGCCACCTGAAGGGCTGGGGCACAACAAGGCACTGCACATCACTGTGCAATGCGAAGATTATTTTGTCACCAGAATCCTGATCGATGGAGGTTCCAGTCTTAACATCTATCCGTTGGTAACACTCAAGAAGTTGGGTAAAGGGCTGCATGAGATAAAAGACGGAGCAATCAATGTAAAAGCCTTCGATGGGTCTCAGAGGTCCACCATTGGTGAGATTATTCTATGGTTAGAGATGGGACCAACCTGGTTCGATGTCGATTTCCAGGTAATAGATGTACCAGCATCTTATAACTTGCTGCTGGGACGGCCATGGATTCATGCTGCTGGGGCCGTAGCATCAATGATGCATCAAGCGGTAAAGTTCGAATGGAATCACCAGGAAGTGATCATTTACGGCGATGGCAGCAACCCTATATACTGTCGCCAGACTATTCTGGCGGTCGGGGGAAGAAGGAAGCTAGGTGGATAAACTTACCACCACATCGAGCGGGTCAATGCTATCGACAAAGACAAATGGTGGGATAACAAAATCGAGAGTATACTGGATTAGAGTGGGTACGAACCTGGCAAAGGGCTCGGCAAGAACCTCCAAGGGATCTCTAAACCTATAAAACTCAAGAAACATTGCACTACCTTCGGTTTGGGATTTAATTACACCTGGGAAGAATTCAGTAACTGGTCGCCACCATGGTGCGGTCCTTACTATCCACTGGAACAACCAATACCGCATCTGGAGAAGACTTTCCAACAGGCTGGTGTTATTTATGGGTCGGATAAAAAAGAAGCGCTTGCAGCAGTGAAGAACTTGTTCCTAGAAGACAGTGATATGAACTGTTGTGTCATTCTGAGGAGGAGGGGGAGGAAGGCCCTTCCATACAGGCTGTGAGCAGAGGGGCATATCTCAAGAATTGGACCATCAGAGCAACCGCAGCCCGACGAGCCTCTGGGTAGCAAGGCTAAAACAAGCATCATTCACTGTTTTTATTTACCAAATGATTTTCTTTTCGCATTTTCAATTCCCGCAATAAGATCTTCGATGTTCAAAACAGTTATTCAATTTATCAAAAGCATGTTTGATTTTTCCTATGATTTATTATTTATTTCTATCTCTCCTTACTTTACCAATACAACATTACTATTACCTATCTTGATGAACCAATGACTGCGACATGCAATGAGACAACGCAACAAACGGACATTGATTCAGAGGAAGATGACATACCTGACGAGATTGTCAAAGAAGTTGAGAACATTGAAAATAGACCTAAGTCCAACCTGGACGAGACCGAAATCGTCAACCTAGGAGATGCAGAGAACGTCAACGAAACACGAATAAGAATTCACCTATCGCAATCAGAGAAGAAAGAATACACAGAATTTCTAAAGGAGTATGAGGACATATTCGCCTGGTCGTATGATGACATGACTGGTCTGAGTACGTTTATTGTGGCTCATAAACTTCCAACCGATCCAATGTGTCCACCGGTAAAGGAAAAGCTCAGAAAGTTCAAGCCTGATATGAGTTTGAAAATCAAGGAAGAAGTCAACAAGTAGATCAAAGCAAAGGTTCTCAGGGTAGTGGAATAACCGACATGGTTATCCAACATTATGCCAGTACCAAAGAAGGATGGGAAGGTCAGAGTCTGTGTCGACTACCGGGATCTCAACCGGGCCAGTCCGAAAGACGACTTCCCTTTGCCAAATATACACATCCTGATCGACAATTGCGCCAAGCATGAGTTACAGTCATTCGTAGATTGCTGAGAAAACAGCTTTCATTACGCCGTGGGGAGTGTATTGTTACAAGATGATGCCATTCGGCCTGAAGAATGCAGGGGCCACCTACATGAGGGCCATGACTACCATCTTTCATGACATGATGCACAAGGAGATAGAGGTATATGTGGACGATGTTATTATCAAATCCAAGAAGGCCACTGACCACATGGAAGATCTGAGGAAGTTCTTCAATAGATTGCGGAGGTACAACCTGAAGCTAAACCCCGCAAAGTGTGCATTTGGGGTTCCTGCTGGGAAATTGCTTGGGTTTATTGTGAGCCGCCGAGGAATAGAACTGGATCCATCAAAGGTCAAAGCCATTCAAGAACTACCACCGCCAAGGAACAAGAAAGATGTGATGAGTTTCTTGGGGAGGCTTAACTACATCAGCCGATTCATAGCACAGTCTACAGTTATCTGTGAGCCGATCTTCAAGATGTTAAAGAAGGACGCCACCACCAAATGGACCAATGACTGCCAAAAGGCCTTCGACAAAATCAAGGAGTACCTGTCAACACTTTAGTCCCGCCTGATCCAGGTAGACCCTTATTACTCTACCTTGCAGTGTTAGATGGAGCTTTCGGCTGCGTTCTGGGGCAGCACGATGAAACAGGAAGGAAGGAGCAAGCCATTTATTATCTCAGCAAGAAGTTCACCCCGTACGAGGCCCGGTATTCTCTATTGGAACGCACCTGTTGTGCTTTGACTTGGGTAGCTCAGAAGCTGAGACATTACTTTTGTGCCTATACTACATATCTCATATCGAGAATGGATCCCTTGAAGTACATCTTTCAGAAGCCCATGCCCACTAGCAAGCTAGCTATGTGGCAAATCCTGTTGAGTGAGTTTGACATTGTTTACGTAACTCAGAAAGCGGTCAAGCAACAGGCACTGGCAGACCACCTTGCTGAAAACCCCGTGGATGGAGAATACGAACCCCTGAAAACGTATTTTCCTGATAAAGAGGTATCATTCATAGGAGAAGACATTGCGGAATCCTATGACGGTTGGAGAATGTTCTTTGATGGAGCAGAAAATTTGAAAGGAGTTGGCATAAGAGCAGTCCTAATATCAGAAACTGGTCAGCATTATCCGGTGTCTGCCAAACTCAGGTTCCCCTGCACCAACTATATGGCCGAGTATGAAGCCTGCATCTTAGGACTTAAAATGGCCATTGACATGAACGTTCAAGAGTTGCTAGTGATTGGACATTCAGACTTACTTATACATCAGGTACGAGGAGAATGGGCAACCAAGAACTCCAAGATACTCCCGTATCTGCATCACGTACAGGAATTGAGAAAGAGGTTCACAAAGATAGAATTCCAGCATGTTCCCAGAATCCAGAATGAGTTCGCCGATGCATTGGCTACCCTATCATCTATGGTACAGCATCCAGACAAGAATTGCATTGATCCCATTCCGGTGAAAATCACTAATCAGCCAGCTTACTGTGCCCATGTTGAAAAAGAAGCAGACGGAAAGCCTTGGTTTCATGATATCAAGGAATATTTGGCAAAAGGAGAGTACCCAGAGCTTGCAAATCCTAGTAAGAAACACATACTTCGGAGATTGTCCAACAACTTCTTTCACAGCGGAGGGATCCTGTATAGAAGGACTCCCGATTTAGGATTATTAAGATGTGTCGACGCAAAGGAAGCATCCAAGCTACTAGAGGAAATTCATGCTGGGACCTGCGGTCCACATATGAACGGTTTTGTCTTAGCAAAGAAGATACTCCGGGCGGGTTACTTTTGGATGACTGCATCCAGTATGTCCAGAAATGCCACCGCTGTCAGATACATGCAGACATGATAAAGGTACCTCCAAACGAGCTTAACGCAACAAGCTCACCGTGGTCGTTCGCCGCCTGGGGGATGGATGTTATTGGACCAATCGAGCCTGCTGCTTCCAACGGACACAGGTTTATCCTGGTAGCCATAGACTATTTCACCAAATGGGTTGAAGCAGCATCTCACAGAGCAGTAACTAAGAAAGTCGTGGCAGATTTTATCCGCGATCGCATTGTTTGTCGGTTCGGGATTCCAGAGTCAATCATTACTGATAACGGCTCCAACCTCAACAGCGACTTGATGAAAGCTATGTGTGAAACTTTCAAGATCAGACACAAGAATTCCACAGCCTACAGGCCTCAAATGAATGGAGCCGTAGAAGCCTCCAACAAGAATATCAAGAAGATATTGAGGAAAATGATAGAAAAGCATAAACAGTGGCACGAGAAGTTATCATTTTCTCTATTGGAATATCGTACCACAGTCCGCACATCAATCGGGGCAACCCCCTATATGCTGGTTTATGGTACAGAGGCTGTCATTCCCGCTGAAGTAGAAATTCCTTCCCTAAGGATCATACAGGAAGCTGAGCTCGACGACGCAGAGCGGGTGAAGAGTCGTTATGAGCAACTAGCTCTTATAGACGGAAAGAGAATGAATGCAGTTTGCCATGGTCAACTCTATCAGAACAGAATGTCTAGAGCCTTCAACAAAGGAGTCAAGCCAAGACAGTTCACACCGGGGCAGTTGGTGTTAAAGAAAATTTTTCCGCATCAAGACGAAGCCAAAGGGAAGTTCTCTCCCAACTGGCAGGGCCCGTACATGGTTCATCGGGTTCTGACAGGAGGAGCCCTCATACTTGCAGAAATGGACGGAGAAGTCTGGCCAAAGCCGATTAATTCAGATGCTGTCAAGCGTTACTATGTGTAATCTTTGTGCTTTCCTCATATGATGTAAATTGAACTACGCCTGACCTGATTCCCGTTTAAGAGGGGATAAGTAGGCATCCCTATGGGTTCGGTCACAATTCAATAAAATTTTCATTTCTCCCCGCAATTGGAAACTGGGGCAGAATTTTGAGGAGGACCCTCAAAATTCCGAAGTGATTTCAGCCGATCGCCGCACGAGCAACGGTAAGAAGTGTCAACCCATCAAAACTGGGGCAGAATTTTGAGGAGGACCCTCAAAATTCCGTAGCAAGAGAGGTTGCAATGTCCCGAACCGCGTCACAGTCGTCGGTTCATCTAAAAACTTTTTTTTTATTATTATACATTTATGTCATACTTTTACAAAATCATGCATGAAACTGCTTCGTTTAGCAACGCTACCCCAATAATACAAACGGTATCATCATATCAAAGTCGAACGAGTCAAGCAAAGCCAGCGGGGATACGAGCTAACCTCCCCCTTTACAAAACTCAAGATTTTTCTTTGGATGCAGGCACTAGGACTGCGAAATCATTAAACATATTGTACGCCCTTGGAACAAACATTGTTCAAGAATACGATTCTCAGAACCGTTGAACTTGCCAACATTTGCTATCAGCGGGCACCCGTAATGCTCTGTATGTCACAATGCTCCCAGTAGTCACAACGCCGCAATCTGCTATCAGCTAAGAAAACTCTACTGTCATTTGCTATTTTATTTCTTGCATAAGGCTACCATTCTGCCTTCCGAGGTTAAGCTCTACCTCCAACTGCATCTGCATTGCATAAGGCTACTATTCTGCTTTCCAATCTGCATAAGGCTACCATTCTGCCTTTTGAGGTTAAGCTCTACCTTCAACTGCATCTGCATTGCATAAGGCTACTATTTTGCCTTCCAATCTACATAAGGCTACCATTCTGCCTTCCAAGGTTAAGCTCTACCTCCATCTGCATTCGCATCTTTGCATAAGGCTACTATTCTGCCTTCCAATCTGCATAAGGCTACCATTCTGCCTTCCGAGGTTAAGCTCTACCTCCATCTATATTCGCATCTTTGCATAAGGCTACTATTCTGCCTTCCAATTTGCATAAGGCTACTATTCTGCCTTCCAATCTGCATAAGGCTACCATTCTGCCTTCCGAGACTAAACGTTGTCTCCATCTGCATCTGCATGGCTGTAAGATCGCCACATATTGCATCTGCATGGCTGAAAGATCGCCTCATAATACATCTGCACGGCTGAAAGATCGCCACGTACTGCATCTGCATGGCTGAAAGATCGCCACACACTGCATCTCACGGCTGAAAGATCGCCTCATACTACATTGCACGGCTGAAAGATCGCCTCATACTACATTGCACGACTGAAAGATCGCCACATGCTACTGCATCCTTCATGGGCTGAAATATCGCCAACTCATCCAAAGGCGTCATCGTTCGGAGGCACCATCTTCATAGCCCGAGAACATCATGTCATGGCCTGAGGATCTCTTTCAAACTTTTGCATATCATTATTCAAAGGCGTCATGGTTCGGAGGCACCATCCTCATAGCCCGAGGACATCATTTCATGGCCTGCGAATCCTTTATCATACGCTTCATGGCCCAGGACATCATGGTCTGAGGACGCCATTCCTAACCGTCCAAAGACGGCATTCATGGTCCAACGGGAGTTTGTATCATGTTTAAATTTGCGCACAATATATGCTTGCATTGCTTATTTGCAGGTAAACCGGCGAGCAACGGCCATCCCGGCAGGAGCAATTCCGCTCCAGTGCCCGCAGCCATATCAAACTTAACCATTCCCGTAAACCTATCACTCACCCGGCTCTAGATATTGCGTCCGTCCTTAAAAAGTCTCCATCGGCATACTCCGCTAGCGGATCCTGAACTACATACGGCCTGATTCCTGTAAAACCAGGTATATGTAGGTAGCTCAAAAGCCAGGGTGCAGCCTAAATCTTCTTCAAACCATTTCGCTCGGTCAAAATTGGCCATCATTTCTTTACCCGGATATTCTTTCATTCTTCCCGGGTAAAGAGGGGCAGCTGTTGATACCCAATTTTTCCCTATATATATATTAATATGCAAAACACCTTCAAAATAGCATATGTATGCATATATGAGCATGTACAAGGGTTTTATTATTTTTCCATATTTTTAAAGGGTTTTTAATTGATTTATTTCCCCCTTTTTATCCATAAAATCCCAATAATTATTCCCAAAATTATTATTTTTGATAATTCATCTATTGTATTTCTATATTTATGCCAGATATGGCTAAAGTAATTTTTACAAATTTTTTTACAATTTTATTCAGTATTTTTAAAGCTAAATTGCACATAATTGCAATATTTGCCATTTTAAAGTTTAATTATGTTTTAGATGCATAAAATTATATCCTGTATTTTTAAATTGTTAATTATATGTTATAAATCACTTTAGTACTTTCAATTTATTTTTCAGAAGCCATTTACTATTTCTTATAAATTAAAAAGGGAAAACTGGCTATTTAAATAACAGTCCCTTTTGTATTTCAAATCTAGCCCAAATCAAATCCCCAATTCCCCGCCCCAATTTCTAATTAAACCCGACCCTAACCTTTAAACCCTACCCAAACCCGGATCCTCACATACCCCATTTAATCTGGGCCGTTAATCATTCAGATCAACGGCCACCATTCCACCTGCCTAAAATAAACCCAAACGACCCCCTTAACCTAGTTCATTTCCACCAACCCGCCGCCCTTGAATCCCCTTCCTCTCCAATTCCCTCTGCAACCTCACTCAAACCCTAACCGCCGCCACCCAAACCAACCCTAATCCCCTTCGATTCTCACTCAATCCATGGACTCCCATGGCTGTTTGAGACGTGTACCGGTCTCCTATGTCTCCTGGTTGCCTGTTTTCGTGATTTCATGGAAAGATCTCAAAGAGATCTAGTCCAGTCTTTGCTCAACTTCTATCTATGGTCTTTTCCCGGCCATCCATGGCTTTTCTGGCTAGATCGATAACTTTTCGAAGTCTTTCTCATTTTTTCTGGGTTCTCCGAAACCCTAACTTTAAAGGCTTTCCGATTTTTCTTTCAGATCTGTCTTAGATCTGTGTATGTTATGAACCTCTTAAGTGTTTTCCTTAAAGGTTTTCCGATTTTTTCAAAGCGACTCTTCGTCTTCAACGATTAGGGTTTTCTTAACCTCTTTTAAAAGATCTCTTCTCCGATTTTTCAGTGTTGTTTTATGATTTTACTATGTTTGAATGATTTTTTTTTATGTTTTTCTTCTACCTGGTTCATCGTGTTAAAACCCCAAGTATCTTTGGTTTTATCCGGGGTTCTGAAACTGCCTTTTTGTACGTATGCCTGCTTCGATTGAGTTCTTTGTGGTTAAACCCTTTCCTTTGCTTGTCTTGACTGAGTCTGAGTTCTTACCATTTTTGTTAAAACCCTAATTTCCTAAAAATTTTCTCACTTGTTACTGTGAGTTTCTAAAGACTTCCTTTACTTATTTCCGTGTGTTGGTCTGATCATTTTTACCTGTTGCTATGTGTTAGACTTGTTTCTTCATTTTGGTTCTATGTGTGAGCCATGGCTGCTTGACCTTGTTGATTACCATGATTTGAGTAGTCCTTAGCCTATTCATATCACTTCTATACGTTTATGTTCGTCTAGTTTGCTCCTTTTTGTCAATATGTTTGACCATGCATGTCTGATACGGCTGTTCATCTTTTCTATTTATATGTTGAATTGCAGAATCATGATTCCTTCTTGATTGATCTTGATTTCCTCAAGTTACGATTGATTGCAAAGGTTTTCTTATAAACCCCTAATTTTACTCGTTTGATTAACTTGATTGATTCCCATTCCTTTATTTGTTGTGACGTTTTACCCCCGCTGAATCCTTTCCCCAAATTAAATATATTATGTACTTAGACTCAATTGTATACTCTATATTCTTACTATCCCTTATATGGTCAGAAATCAATCTTCCTCAAGTTGATTTTCTTTCCTTAGTTATCCCTGTTAGTATCCGTTGAGTAGTAATTCCTTGATTAAAGGGAAGTACTTATATTAATGGGATTCTGATTGTGATTATTTCCATAATTGTGTTAAAGCTTTACTTGTTACCTTGTTCTCTACTCGTTTTCAAAGCTATAAATACCCTATCCTCTCTTCTCTAAACAGAAAAAACAACTGAGTTCAAAACACACACTTACACATTCAAACTCTCTTTCTTTCTCTACTACTTGTGCTACCGCCTTGTCTAGTCGACCGAAAGCCAAGACTAGACTGTGGAATTCTGATTGCTTTACTTTTCTTTTCCTGCACTTTGCTTCTTCAACTGGTATGTCCCTAGTTTTAATTCTGAAACTCAAACCTATGTGTTCCCTTGTTGTCAATCACTGTCTCTTTCTGCACTGACTTAATGGCTCATGATGTTGCACTTTTTGTTTACTGCTTTACTCAGCATGCTTAAAATTCTGCCCTCTTTTGTTCAAATGTAATTAGTATGTTTACTTGTTCCTACTTATGTCCCTTAACTAGCATGTCTTCTAATGTACTTGATTCATGACTAATTATGTGTTTCTGTTTTGGATCCTCTATGTCCCCAACCCCTACTCCCCTGTTTGTAACTGCTGAAGCATGTACTCCTCCCTGAACTTGTTATGTGGTTTTGCAGCTCCTATCCCTTGCTCCCTTTCAAAACTCTTCTGCTGATCTACAAACTTATTTCAAACATGCTGTTTTTAAAACTATTTCAAGCACTCTCAGATGCACTCTTAGATCATTAGGTTCTGCCCCTCTTGTGTGAGGCTTGCTTTGGGACCCTTGAGCTCCCTCTGAACCTGGACACATAAGGGCTGGCCCTTCCATACTGCACCAACTCTTTGTTATGCAATCTAGGTGCGAGCACTGCCCGGGATCCCTTGAGGTCCTTAGGGAACTCTGATACACCTAGGTATGAGGGAAAACTATGGAACAATATTAGCATTTGAGGTGGTTTATTACATAACTCAGAGGAAGTCAGAATCAGGCTTCCTATAGTTGTAACTTCTTATTTTTCAGTTCTTATGTAATTCTATCGCATGGTCTATAATAATTTGTAAACAAGTATTAAGGTCGGTAGTGAAAAAGGATGGAAAATATGCATGCTATAGTTGTTAAAGGGTAGAAAGCATGTTATTAGGTTTATATTCCCAATCGTGCAATAGAAACCATGTTTAGGATTCATTATGCATTAGAAATCATGCTCTTAGGACCTTTGTTTCTTGCTTCAGAACTTCATTCATTAGTACATGCTTTATGTCTATCACTTAGAAATCCTGCTCCTAGGGCAATAACAACATTGGTATAAAAAGTTATTATTTCAAAAATCCTGCAACTATTATGTACACTCAGAAATCATGCCTTAGGGACTCTGCCATTTGCATGTGCATATTAGATATCATGTCCTACGATTATATTTGCATTTCGTTTAAAATGCCTAGTTGATTACTGATTCATGAAAAGGTTGTAAAGTAATAATTTTTCACATTGTGATGCTTCTGAATAAAATTGGTAACCATCTCTGCAACTAGAACAACATGTTTTAGGTAAATAAAAATAATCTCCTAATTGTCTTAATGACTTGGAACAACTGCGGCGTCTCGCTTGTGCCTAGGAAAGCCTTAGGTAATAACTTTAATAAAACTAGAACTGTTTTTGTTTAATTATCAATTGTTAAAATCAGTAGGCAAAACCTGATTTGGACTTCTTTTCTGAGTCATGTGATAAATCTGGTTCTGATGTTATCGCTCAAACACCTTGCTTTAAGATTTTAAATTTAGACCTTGACAGTCATGCTGTCTATGTGCATTATCTGCGGAGGTATACATGAGCCTTCTACTTGCTTATATGTTTCCCCCTCTAAATGCAGTCTTATATGTTTTGTATGTCACTTTAGTATTTTTGCCTTTGAACCTGAGGGTCTGCCTAGAACCTCCATCTTATAGGAATCGGAGTCATAAATTCCACCGGGACTGATAGGAAGGGACGGGTGACAGCATGCAATAAGAATCAAGACCAACCCTCGCTTTAATTACCTTCACGGGGCGGGAAAGGGTAGATATGGATATGATGACCAGTGCGCTAATACCACGTGTATCCCCTCTTTTGAGGAGTGTCATACCGGGTATTGTATTGATGCGATCCATATTACAAACAAACCTAGGACCCCTTTACATTCATAAGCATGCTTAGATTATAACTCTTTTCAAAACCTTTCTTTTATTAATCATTTTATTTCAAACGCTTGTGTATTTTAACCTAAATCCCTTGCTATGTGAGCCTTACTTATCTACTTGCTAATTGCACAAATTCACAAAAACTGTCTGGCCGGGAACCACACTAGTGGATCCTGAGGGGTGCCTAACACCTTCTCCTTAGGTAATTTCAAGCCCTTACCCTATCTCTGGTTATCAAATGTAGTTGTAGATAAACCCTGTAGGTGCCCTAACGCACCTTAAAAATCGTTAGGTGGCGACTCTTCCAAAAATGCAATACCCAATTCCCAAAAGGAAATGAGTCATTACACCTCCATGAATGTCGAAATCCGGACTCCTCTCCGCGGATGGAAAAAGGGGGCGCAACAAGGACTCTACGCGATCGTGGGACATCCTTCGCGAACACATAGAAGGAAACCAGAACAGAAAAAAAACCAGCAGTCTCCTTATAAGAACAAATGGTCCAAACTCAATTCGAAGTACGCTCGGGCCCCCGGGACCCCGTCCGAACATACCAACAAGTCCTAAAATATAATATGAACTCTTTTGAAGCCTCAAATAACATCAAACAACACTAAAACCATGAATCACACATCGATTCAAGCCTAATGAACGTATGAACTTCTAACTTCTAAAACTAACCGAAACATACCAAACCAAGTCCAATTAACCTCAAATTTTGCATACAAGCCATAATTGACACATCGGACCTATTCAAACTTCCAGAACAAAAATTCGGACCCGATATCAATAAAGTCAACTCTCGGTCAAACTTCTAAACCTTCCAAACTTTCAACTTTCTAACTTTCGCCAATTCAAGCCGAACGACCTACGGACCTCCAAATCAATATCCGGACATGCTCCTAAGTCTAAAATCACCTTACAGAGCTATCGGAACCGTCAAAACTCTATTCTGGAGTTGTCTGCACAAAATCAAACTCCAATCAACTCTTTCGGCTTAAGCTTCTAACTTTGGGACTAAGTGTCCCATTTCACTCTGAAACTTACCCGAAACCAATATCAACCACCCCGGCAAGTCACATAACCACAATATAACATAGAAGAGGTAATAAATAGTGGAATGGGGCTAAAATACTCAAAACAATCGGCTGGGTCATTACAAATACCTAGAAAATGATACAAATAAACACAGGTGATGTAAATAAAAGATAACAACGAGCATCACAATCGAGGTACCGCCTCATACTTGATTTCACAATCATAATCACAATCACAATCTTTCCATATATCGCCGCGTGGGCATTACCTTTAGATAGTTTTGAACACAGTTTTCCCGAAATAGCTACACATACTTTAGGCCACCTTATGTCATCATGTGGCTTCAAGTAATTCCCTTACTAGAAACACGCACATAAATCCCACCTTATGCCGCCTCATGCACAGTAAACCCTATCCTTATACCGGCGTATGGACATCGATATCACAACATAATCACAACTCGCACCACAAGTTCCTATATGCCACAACTTGCCAAAGGAATCAATAATACCAATGTTTCCACGACAAATAGACCATGGCTCAACAAAAATGTGTACAAGAATCTCGACAATAACAAAAATAATGGTGAATAGCTCAGCAAGAACAATATCTCAACAATTACCAACTCAACCTCAAGTGATAACGGATTCACAACTTCAACTTTAAAGAACAACAAGAATATATTCTAAGAAATAACAACTTCGAGTAAGATAACTCAATAGTTAAATAATTAACAAGGCAATAAGGAAACAATAACTTCAAATAAGCATGTAAGGGAAAATAACAAGTAAGAGATGGTTACGTATTAGCAAAGTCAAATAAAGCATGTAAGGATAGATTAACGACAAAAGATATAACATGTTATGACAATTCGATTAACGGCATGAAAAGAACCTAAATAGCCTAAACCGGTCAATTACCACATATTTACCGTGTACCCACTACTCACCTTGCGTACACGATTTTCACGTATCACAAATAACACAAAACAACTCCAATCCTAAGGTGTAATTCCCCCATAAAAAGTAAGGCAAGATACTTACCTCAAACAAGCTAACTCAATCCACTAGTAAGCCTTTTCCGCGAATATCCAACTCCGAACGGCTTGAATCTATCCAAAATAACATTATACCATAAATACAAACCATAGGAAACTATTCCGGATAATAAAGTTGCAATCATTAAAGAAAATCCAAAAGTCAATCCCAAGCTTACGTCTTGAAACCTGGCCAAACTTATAAAATCCAAACACACATTCAATAACGAGTCCAACCATACTAAAATTATTCAATTCCGATCTTAAATTGACCTTCAAATCCTCAAAATATAGCTTAGGAAGTTTTCACAAATTTCCCCAATTTACCAAATCAAAACACTAATTAAATGGTAAAAACAATGATGGATTCATGTATAATAATCAAATCTGTGTCAAAATCACTCACCATAATCAACTCCTTGAAAATCTTTTCCAAAATTGCCCAAAACCGAGGTCTCCATTTCAAAAGATAAAAAATGGAATAAAACCCTCGATTTGGAATTAAATATTTGTTGCCCAGTTATTGTCAGTCGAGATCACGGAAACATCCTCGCGATTGCAAAGATCAAAATGGCCAATGCCCTTAAACACACTACACAAATGCAATGGTTGGTAGACTTGCCCCTACGCGAACACGATCTCACTTACGCGATCGCGTAGGTCTAACATCTGAGGCCCCCAACTGACCTCGGCACTCTCGTGTCCGCGAAGAACTGAGACCCACAAGCTATGCGAACGCACTCCAATAATAGCGAACGCGATGCACAAAATCGCATATAAGGAAACCAGAACCAGATACATTAGCAATCCTACAAGTCAAAAAATAAGCCGAACATGATCCGAATCAAAAAATAAGCCGAACGTGATCCGAATCACACCTGAGGCCCGGGACCATATTTAAACATACCAATAAGTCCTACAACACTATACGAACTTAGTCAAAGCCTCAAATTACATCAAACAACACTGAAATCATGAATCACACCCCCATTCAAGCTAATGAACTTATGAACTTCTAACTTCTAAAACTAATGCCGAATTATACCGGACCAACTTCGATTGACCTCAAATTTTGCACACAAGTCATAAATGACACAACGGACCTATTCCAACTTCTGGAACCAAAATCCAAACCTGATATCAACAAAGTCAACACTCAGCCAAACTTCTCAATCTTTTGAACTTTCAACTTTCTAACTTTCACCAATTCAAGCCAAAACGACCTACGGACTTTCAAATCAATATCTAGACATACGCCTAAGTCCAAAATCACCATACGAGGCTAGCGGAACCATCAAAACTCTATTCTAGAGTTTTCTACATAAAAGTCAAACTTTGATCAACGTTTTCAACTTAGGCTTCCACCTTTGGGGTCCCAATTCACTCTAAACCTCACCCGAAACCAAACCAACCACCCCGGAAAGTCACATAACCACAATATAACATAGAGGAGGAAAAAAATAGGTGAACGGGGCTAAAATACTCGAACCGATCGGTCGGGTCGTTACATCCTCCCCCTCTTAAAACAAACGTTCATCCTCGAACGAGTATAGAGACATACCTGAAGTGGTGAAAAGATGAGATAACGACTACGCATATCATGCTCGGTCTCCAAAGTTGCCTCCTCGACTGGTTGACACCTCCACTAAACCTTCACTGAAGCAATGTTCTTTGACCTCAACTTTAAGACATGCCTGTCCAAAATGTCCATTAGCTCCTCAACACAAGATAATCTTTATCCAATTGGACTGAGTTGAAATCTAAAACATGGGATTGATCACCATATGAACAAGGAACACCATATGAACTTCAGATAGACTAGGTGATAATAAAATCTTGTAGGCCACCTCTCCCACTCTCTCAAGGATCTCAAAAGGGCTGATATACCTAGGGCTCAACTTGCCCTTCTTCCCGAACTTTATCACACCCTTCATGCGTAACCCGGAGCAAATCCCACTCTCCAACCATAAATGCTATGTCACGAACCTTCCGATCAGCATAACGCTTCTGCCTAGACTGTGTTGTACGAAGCCAATCCTGGATCCACTTGACCTTCTCCATGGCATCTCAAACCAAATCGATGCCCAACAAGCTATCCTCACACGACTCAAACCACTCAACTGGAGAACGACATCGCCTCCCATATAGGGCCTCATAAGGAGCCATCTGAATACTCGACGGGTAGTTGTTGTTGTAGGCAAACTCCGCAAGCGGCAAAAACGGATCCCAAGAACCCCCAAAATCCATAACACATGCACAAAGCATATCCTCTAATATCTGAATGCTATGCTCAGACCGTCCGTCCATCTGGGGGTAAAATGTTATACTCAACTCAACCCATGTGCCTAACTCACGCTGTACGGCTCTCCAGAAGTGCGGTGTAATCTACGTGCCCGGTCAGAGATGATGGATACTGGCATGCCATAAAGTCGGACAATCTCGTGGATATAAATTTGAGCTGGCTACTCTGATGAATAGGTAGCTACCACCAAAATGAAATGAGCCGACTTGGTTAACCTATCCACAATCACCCATACAGCGTCAAATTTCTTCTAAGTCCGTGGGAGCCCAACAATGAAGTCCATGGGTACACTCTCCCATTTCCACTCAAGAATCTAAACTCTCTGAAGCACACAACCCGTTCTCTGATGCTCATACTTCACTTGTTGACAATTTAGGCACTAAGCTACATACTCCTCTATGTCTTTCTTCATTCTATCCACCAATAGTGCTGCCTAAAATCCTACTACATCTTAGTGGCACCCGGATGAATGGAGTACCACAAACTGTGGGCCTCTTGAAGAATCAACACATGTTACCTATCCCCATTGGGGATACATAACTGGCCCTACATCCACAACACATTGTCATCTCCGATAGAAACCTCCTTGGTATCATCTTTTTAAACCGTGTCCTTAAGGACAAGAAAATAGGGTCGTCATACTGACTGCCCGATCAGCGTATTTTTTTGTTTTACGCCGCTCTCTGATGTGATCATATAAAGAAGACCGAGAAATCACGCAAGAAGAACCCGACTGGGCTCCAAAACATCCAATCTAACAAACTGGTTGGCCAAGGCCTGAACATCCAATGCTAATGGCTCTCCGCTACTGATAGATATGCTAAACTACCCATACTTTTCTCCTTTCGACTCAAGGCATCAGCCACTACATTGGCCTTTATGAGATGATATAGAATATTGATATCATTGTCATTTTCGCAAATTAAGATCCTTCTGCTTGAACAGATGCTGGAGACTTCACTGGTCGGTATAGACCTCACAAGGTACACCGTGCAAATAGTACTGCCAAATCTTCAGGGCATGAACAATAACTGCCAATTCCAAGTCGTGGACAGGGTAATTATTCTCATAAACCTTCAACTACCAAGATGCGTAGGCATTCATCTACCGTCTTGCATCAATATCGTGCCAAGGATAATATGTGACGCATCGCAATACACAGTGTAAGACCTCAAAGCCGTAGGCAACACCAACACTAGGACTATAGTCAAAGCAGTCTTGACCTTTTGAAATCTCTCCTCACACTCCTTAAACCATATGAATGGAGCACCCTTCTGAGTCAATCTAGTCAGAGGTGTAGAAATGGATGAGAAACCCTCTACGAAACGACAGTAATACTCGCCCAAACCAAGAAAACTCCGGATCTCAGTAGTTGAATACAGTATGGGCCAACTCTGCTGTCACGCCCTAAAATCAAGGAGCGCGATCGACGATCAACTGAGTAAACCCGACTGAGCAAGCCTATTACATTTCATTCTACCCAAATTCTTCTTTGAATAAAGAGGAGATGTACTCCATTAATCATACTCTGAAAGTATTTCATTTCCATTAGCCGCTTCAACCATAATTTCCAACATATTACAATTTTATAGATATGACGAAAAACACGTTTGCCAAATACAAATATTTATAATTTAATTCCCAATACCAACACCACCCACAACCTGTCTGCGGAGCCTCTAAGTACAACTGGAGAGTAATATGGAAATACCGGCAACAAGGCTCCGACTATACCTCAAAATACAAAGTACATGATAAACAAAAGATATAGGACTCCGAAATGAAGTGGGGCCCACCAAGTCAGCTGAAATGAGTATATCGCTATCACTGATCGATGTCGCCTGCTGTGGAACCACCTGTACCAACTAAAGGTACAACACCCCGGCAAAAGGGACGTTACTGCCGTCAAATAACACTAGTATGTATAGCTAAAAGTCCTCTTTCAAAATAGTATGACCATATAAGAAAGGAAAACCATAGAAACAGCAAGTTACGATGAACAATATCCAAATGACCAATTGAAACATAATGATTTTCACAGTAAGAAAATAATATATATATATATATATATATATATATATATATATGTATGTATATATATGTATGTATATATATGTATGTATGTATGTATTTTTTGGTTGGGAGATCATTAGCACCGATATGCCACCATCTTTGTTAGCACGGAGTCCAATCACACCCGATCGGCTAGGCCATCTCCCCACGGACAATGTGGTTTGGCATGATGATGCGAAAGAAAGTTGTTACAAGAGTAGTACCATCATGTGCGCAACATGGCGTCCGATCTCCACCCGATCAGCTAGCCCGCCTTCCCACATATGCCGTGTGGGTTGGCTTTTTCTTTTCCAATTTACAGGCACGAGTTTCATCCCAATTTAGGGGAATAATCATAATTTCATCAATATTTCAATTTCAACCCAAATGAGGGGAATAATCACAATCCACCCCTACATCGGCATGTTAGTTTCAGGCGTGGGCCTTGTCACTACCCAAACTTGATAGGCCACGTCGGGCACCTGGTACCTTACTCAATCGAGTACCAACATAACGTATCTTTTCATGTCATACTATCATAGATAACTGAGTCGGAAGGCTGCCGTGAGATAAGTAGAATACAACATGTGATACCAAATTATACATAAGACATATGGGCCTATAAGACCAAAATAACCACTCGTATACTGAACATAGGCCGACAAGGCCATAAAGTCTTTTACGTATATGACATTTCTATACAAGCCTCTAAGAATACATAATTTTCATGAAGGTCGGGAAAGAGTCCCGCCATACTAAACAATATACGTCTAAATCATACTAACCAAATAAGCAACTCCGGAGAAAATGGAGCGCACCAACAACTTCCGCTAAGCTGATAGCCTACTTTGAGGACTCTCGACCTGTCTATCGGGACCTGCGGGGATGAAACGCAGCTTCCCCAGGCCAAAGGGACGTTAGTACGAATAATGTACCGAATATGTAAGGCACATAAATAAGTACATAGCAGACATGGAAGAAATATAGAGTAAATGACTCAACCTGTAAGTTTGGATAACTCTGTAATTCATGAAATAATTATAGTGTCAGGCATATGCGTATGAATGTCATGTCGTGCATAGGTACATGTGTTCATAACATCATCAAGCCTCCGAGTGCATCCCATCATATCATATCAGCTACTGTGGGCAAAATCATCAACGTATACCAGCTAATCAGGTGGTGGTATATAACGCCATAACCTATCCCATATCCCCCCCCCCACTCACACACACACACACACACACATATATATATATATATATATATATATATATATATATATGCGTATATAATGCCATCTGGTCATGGGTCTATGTGCATGTACAAATGCATGAAATGCATATGAAATACGCTAATAAAATCTCTCGGAATGTCATAAGACCATTATGCCTTTGAGTAATATCATGAAGTAAACTATATCAACTTACATATTTTCTGAGACCCATGAACAGATGATAAAATAATATGACACATGGGGTAATAAGAATGTACACATCTCTAGCATTTCTACGAATAGAGTAATTTATGGAAGTTGTGCATTTGCTCGTTTCGCTTGTGTCATATAGATCATGCCAAAAAGAAAGAAGGGATAGCCTTAACATACCAGAACCAATTCTCTTGAAATTTCCTCTAACGTACGTCTTTTGCGTAAACACGTAACGAAGGATTGAAGTAGGAGCAAATCCGTATGATATTTTTGAGAAAGATTGCACCGTACTCTCTTAGAATCGCAAAATCCCGTTGCTATTACGCAGTATAACTTCGTATGAATTTTTCTAAGCTAATCACGTTGCCGTTAAACTCCATATGATATCTCTCTTTGTGGACTTAATCAAAGTCTCGTATGACTTTGTTGATGCTTCACACGTACAGTTGGAGTTTCCATTTTGCGAATTAGAAATAGGCTCCATCATATAACATAACACCAACTCTTAGTAAGGTAAGAAGATCAAGCCTTATATTTGTGGGTTATTGGGCCCCACTTACATTATGAGTAAGCCACAAAAAGGCTCTCTTAATGCCACCTTTTAAAATGATTCAAGAGTCATATAATTGGGCTTGAGCCCTTCCACACATGCTGCCACATTTGGGGGGGGGGGGGGGGAGGGGAGGGGGATTAATCTTATCTTATAATTTTATTAATTAATTTGGTAATGTCCCATTACCCGATAATTAACCAATTAACCACATAATTAGGAATTATCTCAAGCAACTTAAAATACTACTCACTTTTAATACCCTTTGTACACCTTACTATCATGGCCATGTGGTACCTTGTATGATAATAGTCCATAAATACCGGGTATTTTAGCTCGGGCCGTATTTTATCCCAAAATGTCAAACTTCGATAAAATTTATTTTCTTCGATTTGCTTACCCTCTCACCTTCACGAATTTACTCATCACTTGTTTGAAATAGCATAATAGTTATAATCTCAAAATAATCTCATTCCCGAACTTACGTCGATTAATTTATGACAAAACTTTATCGTACGAAAATGCAGTATATAACATCTCATTTCCGAGCTTCCATTAATTTATTTATGGCGCACTTTCACGTACGAAAACATGGGGTGTAACATCATTCCCCCCTTTGGAATATTCGTTCTCGAATGTTGACTAATGCACTTATCATTCTCATAACCTATAGCTCTTGCAAATACTCTAATATTCTCCTTTCCATTCAGACAACTGTTCTTTGAATAAATCCAAAGGCCAGGGCATTCCCCCCTTTAAGCCTCTTTCTCACACCATGACTTGTAGTTGGAATCCTTTTAATCTCGTAACTGTTGCTACCTTCTATCATATAGCATGTACGATTCTAACTTTGTATGTGCGCCTATGCGACGCTTCTCTCCCCTTTCCTCCAACTCTTAGCCAGCTTCTAGGCCCCACTATATGAACATATATAAAATTGTGTCAAGTTGTCCCTCTAGGCGTCATTAGATTTACTACATCTAAGTAGGCCATATTATACCATAACTCTTACTTCGATTTATTGTTACTGAGGTCCGTGACCAAACTTAAGGTTACTCTTGTTGCTTATCCTATATGCATAAAGCTAGGTCTTTTAACGTTTCTTCATTACTGTTCATCTTAAGAATGATGGTCTAATCTCATTTCATACTTTGTATCTTTTATCCATCCATTGTCGATTCACCTCAATGTTAATCTACAGTCTTCTATTGATAACTTGAAACTTCTTACGTAATACATTGCCACTAGGGCTTATGTTGTATCGAGGAATATTTGAAGTGATTTTTCTGATCCACTTAGGGGCGATACTGTACTTCAATAATCGTATTTTATAGCATCCCAATGTGATTCACCTTACGTTTTTAGTTCCATGCAATCCATGAAATCCTCTTCAAATCATTACTCAGTCGAAGGCCTAAACGTCATCCTTTATCTATCACAATTACGCCCTTATTCCACTACCAGGATAGCATTCCATCTCTTCCAAATGCTACTAGTCTTATACTCTTTTGAGTTCATTCTGGCTATACTGAGCCTTCTATAACTTAGAGAACCCATCAGCTCTCTTATTTTCATGAGCTTAATCCCAAGGACTTATCCATTCTTGTCACCTTTTCACTCACCTTTTCTTATCCTTACTCTTGTCTTCCTAAAACCTTATCACTTTACCATACTTTAGCTTGCGACCTACATATATCTATTTATACTTGTTCTCAACCTTCCTTCAACTTGCTTGCACCATAGATTTCCTTATGTTATTCTGGAACATCAAGCGAGATATCACATCGTCTTTAACTCTTCTTTACTCTCTTGACTAGATCTCTCGGTACTTAGAAACCATAGGTTGGTAGGTACACCATTGACGACGTTGCTATCATTCCTAGATATTAAATCCTAGTGCTTCTAGCCTTCTGTCCGAAGCATGGACTATTCGCGGTCTTCTGCCTTTGAGTATCTTGTACGTTGTTCACTTTTACTTTACTTACCTTAAAATCTCGCATCGTATCTTTTATCTCTTTCATTATCTCCCTTCCACATAGGTATAATTCACGTCCATAACTTGAAGCTCTATTATAATACTTGCACCTCTGGTGCCTATACAATCCGGTGGGAGCTCCATACAGAATTCTTATGAGGCTAGTATTTTTCTAACTGGTTTTCTTGTTGAGCCGTTATAGAATATGGCTGTTGTACTATCCCTTTGGTACCTCAGTTATTAAGAGTGATCCTGTAATGTTCTCAATCACGATTTCTATAATTTTCTGGGTCCAATAATCAGATTCCTGATTTACTTTGTTGATGTAACTCTTTAGTTTTCTCCTTCTTCTGATCAGCCTTTATGTAGGCTTAAGCTACCTCCCGATCTGTGGTTCATGGTATTAGTTATTATGTTGAGCCTTTCATGGATGCTATGGAATATCCAGGATACTATCTGCTAACAACTCGATCCTTTTGTCTATGCCTTGGGCTCAATTCTTTCTTTTAACTTATACCGGAGTCTTCTACGACTGTATGATTGTCGATAATACTCCAAAATATTAAGTGTATCCGTCATGTACTAACTCTGGATCAATGGTCGAGTAATTTCATTCGTTCCATCTCAACTTTCTTTAAACATATGCAATTACTTTTTCTGGTCTTTCCGCCCCCTTGTTGCGTGCATACTTAACTTATCTTAGTTCCCATGCATGGCAGAATTTTCGTGCAACTTATATGATCTCGAATATTACCTTTGTCTTTACGTCCCGTTCATTAGCCACAGTAGGTGACACTTTCTTATATAGTACATACAATGTTGTAGTGAGACAGTTTTTACATGACCATTTTGTTTCTCCTTCGAGTTACCATGTTTAGGTTGAAGCCTTTTCCCTTATTTCCTCCGTTAGTCTTTCCTTGTAGTACTTTAGGAGAACCCTTGATTCTTATAAAGTTGTGAGCTTATTACGAACCTTTTGATGTCCTTCCTCGCCTATAATTATCCGTAGTTACTTACCTCCACACCGTTGTACTTGTAAGGTTGCTTCTGTACTGATATTTCGACTATCTTCCCAATGACATTCTCTTTTATTTCCATAATACTCATATGGTACCTTTTTAACTTTCCCAACTCTTATATGAATATATCTCGAGTATTACAATGTCATAACTGCAAGATGAATTCCCCATGTTTGGATTCCCTACGTTTATCTTGCATTGATTTGTTGATGTTTCTTTTATCCTCTTGTCTAGCCATAACTGGGCTCTTCTTGAATCAAATACTATCTACTCGTTGGCCCATTCTCATATCAATATTCCGAGTAATCTTTCTTGGGTTATTCCCTTTGTCTTAACTTACCTTTCGTACTGGCTCCTTATTTATCAAAAACTTCCCAGGCTGGAAGCCTTACTTCCTTTCCTTGATGTCATGCTTACATAATGTTCTGGAATCGCAACATATCCGTAGGATTTGGATAAGTGCAATCTCATCCCTTCTTGATTTTTATCGCATTCTTCCTTTATCATTCCATAGTCTTGTATGACTTTGTTGAAGCTTCACCCGTACAGTTGGAGTTCCCATTTTGTGAATTAGAAATAGGCTCCATCATATAACATAACACCAACTCTTAATGAGGTAAGAAGATCAAGTCTTATATTTGTGGGTTCGTGGGCCCCACTTACATTATGAGTATGCCACAAAAAGGCTCTCTTATTGCCACCTTTTAAAATGATCCAAGAGTCATATAATTGGGCTTTGAGCCCTTCCACACATGCTGCCACGTTTGTTTTTGGCGGGGGGTCGGGGGGGGGGGGGGGGGGATTTAATCTTATCTTATAATTTTATCAATTAATTAGGTAGTGTCTCGTTACCCGATAATTAACCAATTACCCACATAATCAGGAATTATCTCAAGCTACTTAAAATACTACTCAATTTTAATACCCTTTGTACACCTTACTATCATAGCCATGTGATACCTTGTATTGTAATAGTCCATAGATACCAGGTATTTTAGCTCGGGCCGTATTTTATTCCAAAATGTCAAACTCCGGCAAAATTCATTTTCTTCGATTTGCTTACCCTCTCACCTTCACGAATATACTCATCACTTGTTTGAAATAGCATAATACTTATAATCTCACAATAATCTCATTCACGAACTTATGTCGATTAACATACGACGAAATTTTATCGTATTAATATGCAGGATGTAACATCTCATTTCAGAGCTTCCATTAATTTATTTATGGTGCACTTTCACGTACGAAAACATGGGGTGTAACAGGCCTTATGACCCACCCTTCCTCGGTGTTGCTATTGATACTCCCAAAACGTTTTTAGTTTGATTTGCACAGAAAGGTAACATAAATAGAAATGTATTCATATCAAAATCTTTCACATTGTACAGATCTTTATTAGTATTTTCAACCATCCACATGAACAATATTTTTTGGCTCTTTCACAAGATTCTTTAATCATGGCACGATGGTCGAATTTTATATCCCATACTTTCACTTCTTTTAATTTCAAGGATCACCACTGTATACGGCAAAATTGGAGGGTCCAATTTCTCGTCATTAAGGTACTTTGGAAGATCACCTCGAAGGCCCGAGGTCGCAGCACCAGTTCGAAGGCTCGAGGTCGTGGCCGAGTATCTCTCCTCGAGGTTCGACGATATTCGACCCCATTATAGCATTGATCATGATAAGTTATAGAAATGGAAGGTTCCCAAGACACGCAGCTAGGGCTAACACGGCCTGGCAGGCTACTCTGAACCCAAATCATGGCGTCAGTCAGCCGACCCATCCCCATAACTATGTAACTAGTATATTTTTTGTACTATACGGGGATTTTCCTCCTATGTAAAGGGGATCCCTGCCATTATGTAAAGGGTCTGTTGCTCCAATTGCTCCACTTGAAATATAGAAGAACACTCTCTTTTCTCTCCAACATACTATCTCGATATTTTTGCCTTTGTTATTATCTTCATACTTGTTCTTCATTTATTGCTTATCATTGGCCATAAAGAGCCTTTACTGATTGATTTGTAACTATTAGCCCTTCCCCGATTACCCTTAATAGCTCGAGCCCGAGCTAGGGATCGACCTCAAGGCTCCGTATCGGTCAGTCCGAGGCCCCGATTGGCTAGCTCGTTGGTTTGATTATAACTCTATTTTAGCTCGCATCTTGTATCTAAACTTCATACATATAACATCATCTGCTTAAACAACTAGCATAAAAATAGATCACGTATTTTTAGATTCTCATCAACAAATTTAATTGTTATTACCATTTTCACGGCAAGCAGTTTGGCGCCCACCGTGGGGCTAAAAATAATAGTAATTTTTTGCTTGCTGGTTTCATCACATAACACAAGTTATCTTTCACACTTTTTCTTGTCCAAGATCTTCGTTTTCAGGTTGAAATGTCTGATTCAGTGAACAACAATATTGAGAACAACGGAGAGAATGGTGTGGCTGTTCCAAGTGTTGGTGAGCCGCCACAAAATCTCGAGAACGCGCCAGGACTGGTTCTAGCGTACCGAATCTCATGCGACGCTCGACACGTCGATATAAGCTCCCACACTAATAGGAGCAAACACCAAGGCGACCAACATGAAGCCCGAAAAACCCCAGCTCGGGAAGAACGGGAAGTTAGCCTTCATGTTATTTTTGAAATGTTGCAGGCATAACAACTGGCTATTGCTCAGCTACAAAGTCACCAGAAGACTCCTAGCACGGTAGCACCAGGGACAGCTCCCTCGGCCGAACAGGTACCGGAGAGGTCAAGCAACAATGGGTCGATAGTCGATCCCGCCATTATAAAAATGCTTGAGGACCTCACCAAAAAGATCGAATCGGGCGTGAAAATAATAGCAGCCAACGACAAGAAGGTCGAGACCTACAACTCCAGGGTCGACCAAATCTCGGGCGCACACCCGTTCCTGAAAGGTGTGCATTCGAAGAAGTTCGTGCAAAGGCAGTTCCCTGAGGAAGCGGCTCTGAAGCCCATTCCAAAGAAGTTCAGAATGCCTGAACTCCCAAAATACAATGGGACCTCAAATCCAAATGAGCACGTTACTGCCTACACATGCACAGTGAAGGGCAACGACATAAAAGACGACGAGATCGAGTCCGTCTTACTAAAGAAATTTGGGGAGACACTCTCGAAGGGGGCCATGATGTGGTATCGCAACCTAGCTCCCAACTCCATAAACTCATTTTCCATGCTGGCAGACTCCTTCATAAAGGCACATGCCGGTGCCATCAAAGTAGCAACGAGGAAATCTGATGTGTTCAAGATCAACCAAAGGGAGAACGAGATGTTGCGAGAATTTGTATCTCGCTTCCAAACGAAACGTATGGAACTACCTCCGGTCTCCGACGACTGGGCAGTTCAGGCCTTCACTCAAGGCCTGAATGAGCGAGGCTCAGTGGCCTCGAGGCAGCTGAAAGAGAATCTGATCGAGTATCCCGCCGTGACCTGGTCGGACGTCTACAACCGATACCAATCAAAGATCAGGGTCGAGGATGATCAACTGGGAGCCCCCTCGGGCTTAGTGTACCCAAGCAGGTTCTTAGCAAAGGAGCCTAAGCCAAACAAAGACAGGTATCAACCATACATCGAAGACATGAGAAATGCCCCGAGGCGCAACTTACCTCGCAAGGATCAGTTGGTCAACCGAGGACAGAATCCTCGGGGACTCATTAACAGAACCGGATTCGATGGAAACATAGGGCCAACAGGGGCACCGCGCTTATCAGAATACAACTTCAACATCGATGTGTCGGATATCGTGTTCGCCATCAGCAAAATCAGAGACACCAAATGGCCCAGGCCTGTACAGTCAGATCCTTCACAAAGGAACTATAACTTAGTATTCGAGTTCCACAACACGCACGAACACAGGACCGAAGATTGCCACTACTCCGAGAGGAAGTAGCCAAGCTACTCAATAAAGGTCACCTCCGAGAATTATTAAGCGACCGGGCCAAAAATCAGTTCCAGGAAAGAGAGGTGGCAAAAAAGGACGAAGCAAACGAGCCACAAGCTGTTATCCACATGATCTTGGGAGGCGTTGACGATCCCCAGGAGCCCGTGATGAGAAGACAAAAATATCCATCACTAGAGAAAAGCGAACTCGGGGGTACATACCCGAGGATGCCCTCACGTTCAGCGAGGAGGACTACGAGACCTTGTCTCAACCTCATAATAACACACTGGTAATCTCTTTCTTTGTGAATACATTTCAAATAAAATGTGTACTCGTGGATCCAGGTAGCTCGGCAAACATTATCAGGTCGAGAGTAATAGAGCAACTCAAATTGCTAGACCAAATCGAGACCGCTACTCGAGTCCTCAACGGATTCAACATGGCAAGTGAAACAACAAAAGGAGAAATCACCCTCCCAGTCAGCATGGTCGGCATGACCCAAAATGTCAAAATTCATGCCATCGAAGGAGACATGAGGTACAACGCCTTGTTTGGATGGTCGTGGATACACTGCATGAGAGCAGTGCCATCCACCCTCCACCAAATGATGAAATTCCCAACAAAAGACAGGATTAAAACCGTCTACGGGGAACAGCATGCGGAAAGAGAAATGTTCACGGTGCACGACGTGGCACCGACACCAATATCTCCACTCTCGAAAGAACCAAAGAGCAAGCAAACTACATCATCGGCTAAGCCTGATTAACCATAGCAAAGGACCATACTGTGTCCTCATTACCAGACCTCGGAACATCACCGGTGCATCCCACGCTAAGGTATTATCATCTCTTTTTTTCATTTTATATTTCATAACTAACCCTCATACTGGCACTCGACCGAAACAACCAGAGCTCTTCTCAACCCAAAGGCCTTAGGTTTCGAAAGCATGCGTTGTACTCATTTCCTTCGACTGAGTCTCATCCGAAGAAGGGTTTTATCGTCAAGATTTTAGCGAGGCAACATCTATATGCTACTTAAGGAAGATCCAAACAAAAGTCCGAGTCTTATTTTGCAATCAACCTCGAACACTGGTGGGCAACCCCCCGGAGGATCAACCACTCGAAAAAGCCAAAAAATGCCAAGTGGAGCCTCAATAAGAAAATGATGTACCGGGCCAAACGATCGAATGAGTCATGCCCATATAGCTGGGCCCCCGATGGCGGAGACACACATACTTGTATCAAGTGATCGAAGAATACCTTTATCGAAGCATCCCATACCCAAAAGGAAACTCTCCATTTTTGCAAGAACAATTCCTCCATCAAAACGTCCCGAGCACTCGGAGACTGGCATCGACAATTCAGCACCTGAGCGACCTCCGGGTTAGTACTCCAGACTCATAAGCCCTCAACGAGGCAACATGAAAATCACGAAACATCTCCAAGGCCGAAAGTGCCCCGTATACTCGGGGACTGGTGTCAAAATCTCAAAAAATGCACGACCTCAGGGTGAGATCTCCAAATTTGTAAGCCCTCAACGAGGCAATACGAAAACTACAAGTGATGGCCTCCGAGCCGAAGTACCCTCGATGACTCGGGGACTGTCGCCAATCGCCATTCATTAAAAAAACCCGAGGCCATAAGACCTCGAGTGGGTAGACTCGGTCTCGTAAGACCTACATAAGGCCACTACAATATCTGTAAGACCTCAAGCAAGGTATGAATCACACTTGTACCGAGTATCAACAAAACTGTAAGACCTCAAGCAAGGCATGAATCATACTTGTACCAAGTATCAACAAAACTGTAAGACCTCAAAGGCATGAAAATTTTGTAAGACCTTACTACAGGCATAAACTCGATCCCGAAGTTTAGGTTATATTTCGAACTTGTACGATCCCTGAAAAGGCATACCCTTGATATAGACACCTAAACTAATACACTCAGGACCAAAAATGGCTCCGGCCAAACACAAATGACTACGGTCATACAGCTGTACCAGCCAAACTAACGCGACTCGGGGACGCCCGATCGTCGCTACAAAATCATAGGCCATTACTTCGAATCTACTTCGAAAAAAACCAGTTAAACAGGCTACCCTCGACATAGGCAAAAGAGCTTCGACCATGTTAGCTCCAAATCACAGGCTTCGAGCTACTCAGCCTCCGAGCCAAACCTCCCGAGGTGCTCGAACATCGCCTCAAATGACTTGAAATTGAGGTTCTTCCCGAACCGATGATGGGTCAGGCAAAATCATTTCAAAGTCCTTAACGAGAGGAAAATAAAGCCAATAAAAGGTCGCTTCGACCCAAAGCGCAAGAGTCATTGTCGCCAGCTCACACAAACATGAAAACTTGAGGGTCAAATGAGCTCGAGTCGTAACCTGATTCGGAGACATAACCCAAAATAGTTAACTACATACGCCTCAGGGCAAAGCGTAAGAGTCATTGTTGCCATCCTAATGAGCCTCAGGGCCACACTGATAAAATATCGCTTCGATCAAAGGCGTTAGAGCCATTGTCGCCAGCCCATGCAAACATAAAAGCTTCAGGGCCAAACGAGCTCGAGTCAAAACCCGAATCAGAGACTAAACCCAAAACAGTTGAGCAAAAGCATAAGAGCTCAAACTCCAGCTTGTACTAAAGGTCACATCGACCAAGTGCGTAAGGGCCCCCGGGCCAGCCTAATGAGCCCTAGGGCCATATCACGAATCTAAGGATTCTCACCGACTCTGAAAATAGTTCGCCTGGCCAAATGCGAGACAGAAAGGGGTACAGAAAAAGTAAAGCCAAGAGGTTCTCCATCTACAAACATGCTCTGGAAATGCTACGTACAAAATGGAAAAATCTACGTCCTACCCCTGGGAGCTATGGCCTACCACCCTCATTTTCACTCTCCTCAGTATCGGACAGGAGTAACCGAGCATCACGCTCGTCGGCCCTCGCTCGCGCCAACTCTTCCGAGAGAACAAAACCCCTAGCGCGGATCTCCTCGAGAAACTTTCTTCGAGACTTGCAACAAGCATATTTTTTTACCCTCTCCTGGCGATCGAGGATCCTCCTCAACTCGTCTTGAGCGTCGGTAACGTCCTTCAAATAAATCGCCATCTCCTGATCAGCCTTAGTTCGGCTCAGTGCTTCTCCGGTCCGGGCATCAACGATCTCAGCCCTAACCTTCGAAAGCTCGGATTCGAGCTTCCTGATCATATGCGCTTGAACTAAAGCATTATCACGAGCTAAGCGGAGTTGAACCTCGAAGGCAGGAACTTTAGCCAAGGCATTCTTCTCCTCTGAAGCCTGAGCCTCCGCCCGAGCTCTTAGCTCGTCATAGTCGTTCTTAACTCGGTCAGCTTCGTTCAAAAGAAGCTCCAGGGCCTCCGTCTTTTTCTGCAACTGGGATAAACGAAGTGCTAGCCTCAGAAGCTAAAAGACAGAATGCATACACACCGGGACGGAGGATTACCTGCTCCATCAAGTAGCTCTCATAATTCGAGCTCCGGCACGCCTCATACCGCAAGTGTGCCAGCTCGACTTCCTTTTCCTTGCAAAGGAGCCTAAGGGATCTACCCTCATCGTGAGCTTTGCGGAGCCTAGCTCCATGATGGAGCAGCTCAAACCTAAGCATGTCAAAGGCCTGCAGAAGATAACTCGATAAGGAAAGAAAGACGCGGGATTCAAAAAGCTTGTGTCGAAACTCACCACTAATTGGAGCCGACGAACTTCCTCGAAAGCCGAGGGCAAATCTGTTAATCTAGTCCCCCCTGCCCTGGAAGAAGCAATTCCGGTGGAGGCACGATTGCTCAGAGAAACCATCTTTCCAGAACCAGGATCTTCGGGCGCGGTAGGTTCAGATATTGTTTCCGTCTTGAAGTTCCGGCCCCGTTTCGCCTTACTCTGAGTGCCATCGCCCTACGAATGCATATCCCGCTTATTTCTGCCATTCTTTAGCCCGGGAGCTGGCGACCCTTCCCCCTCTCCGGAGGAGCACGGCCTCGCCTCAGGAGTCTCTCTGATTCCTACGACAGCAAGATTAATACGCAGAAAGGGAAAATGCCTCTCCAAATGAACAAAGGATAGGGAAAAAGTAGTGCAAACACACACCGTGATTTCTTCCCATCTGCCTAGGGACACAGCTCGCCACCTACGATCGCCACAAGTCAAGTGGGTTGCCAACTTCCGGACCCAACCAGGCAGATCAGGAACGTTGCCTGGCGCCCATGAAACCGCTACAGAAAAGGTAATAAAACGGTTACAAATCAAATCTGAGAAGGCACAGGATGTACCACTTACGTGCATAGTTCCATTCCTCGGGGAATGGTATAAGTTCCACGGGGACAACGTCAGCCGTCCGAACCCGTACAAACTGACTCATTTACCCCCAATCTCCATCTTCTTCATCGTCATCAACGAAGGGCGTGGTCGACCGACATCGCAAGGTTAGCAGACCTAGGTGGTGAAAGGGCCGATGCAGCCTGATGAGATGACTGAGCGTAAATTCAAGCCCCGCCTTCTCCGCAAAGAACGTCATCATCAACACGACTCGCCAAAACGACAGATGTATCTGTGCCAAGGTAACCCAATACTTCAAACAAAAGTCGAGCACAACCCTATCGAGGGGGCCCAGTGTGAAAGGATACGTGTACACGTTCAAGAATCCATCAACATGATCCGAGATGCCCTCATCCGGGGAAAGAGTCTGTAACACTACTCTCTCCCCTCATCCGCAGTCTCTCCTCACTAACTCAAGGTGCCCCTCTCCTATCGAAGAAATAATCTTCAAGGAAGACTCTCTCTGATCCTGAGCGTCAAGAGCGGAACTCTCCCCTCTCTGCCGAACAGGCCCCGATGTAACATTCTTGGCTATGGCGAGACTAGAAGAACTGAAGCAAGAACCTGCACAAATACTCTAGCACTAAAGGTAATGGAGGGATCAACGCTGAATCGGGAGGATAACTATCTAACACGGGGAGACCCCTAAAGGAGCGGAAGCGACCCTCTATATATATATATATATGAAAAAATAGCATCGTCGCCAATCCCGAGGTGGTACCCGACCTCGAGGACCTCCATCAAAAAGAAGTTAGGCTTTAAGAAGCCAACGGTATCATCTCCAATCCCAAGGTGGTACCCGACCTCGAGGATGTCCATAAAAAAGAAGTTAGACTTTAAGAAGCCAATGGCATCATCCCCGGTCCCGAGATGGTACCCTATCTCAAAGGCTCCTCTTAAGAAGAAAAATAAGCACTTCGAGCTTCGTCCATAAGATTTCAACCTCAGGATATCGCCTAAGTCTGGCGACCCCTCATCCGGGACCTACCTACAATGCCTTAGAGGATATCTACATCAAATTCAAAGCAAGTTTCCAGGTGCCCAAAGCTAGCCCTCACTCAGAGACCGCTCTCGAAGATTTCATGGCTCGAGGTATTATTTTCATATGATCCAAGGTAAAGGTCTCGACGGCCCGAGTCTATCGGACCAATTCAAGCTTGGTCTGAGGAACAACAGAGGGTTCCGAGAGGTGCCAATTTTATCGACCGAAGGCCAAAAAGAATACTTGCACCCGAGTTAGATATCGACAATACTCAACAGAAGCATACATTCAAAGTCTCCATAAACGTAAAAAAATATGGCAATCATCAAAGATGAAAGTCGAGAAAATATCTTTATATTTATAAACGTTTGGTTACGACAACCCACAAAGGATCCTTACATAAGAATACAAATCCCACAAGAGGTCCTTACACAGAAACAAAGGAGCAAAAGGGTTTACACCCATAGTAAAATCCTAAAAACCTAGTCTACTCTCGGAGGTCCATCTCCGGTAGCAGCGTCTCCAAGGACTATCTCCTCGGACATGCCCCTCAACGATCTCGTCCCAGTCCCTCAAAGTACCACTTCAAAGGAGAAGACGAAGAAGAAAGTAGGAGGATCGGAAAGGGATGGAAAACCGCCATAGCCTGGTAGAGGGCTCGGTGGGTGCCGAACTTGCATGCACGGCACAACAACTTTAAGTCCACTTCTTGGGGTGTTATGCCGTGCGAGCCACCGGCCAAAGATGCCACTTCACCCCAAGGAATCCAAAGGGGGTGTAGTGCGCCGGGCCGGAGCGGGAGGGTGAGCAGCGGAGTATAGTCCGATCACCCTCATGAATAGTGGTGTATAACCCAAACATGTTCCTAAGCTGGAAGAAATCGGCTCCCCTATCTCGAGCCAACAACGACAACAGTAACAGGCGTAACAACAACAACAATAGCGACAAGACGGTATGATCTCGCTCAACAAGGGGAAGCTCAGGCAATAGGCCATTACACAGCTGATGGAAATGCTGCCCCATAACCTTGAAGCCGTGAACCCCGAAGATGGAGGTTAGCAATGGAGGAAGATAGTGAGAAGAAAGGGATGAATGAATGGAGAAAGGCACTTGGATAAAGAGATAGTGCCAGAATGCCCCCATTTATAGGGGGTGATAACATGGCCATCAATGCCTGTGAAGGACGGATCGGTAGGCGCAATCAATACGCCATTGAAAAATGAGTTGACGGCGATATTATGGCCTTGAAGATTGGGATCGGCAGCACATTGAATGATGCTGAAAAGACAAGTCTATGGGGATGCCCCGATTATCGTGAAGGTTGGCGTCATAAATATGATATCGTCAATATGATGTCATCACGGGAAGTTCGAAGAATCGGGTGTCAAGGTTGTTTATCATTGTTCCTCCCTAAGAAACGCAGGGACTATCTATATACGGAAAAATCGGAGGGTCCAATTTCTCGTCATTAAGGTACTTCGGAAGATCACCTCGAAGGCCCGAGGTCGTAGAACCGGTTCGAAGGCTCGAGGACGTGGCCGAGTATCTCTCCTCGAGGGTCGATGATATTTGACCCCATGATAGCATTGATCATGATAAGTTATAGAAATGGAAGGTTCCAAAGACATGCAGTTGGGCTGACATGGCCTGGCAGGCTACTCTAAACCCAAATTAGGGCGTCAATTAGTCGTCCCATCCCCATACATATGTAACTAGTATATTTTTTGTACTATACGGGGATTTCCTTCCTATATAAAGGGGATCCCTGCCATTATGTAAAGGGTCTGTTACTCCAATTGCTCCACATGAAATATAGAAGAACACTCTCTTTTCTCTCTAACATACTATATCGATATTGTTGCCTTTATTATTATCTTCATACTTTTTCTTCATTTATTGCTTATCATTAGACATAAAGAGCCTTCACTGATTGTTTTATAGCTGTTAGCCCTTCCCCGCTTACCCTTAATAGCTCGAACTCGAGCCCAGGGATCGACCTCGTGGCCCCGTATCGGTCAGTCCGAGGCCCCAATTGGCTAGCTCGTTGGTTTGATTATAACTCTATTTTAGCTCGCATCTTGTATCTAAACTTCATACATATAACATCCTCTGTTTAAACAATTAGCATAAAAATAGATCACGTATTTTTAGAATCCCATCAACAAATTTAATTGTTATTACCATTTTTATGGTAAACAACCACCAAATACCAACATATAGAATATTTCAAAAATCATATACCTCAAGTTCATTAGTAATGGAAACTTTAAACACAAAGGATTCTTCCCAAAGAAGGGGACATACCAACCAGCAAAAGAAACACACATCAAAGTCATAAACAAGCCATACACCAATTATTCCTGAATTACTCTTTTCCAATCACGACAATGTACAATTTCAACACCGGAGTATGTAAAAACTCGGATCACATTGGATGTATTTATAAGGCAAAGCATTATCTAAAACAGTCACTTATGAGCATAAATTGAGTACAAAAGCCTTTAGACCATTCTATTTTTGAATCGTTAATGAACAGTAAAGTCATTTCATAATTTGTTTTGCATTTTCTCATTTCATTGGCATCACTAGTCACAATTCTAATTTATGTTCTTGGCACGTTGGCCACACTCTATTTTCCCAATTCACTTAATTTAAATTCTAACATCTTTATAGATTATCAATAACAAGACATTAGGTACACATATGAGCAATTAGGAGTCTTAAGTATTTCGAGTTTTTCTCACCCAATTGGTATACTAGTTTTCATTTAAAACACGACTCAAAGCCATCCCATTTTAATAAGAAAACCATACTTTGAACATCTAACCTTCGACATATGGCTCATTCAGAATAATCAAGTTTATAGGGGATAACCCGGAATATAGAAATTAGGAATTTTGAGCCAACCATACTTGAACTTATGGAAACATTTATGGAATTCGATTCAAAGAGAGAAAGTTTAGCCAACATACCTTGTTTGAGCTTTCCTTAAGTTACTACAACGCACCAACAGTTCTAACAATAACAATCTAAAGGAAGATAGCATAAATCGGTTAATAATTTGAAGGATTTCCATGGTGTAACTCTCCTAGGAATTTTGTCAAACACCTATCATCAAAAATAGACTACAAGGATCTAAAATTATAATCCCTTCCTCCTCCAACAAATTTCAACAAGAAACTACCAAAATGGTTCATTAATTCCCCCACACTACAACTTAGTATCACATGCATGGCCTATTTCCAACCCCATAATATATTTGAACTCTTAACCTCTTGCATGAAAGCTTAGGAGTAGGAATTACCCGGATAGATGATAATCTAGTGGCTAGCTCCCTTGATTCTTGAAGATTTGAGCAAGATTCGATGATTGGAATGCTAGGTTTCCCCTTATCTCTCTAAATTGCTCTTACATCTCTCTAAAAACATCAGGGATGTGTCCCAAATAATCCCCAAAGGCTATTTATCAAAATGGGGTCAGGTTACGAAAATAGGAAAATGCAGCCCTTGAAATCAGGTTTGCGTTCGCAGAATGGACCGCAGAACGAGTATGCTGGTCGCAGAATGGATTGCAAAACTGGTGCTCAGAAGTGGTCTGCACTGGACAGATCTACGACCATTCTGCGGTTCATAGACCATTTTTTTGGTTCGCAGAATGATTCTGCGGTCGCATAATCAAATTTTGCCAGCATTTTGTAAATTGGTCATAACTTCTTGTAGGAGTGTCGAAATGACAAATGGTTTGAAGCGTTAGAAACCAGACTCGAAGATCTTTCGTTTGATAGGTTGTGCATCATATAACACCATATATATATATATATATATATATGTAGATATGCTCGTCAAAACATTGGTCTTGTGCGTATTCATTTGAAATTTTCGTCTATCATGTAATTTCCAACTTGGCTTAGACTTAGGCCTCTCCTTAGACCCCAAATCACTTATAATATGACTTATACACTTATTACCATATCCAATTGATATCCATCATATTAAAAATCCTCGTTTGCACACAAAATAAAATAATTAGCCTACCTTGGCACCACGAAATCTTAAATTACTTAGCGAAATTTTCCGGGGCCTTACATCTGCACTGCTTCAATCTTCTTCGGATCTACTTTGATCCCCTCATGACCATAAAATGCCACCTAATTAAGCCAAAATTCACACATTCAAAATTTTGCATACAAATTCAAGGTTTGGAGCACAATCCTCAAATGCTACTCATTATCCTCCCGTCTACGGGAGTACACCAAGATGCCGTCAACAAATAAAATGAAGAATGAAACAAGATGTGGATGAAATACATTGTTCATCAGGTGCATAAATGTTGCACGGGCATTGGTTAGACCAAATGACATCAAAAGGAACTCGTAGTGACCATACCGAGTCTTGAAAGCAGTCTTTGGGATATTCGGATCCCGAATCTTCAGCTAATGATACCCTGGCCGCAAATCAATCTTTGAGACAACCCTAGCACCCTAAAGCTGATCAATTAAGTCATCAATGTGCGGCAATGGGTACATGTTCTTCACTGTAATCTTGTTCAACTGCCGATAATCAACATACATGCGCATAGAACCATCCTTTTTCTTCACAAACAGAACTGGAGCACCCCAAGGTGACACACATACGATATGGTGGAATAGAAATGGGTTGAGTTCCTGGCAACAAGTCAATACCAAATTCAATATCTCTTTCAGACGGCATGCCCAAAAGATTTGCTAGAAATACATCTGGAAGTCTCTCACTATCAAAACTGACTCAACGGTAGGAGTATCAACCATCCGTCGAGCCTTTAGAAATGACACAACCCTGCTATGAACATAATCCATTGTACCCCTCCACTTTAATTGTGGAAAACCTAGCATAGCCAAGGCCACAGTCTTGGCGTGACAATCTAGAGTAGCATGATAGGGCGACAACCAGTCCATGCCCAAGATAACATCAAAGTCTACCATACTTAGCAACAATAGATTAACTCTGGTCTCAAAATCACCAATAACAACTAAACACGACCGATACACACAGTCCAATATAGTAGAATCTCCTACATGTGTGGACACATAGACAACAAAACTCAAACAATCACGAGATATACCCAAATACAGAGCAAAGTAAGGTGATACATATGAGTAAGTGGAGCTTGGATCAAATAAGACTGATGCATCTTTATGACAAACTAGAAAAATACATGTGATAACTGCGTCTGATGCAACCGCCTCCGTCCTACTCGGAAAAGCATAGCATCTGGCTTGGACTCACCCTCTAGGGCGACCCCTACCCGCCTGACCTCGACCCCTAGCTGGATTTATAGATAGAGTGGTAAGTGGAGCAGTAACCACGACCTGAGAAGTCTATGGACCCTATGGAATACGTGGAGCCTGAGTAGTCAGTGGAGGTGCACCCCTCTTGAGTCTGGGGCAGTCCCTCACCACATGACAGGTATCACCACACTCAAAACAAGCTCTTAGTAGGTGTGGCTGCTGAAACAGGCTCAAGCCTGGTCGACTGGACTGACCGCTGGAAGCACCCCATGCAGGAGGTAAATTAGATAGTGGTGGTGCATAATGGGCAACCTGAGACCTAAAAGTAGCCGGAGCACCACTAGAGGCTGGAAGTGCTGAATGAACTGGATGGATCACATAGCCCCTGCCATGACGGGCTGTAGTTGCAGCATGGCCATGACTAAATCCTCTAATACCTCAAGGTCTTTTGGCCTCCCTGTCCTCTCTCTCATGGCCCTTCGTACTCTCTAATCTCCACGCGATGTCTACCAGCTACTGATATGGGGTATCTCTCTCTAACTCTCAAGCCATGCTGAATCTAATACCATTGATCCCCTCGATGAATCGATAGACTCGCTCTCTAACTGTGGAAACCAAGGTAGGTGCATGTCTGGACAACTTATTGAACCTGACAGCATACTCTGACACTGACATAGTACCCTGGCGCAGTTGCTCAAACTCTGCGCTCCATGCATCCTGGAAGCTCTAGGGAACAAACTTTCTCAAGAACATCATTGAAAACTGAGCCCATGTGAGTGAAGCAGCATTGGTTGGGATACCCTTATCGTAAGCCGACCACCACTGATACGCTGCTCCCGACAACTGAAATGTAGTAAAAGCAACTCCGCTCGTCTCTATAGCTAGGGCGCTAAAAGTGGGAGGATGGTACTTCTTGTACCTCTCAAGTCTAAGTTGCTCCTCCTCAGATGTCGCTGACCCCTAACCTCAGGCCGAACCGGAACAATAGGCTGCACTGATATAACCTCTAGGACCTGATCAATGCGGACCCGTTGCTTAGGGGTACGGGTCGTGAGAGTCTGAGCTCCTCCCCCAAACTAAAATGTGCGTGGTGCAAGAGGAATCAACCCCGACTGAGCTAGAGTACCAAACATGCTCCTGAATTATGTTACGGTCTCTTGAAATGCAGGAGTGGCAACAGGCACCTCAGGTGCCTGCTCCGCAACTTAAGCTACTAATGCTCCTCTATAGCAGCTCGAGCAGGTGTTCTAGCTTCACCACGTGCCCCTCCTTAGCCTTTGCCCCAACCTCGGCCTCTCGCGGCTCTAGCAGGCGGCGCGGGTGTCTGATCGTCAGATCCAGTGGTGCGTGTCCTCACCATTTGTAAGAGAATAGAAAGACAAAGACAGAATTTTGAAGTCAAGAAATTCGCACAATAAGGAATCAAAGAAGTGAAGTTTCCTAACAGATCCATAGTCTCTCGAAGATAAGTATAGACATATTTGTAGCGATCCGCAAGACTATACTAAATCAGTTTACGACTTGTATCACCAATGAACTAGAGCTCTCATACCAACTTATCACGATGCCAATCTCCCACCGCAGGATGTCATCATGGCACCTAATTTCTAAGACTAGGTGAGCCTGAAATACATAAAGCAATGGCGGAAATAACAACAGAACTTCAAAGTAAACCATCTAGCTAACATAATAGAAGTCAACAATACCGCTAACAATAACTTCGAAAATCTAGTAAGACTGAGTCATAAGCTCTACAAGAATATACTGAAACATCCCTAATACATCACTATCTAAATAATAGTATGAAATAGAAAAATAAGGATAGAGGTTGACTCCGAGGCCTGCGAATGCCGCTAGGTATACCTTGAAGTATCTGATCTATATGATGTACTCACTAGTACCTAGGCTGGTATAAGGTTCCTGGATCTGCACAAATAGATTTGTAGAAGGGTAGTATGAGTACACCACAACGGTACCTAATAAGTATCAAGACTAACCTCGGTAGAGTAGTGACGGAGTAAGATCAAGACACCTATTACGATAATAATGAAGCTGAACAAGTATAGTACATTATAATAATGGAAAAGAGGAAATGAGGAAATAAAGAAATACAACAAGGTAAGCTACAACTGAATTTAAGGAAATAAAGGCAACAAGGGAGGAACACATAATAAGAATACCAGGAAAACAATACAGACAAACACATGAGATGTAAATGAAAGATAACCATGAGAATCACAATCGAGGTAGTGCCTCGGATTCCATTTCACAATCACAATCACAATCTTTCCTTATACCATCGCGTGAACCTTACCTTTAAACATTATTGAAAATAGTTTTCTCGGAATAACTACACGCACTTTAGCCCACCTTATGTCATCGCGTGGCTTCAGGTAATTCCCTTACTAGCAACACACACATAAATACCACCTTGTGACGTCGCATGCACATTAACCCATATCCTTATACTGCCGCATGCGCATCAATATCACAACATAATCACAACTCGCACAACAAGTGTCCATATGCCACAACTTGCCAAAAGAATCAACAATACCAATGTTTTCACAATAAATAGCCCATGGCTCAACCACAATTTGTACAAGAATCTTGACATTAACACAATAATGGTGAATAGATCAACAAGAACGATATCTCAACAATTAACAACTCGGCCTCAAGTGATAACGGATTTCACAACTTCAACAACAAAGCTCAACAATAAGATATTCCAAGAAATAAAAACCATGAGTAACGTAACTCAACAGTTAAATAATTAACAAGGAAATAAAGAAATAATAACTTCAACTAAGAATGTAAGGGAAAATAACAAGTAAGAGATGGGACAAGTACTAACAATGTCAAATAAAGCATCTAAGGATAGATAAATGATGAAAGATATAACATGCTATGACAAATCGATTAAAGGAATGAAAAGAGTATAAAAGCCTAAACCGGTCAATTACCACATATAGCCCGTGTATCCACTCGTCACCTTGAGTACACGGCTTTCATGTATCACAAATAACACAAAACAACTCCAATCCTAAGGGGTAATTCCCTCACACAAAGTTAGGCAAGACCTGCCCCTATGCTAACGCGATGGTTACTAGACCTGCCCCTACGCGAAAGCGATCTCACCTAGTGCCCATATGCAACAATATCACAAAATAATCACAACATTAACTCATATCCTTATACTGTCACATGCGCATCAATATCCTAACATAATCACAACTCGCACCACAAGTGCCCATATGCCACAACTTGCCAAAAGAATCAACAATGCCAATGTTTCCACAACAAATAGCCCATGGCTCAACAACAATGTGTACAGGAATTTCGACAGTAACAAAAATAATGGTGAATAGATAAGAAAGAATATTTCAACAATTAACAACTCTGACTCAAGTGATAATGGATTTCACAACTTCAACACCAAAGCTCAACAAGAAGTTATTTCAAGAAATAACAAAATCGAGTAAGGTAACTCAATAGTTATATAAATAACAAGGCAATAAAGAAACAATAACTTCAACTAAGCATGTAAGGGAAAATAATAAGTAAGAGATGGGACAAGTATTAACAATGTCAAATAAAGCGTGTAAGGATAGATTACCGATGAAAGATATAACATGTTATGATAATTCGATTAAAGGCATGAAAAGAATCTAAATAGCCTTAACTGGTCAATTACCACATATAGCTCGTGTACCCACTCGTTACCTTGCATACACAACTTCCACGTATCACAAATAACACAAAACAACTCCAATCCTAGGGGGTAATTCCCCCACACAAAGTTAGGCAAGACCTGGCCCTGCGTGAACGCGATGGTTACTAGACCTACCCCTACGCAAACTCGATCTCACCTACACGATCACGTAGGCTTGACTCCTGAGCCCCCCAAATGACCTTTCCTCTATGTAAATGCGTAGGCACTCTTACGTCTGCAAAGAACTGAGACCCGCAAGCTACGAGAACGCACTCGAATAATTGCAAATGTGATGCACAAAATGTCACAAGTCCTAAAAGATCCTTCACGATCACTGACCTTTCCTCACGATCGCGTATAAGGAAGCCAAAACTAGATACATCAGTAGTCCTACAAGTCCAAAAATGAGCCAAACATGATCTGAATCACACCTGAGGCCCCGGGACCCCATTCAAACATACCAACAAGTCCGATAACATGATACATACTTCATCGGAGCCTCAAATTACATCAAACAACACCGAAATCACAAATCGCACCCCAATTCAAGCCTAATGAACTTATGAACTTCTAACTTCTAAAACTAATGTCGAATCATACCAAACCAACTCCGATTGACCTAAAATTTTGCACACAAGTCGTAAATGACACAATGGACCGATTATAATTTCTAGAACCCGATATCAACATAGTCAACTCTCGGTCAAACTTCTCAATCTTCCAAACCTTCAACTTTCCAACTTTTGCCAATTTTTGCCAAAACAACCTATGGACTTCCAAATCAATGTTTGCACGTATGCCTAAGTCTAAAATCACCATACGAGGCTAACGGAACCATCAATACTCTCATCCGGATTTGTCTACACAAAAGTCAAACTCCAATCAACTTTTTCAACTTAAACTTCCAATTTTGGGACTAAGTGTCCCAATTTACTCTGAACCTCACCCGAAACCAAACCAACCCCCCAAAAGTCACATAACCATAATATAACATAGAGGAGGCAATAAATAGGTGAAACGGGGCTAAAATACTCAAAACGACCGGCTGGGTCGTTACATGTGTATTATGGAATTCACACCATGTACTAGGATCTCTCTAACTAGGGTATGATTGAATTGGTTTTGAAAACCTTGCTTCCTTTATGTTACATATGGCAGAAACCAACTCCACCAAGCCAATATTGAAATTATAATCTGATAACCGAGAATAGCTTGAATCTTGGTACCCTGATGGCTCTTTATCTTGCAAAGTTCTGCTACTTCGTCCCCGATCAATCCTCCTATCTGATCCATTCTTTCCAACAGCTGATAACCTCTATGACCTTGTCCCGTGCATGAATCCATCCTTTTTTATGACATATACGGTTGAAAACGATTCCTAGATGGACTACAATTTGTATCGAGGCCATTGTAAGAAATTTCTAGATTTCGATTACAGTTATGAACTTTGAAAGATATCGGAGAACCCAATAGATCATCTTTAGTTGTAATTTTTGATTCATAGCTATTATGAACATCAACCCATGTGGTTGCTTAAATTCTAACTCTTCTTCAACTTCCTTGAGGCATCGGAGCTTAAACGATTAAGACCCTTGGTAAATGCTTTCGCTGCCCATTAATTTTGTACTGCTGGCATCATTCTCACCTTTTGAAACCAGATCACGAACTCTTGTAGTAACTCTGAGTCTCGTTGATCGATTCTAAAAATATCATCATTCCTAACTTGAACTTTCCTTGCTCCAGTATGAGCTTTAATGAAAGAATGTGCAAGCATTTCAAAAGAATCAATTGAGTGATCAGGTAAAAGCGAATACCGTATTACAGCCCCTTTCATTAGGGTTTCACAAATTTCTTTAGCAAGACTGATTTGATCTTATGTGGAGCCAAATCGTTTCCCTTCACAACAGTGGGGTAGGTTGTAACATGTTCTTGTAGATCTGATGTTCAGTAGTATTTTGGAATATTCGACATCTTGAATCAGTTTAGAATCAACTCTGGAGCCACACTAGGTTAGGATGTAAATAGTATATTCTTCTTCGAGTACGATCCTTTTAAGACCGAAGGTGCCCCCTTGTTTTGATCAATCCAAGCGTGAAATTTCTTAGCATTCTGATCCATTTGAGCATTTATTTCTCTCATTCACCTCATGAATTCGGTCATGAAAGTATCATCTGCATTATTTTTATTTCCATGTCCACTACCTGCACTACCTACATGGTTGTTGTTCGATCTAAACTCCCCCTGAAAGCGATGTTATCGGTTCTTGGTGGCGTTTTATTTATAGGAATTACAAGAGGGGCTTGAACTCCACCATTTACATTATTTGGAGCCACTGATAACGCTTGTTGAAGCTTAGTCATTATCCGGTTCTGTCTTGCGAGATGGTTCATAATTTACCGTTGTTATGTTCTCAAAAGTTTTACGGTATCGGCCACGGGTTTGTCATCTTAATCACCCGGAGGACTCCTCGCACGTCGAATATTTTTTCCATCCAAATCGGAGTTGATTCATTTCCATCAATATGGATTTCGCTATTAGAATCGTCCTCTTGAGTCCTATCATGTAAATTGTCCACAGGCTCGTTGTTATTGTTCATTCCAACATTGAGCAAGTTGTTACATCATTATGTGTCATAAATCTAGTATGATTTAAATAGAAAAACCTTAAATCACTATAGTATAAAATGGGCTAAGCAAAATAACACCACAATTCTCTATGCCCCATGGTATGTGCCAAACTGTTTACCCGCAAAAAAGGTACAATTGTATTTATAAACATAGTTTATAGACACGTGGATAAGTTGATATAACTAATAAAATAATAAAAAGTAAAGAAAACAAAATAAATATAGTTAAAGAAAAAATAAGCCTATATTTCAGATTGATCCCACTGAAACGAAGAGTAATAGAAAAATCTCGATAACAATCTTATAAAGCTAAAGAGAATGAGAGAAAGAATAATAGCCTTTGTATTTCTAGTATTTCGTGTCCTTACCATGAGTGCTAATATCTATTTATAGTTGAATCAAGAAAGACAAAATCCCGAAATTATGACCTCCTAAAAATAAATAAAAATCCCTCGTGGAGAATACATAACATTGGGAGTCTGTGATTTTCTGTATTGTCTGCTCCTTTAATGTTGTTGTTTTCAATTGGTACCTTACTTTCAAATTCTCTTTTCCGGTCTTTATGTCCTCGGAATCTACTTAATACCAGTCACAAGACTCTATCCGGTTGTAACGACCCGACCGGTCGCTTTGAAAATTAGCGTCCCTTACAGTGTCCTAAGGTCTCGACCAACTTCATATTGTTTATTATGACTTGCATGTGTGGCCGGGTTCGGTTTCCAGATGATTCTGGATTGATTTGGAAGAAAAATTCTTGTTTTAGAAGCTTATGTGAAAAGAGTTGATCGAAGTTTGACTTTTGTGAAGATGACTCTAGAATGGTGTTTTGATGATTCCAATAGCTTCGTATGGTGATTTAGATTAGGCGTGTGTCCGGATTTGGATTTGGATGTTCGTAGGTTAATTTGATGAACTTTTGGCGAAAGTTGGAATGTTGAAGGTTTGGAAGGCTGAGAGGTTTGATTGGGAGTTAACTTTATTGATATTGGGCTCGGATTACGATTCTGAAGTTGGATTAGCTCCATTATGTCATTTGGGACTTGCATGAAATTGAGGTTATTACGGGTTGATTTGATATAATGCTAGTTGTAGAAGTTGAAAGTTCATAAGTTCATTAAGTTTGATTGGGGTATGATTCATAGTTTTGATGTTGTTTCATGTGATTTGAGGCCTTGAGCAGGTCCGCGTTATGTTACGGAACTTGTTGGTATGATCGGATGGGATCCAGAGGGCCCCGGGTGTGTTTCGAACGAGTTGCAATCATTTTGGAACCTTGTTGCTTTGCTGAAGGGCATGTTAACTGATGCCATCGCACACGCGGATAAAGGGCCATAGAAGTGGCCAACAAGGCATAGGTGCGGGCTTTGTGAGTGAAGGAAGGAGCCACAAAAGCGGGTGCCTGGGCGCATCTGCGCAAGCGCAAAAGCGGAACACTGATTTCACAGAAGCGCATTCTCTGTCGCAGAAGCGAGTTTGGCCATGGCAAGGCATTTTTGCAGAAGCGGATTATTTGCTACAGAAGCGACCTTTTGACCGCAAAAGTGGAATCTCTGGCAGAAAAGTATATAATTCGATGTTTTGATCATTTTTATCATATCTTGAGTTGTAGACCTCGGATTTGAGCGATTTTTGAGGGGTTCATCACGTGTTGGAGTGAGGTAAGTGTTCTTTACCAAGATTAGATTTTATTTCGTAATTCCATCTTTGTTTTTAACATTGAATTAGTGATTTGAACGGGAGAAAATGGGAACTTTTGTGAAAACTTTCAAAAATGTAAAATGATTATTTGAAGACGATTTGATGTCGGAATTGGATAATTTTGGTATGGTTGGACTTATGTCAGAATTGGTTCTCGGACTTGTATGTTTTTGTCAGGTTTCGAGGTGCGGGCCCATGGTTAACTTTTTGGGTTGACTTTTTAGTTTTTGTTAAATATTGAAGCTTTATTATTCGGAATTATTTCCTGTGGTTTTTATTTATGATATTAAGTTATTTTTGCTAGATTTGAGCCGTTCAAAGATTGTTTCACTTGATAAGGTCATTTTAGAGTGTTGGTTTAGCTTCTTTGAGGTAAGTATCTTGCCTAACTTTATGGGGGGCGGGGGGGCTGCCCCTTAGGATTTGAGTCGTTTGTGCTATTTGGGTCATGTGAAAGCCATGTACACGAGGTAACAAGTATGTACTTGGGTTTATATGTGGAAATTTAACAGTATAGACTCTTAGGCATCTTTTATGTACTTATTGGGAATTGTTACCACATGTTATATCTTTTATTCATCGTGTCTACTATCACATTCTTTATTTGAAGTTGTCGTTACATGTCACATTCTTTACGTGTCGAGTTTGGTCTTATATGCTTTATTTGGAGTTGTTATCGCTTTTATCATCATGTGATTTCTTTCATTGTGGAGCTACTCTTAGTTGAAATTGCCATCGCATCACGTCCTTTTATTGCTGGGGTTGTTCTCATGCATTGAGACGTAATACTAAGTTGTGCCATCTCCTTCATTGTTAGCCTAATTCATACACTAGAGTCTGAAGTTTGCCATTTCATGGAAGTACTTTCGCTATCTAGGTTACCCTTAAACAATTAATTGGAAGTGAAGTTATCAAGAGTCATTAATCCATTTTGATTGAAGTTGTGTTTAAAGGGGGTGTTCTACCTTGTTAAGTTACTTTTTCGTTTATTTTGTTGTTTTTGAAATTTTATATGCATTGTGTTGAGACATGGGCTATTTGTTGTGAAAATATTGATATCATTGAATCTTTGAAAAGGTTGTGGCCTACAGGCACTTGTGATACGAGTTGATATGTTGTGTTATTGTGATAATAGCACATGGGAATTATTGTGTGGTTTAGTAGTTTTTATGCGGAGTATAAGGGTGCATTTCACCATTGTTGTTATGCGGATATAAGGCTACCATTTCACCATTGTTCTTATGTAGTGTATAAGGGTGGCATCTCAATGTTGTTGAATGTACAAAATGATACGGGTGGCTATTGTGTTATTGTCCGGGTTGAGCGATAAAGGTGGCTATTATACGTAGTGATCCGAATGGATATAGGAGAGATAAAGGTGGATAATGATAATGTCAGGTCGGAGTGATATAGGTGGCTATCGGAGAGATAAGGGTGGCAATGTCAAGGATGATGTGTGATGATTGGAGACATTGTGGTTGTGATTTTCATGTGATAGTGTGCTTTTCCTTGTGTTTGTCATACATCTTACGTGACTTGCTTTGTTGTTTTGATGAGCTATTCGATGTCCTTGATATTACTTGTTGACTCGGACTGCAGTAGTACACTCTCACAAGCTTACACCATAGCATGCCACTTATACTAGCTCAGGAGTATGGAACTTGATATTCATTGATCACGCCTATGTGTTCTTGTGTTATCTATTTCCATGTTGATAGTGAGCCTGTGACCATGTTGGGCAGATTGATTGTGAGCCTGGGACCTTGCCGTGTGGGTTGTGATTGTGAGCCTGTGACTATGCCTGGCGGGTTGTGATTGTTAGCCTGTGACTATACTGGGCGGACTGTGATTGTAAGCCTGTGACCATGCCGGGTGGATTGTGATTGTGAGCCTGTGACCATGCCGGGTGGATTGTGAGTGTGAGCCTGTGATCATGCCAGGCGGATTGAGATATTGGCACATGAGTTATCCGTGTGGTTGTGATTTGAGATGTGGGCACGAGGTGCCGTGAGTAGATGATGGTGGGTTGAGATCTATGACTTGTGACTATGAGGTGAAGTATCACTGAGTGATTTCATTGTGAAATTGGTGTTAGAACTGTCACACCTCATTTTTCTACCCGAAAGGGTATAGGGGAGTTTTTTCAGTTAAAGTGACAATAATCAAAACGTGATTATTTTATTCAAAATCAGAGTCGCTACTTGGGATAATTTATGGTGTCCAAAGTCACCGTTTAAATTCCAAATCGAGCAAGTTTGACTCTGTTGTACAGTCCGTGAACACACAGAAATCTGGGTAAGGAATTCTGTTAACCGGGGAGAAGGTGTTAGGCATTCCCGAGTTCCGTACTTTTGGCACGGTCGCTTTAATCATACCTGGCTCAATTAAATTGTTTAATTACTCATTTTAGGACCTATGTGCATTTACCTCTTTTATTTAGGAAATTATCTTAAAACAGGTCACGCGTACGTGTACCCACTTGTTTGGCGCGTCAAAAATCATGTCACAAGTACGTGTGCACAATTAATAACACTTTATTATTATTGAGAGAGTTTAGTCAAAGTTGCGCGAACGCATACTCCGATTTTGTTTTCAAGATCGTAATTACGTCAAGCGAACGTGTACACAACCACGATGGTATATTAAACGTGCCAAAGCAAGCTACGGATATTCATGTTTTAAACTAAATTTGGGAATCCAATTCAAAAAGGATACGAATTATGAGAATGTTTAGTGATATAAGCCAAATTATCTAAAAGAATTTTGGGCCAGCAGTAAGCCCAATATTATCTAAAGATTTTTTTAAAAGGAAATAAGAAAACAGGGCTCAAAATCAAGCCCAAGAATGAGGACAATGGCAAGCGGCCATAACAGCTTCGAGTGGGCCAAGTACCACGCCCAGCTTTTTACAGGTAAGCCTTCAGTACTAGAAGCCCATTTTTATTACACTAAACAGAAAACGTAATGGATAAAATTGTTGAAGGCAATTAGGTAAACATAGTGGTTTTAAATATTCTAGGACAAATTGGGCCAACAGAGAGCCCATTAGTCCATTTGATCCAAGCTTTTAAAGAACGGAACGCGGGCAGTGTTTGGGCCACGAAACTAAGTCCAGAAAATGAGGAGAAGGTCCAGAAACCACGCCAGGGGTGATTCGGACTAGGCCAGCCATCTGGGCCAACGCCTGGCCGCCACTAAGGCCTACTGACCTTCCCGAATACGCTTAACAATAATTGCATGAATCCTCCAAATTAAATACTGACTGACCATACCAAAGAGTAATTAAATCAAATTATACGAAACGGATAATTAAAATAAATTTACACAACTCTAATCATAACAACTCAGCATTAATCCTTGTATCAAGCTAATTATCAGTGAGGGCTTCATAAAAAAACATTCTGATCTTCTGCTAAGGCAATCTACTCCAGCCCATGTGATTTTGTAATTCTAAAAAAACAGTACTTGCATTTGCAAGGATAGCTACAGAGCTAGCTTGCAAATCTGCATCCAACTTATCATAATTGAAAACAAATGAAACAAACAGTTAGGATTCAAATGATTATAACTTTCATGATGTCAACACAAGGAAAAATCAGAGAAAAGACATGCCAATAACTTCTTCCAATGTTATTTCAAAGAACTGAAGATTTACTGAATCACAAATTTACAGCGACAAACAACAAGAGTTAACAGCCATTCAAAACACCAGAAGTTAAGTCATACTACATGCTTGTGAGTTCATATTACTAACTTAAATCAGGCGCTTACTACTATTCAAACTACTACAAACTTCACTCAAGAATTGCATAACCAAACCAGAAATTGGAACAACTAAACATGCTAATCTTTAGTAATCAAACACAAGTATAACATAGAGAAGATCATCTTTTCATTGAATTAATCCAAAATAGAATAGAATAGGTGAGGGTTTACATACCTATAAGCAGAAATAACAGCAAAAGACCAAACAAAAGTATAAAACACAAGAGTGAAATCAGCTACTGGGTACGGCAACGAAGAAAAGCAGCAGTAATCAACAGCTTCACTGTCAGGCCATACTCAGCTCTAGAACCCAGAAAAATCCTAGAGAAAGTTTCTAAGTTTTTGTTCAAGAAGATCAGAAGAAAATAGAATTAGCTCCTAATGACAGTAGTTGAACTTCTCTCAGTGTTTTTAGGGTTTTTTTCTCTGCCTAAAATGAGTGAAGAAAGACTATATTTATAGGCATCCAAAATGCCATATGCTGAAAAGAATCAGGGAATTATTCCCTTCAGCCACAAAAGGCATCTTTTAACAAATTTGGACAACTGGCTGTCCCTCATTAGTTTTAGCATTTTGTGCTAACCTAATGAGGCCAGCAACCCCTATTCTAGAACCTTCCACCATGGTCTTATCCTTTTTCATACTTACCCACCCTTCAAACAAGCCCCTTAAGTTTCCCTTTGTTCACTTAGCCCCTAGAAATTTCCACTGATTTACAAATTAGGGTGAATATAAATGAGCAGTCCAATGAAAATCAAACAACAAAAACTAGACAATGTGATTGAATTCTGCACATCTGAACACTAAAAATAAACCTAAAATGACCCAATTTCATGATGAATCTTTGATTTTAACAATCAGAAATCTAATTCAAATGGCTAATGACTAACTAACCTAAACCACAACAAAACACTACATAACAGATTGAATCTAAGAGACTGGCATGGGACATTCAAATCAAACAGGTAACAATAACACAAATTAGCCTAAGTAACCTAAAGCATGCAACTAAACAAAAAAGAATGAGAAGAACAACAGCAAGTAAAGGAAAACAACCTAAGGAATCTATCCTAAACAATTTTAATTAAAGTTGCTTAATCAACAAAACAAGAGAAGACAGAGATGAAATAAACCCTAACAACCTAATTTTTATTTCATTTTCTTTTAGCATAAAATATAGAAACAAGGCAAAGGGTAATACCTAGTGAGACACGGGAAGAACGGAACAAACTTCGCGTTAGGCTGTGAAACAGCTTAAAATCGACCCCAAATGGTTGTTCTTGTCAAGACATGAGCGACAAGGGAATGACATGCATGACCCAGTGCTCTTTAGATTTCTTAGATCCAAAATTTAAGGAGTTGTAGGGAGTTTTGACGGGAAATGTTTGGTGATTTGTGGTGAGGAGGAGAAGGGGATTGTAGGGTGTGAGTTTGGAGGTGTTTGGAGGATTTAGGGTTTGGGTGTGAATTCCAGATCAAAAATTGATGTAATTGGGTGGTGATTTTGGGGAAATTGATAGTGGAATTGTGTTTGGGAGGGGTTCAGGATTTTAGGGTGTTATTTGAGGTTATTTGGTGAGGCTTCCCCGCTGTGAGGCAATTTTCGGGAGGCGGAGCCGGCATGGGGTGTCAGGGCGGCTAGGGTTTGGTTTAGAGAGATGGAGACTGAAGTGAAGGGGGGGGGGGGTCTCTAGGGTTTCAGGAGGTTCAGACACTTTTATATAAAAAAAGTTGTTACGCCTCGCAGTATTACATCGATGTTACGCTTTGCAGTATTAAGTTACGATGATGTTGCACCCTGAAGTATTGTACGTTAAAATTTCGTTTTCAGTTAACCGATGTAGACTCGGGGATGAGATCATCTTGACGTTAACGTACTTACGCTATTTATAGCAAGCGACAAATAAGTGTTATGAAGAATAAGGGGATACATGGATTAAAGAAAATGAGTTTCGTTGAAAGTGGTCAATTCGGAATAAAATACGGGTTGAGCGATAATACCCGATAATTATGAACTAGTACCATGCAAGGTACCATATGACTACGGTAGTATAATATATAAAGTATATGTGAAGTATTTTAAAAATAAATAGAATTTTAAGTAATTTGTGGTAATTTTTAAATTATGCGGGTAATTGATTAATTACCGCGTAACAAAATATTACCCGGTTAACTAATAAGCGAATAAATAATGAATAATTAACACTCTCCCACGTGGCAAGGAGTCACAAAGCCTAGACAATGACTAAGTAGTCATTATTCTAGGTGGCTACATATAAATCACTTGTCAATAACTTAAAGTTAAAGTCTTAGAACGACTTAGAAAAGTCTTATCCAAGGATCTGCCCTTAGCTTCATTTAAAGCCTTTAGCTTCATTTCATTACTTTGGTTTGGAATCAAGAGAACTTGGAAACAGAAGCTTCAAAAATGTTGGATATCTTTCCAAGCCATTCCATTTTAAAGACTTTGCCTTTAAAGTCTTAGGAAAAGAACTTTATTTTCGGAAATTCAAACTCCAAATCACTTTCATGTAAAAGGCTTGCAACAGAACTTGCCTTCTGACTTAATTTCGTTCTAGTGTCAAAGGCAGCAAAATTTTGTTCACAAGATTTAAAGATTTAGATTTAGAAGCTTCATTTCATGTGTAAATTTCGCAGAAGGAGATTCGCTTGGATTATTTCAGGGACACGTATGTTAAGGCTAAGTCTTTCCTTCATTTTGGCATGATCTCGTCATTACAAAAGTTTGATAACGAGGCATAAAGAAAAATTCATGTCTCGGAATTGACGTATATTTTGCTAGTCTCGTAAATTGCGTATATTTTTCCAGTTTTGTAAGTTACAATATTCTCCTTACCGGGACTTCATATTCAATTAAGTATTTTCTTATTCCAGCCAAGAGAGCAGAGAGTTTATATATGCAGTATTAAATTATTTTCATTTCCATCGAGCTATAATCGATGGGCAGGCCCCTATTGGGCAACCTCTGATCAGATGGTAAGTTATATACCGAGCCTACTGTGGCCGAGCGCATATGAGCGAGCCCAGTTGGTCGAGATACAGAGCCTAGTATGGTTGAGCGCCTATGAACGAGCCTACTACGATAGAGCAGTTATATATATACCGAGCTTTATAGGGCCGGATGATAAGTTGGTATTTTACCAACTTAGCTTGTCTTTAAATCTGTACTTTGGCTATGTTTGAATGATAAAATCGTGTATTTGATGTCATTTACTTCTATTTTACAGGTTGTATGTGATTTAGAGGTAATGGTTAAGAAACCAAGTAAAAACAAGTCAAAAAGGAGCTAAAATGGAGAAATAATGTCTGCCCAGTTGTTACTCTATGCGATCGCAAGAATGGGTACGCGATCGCACACGTCAACAAAAGTGAAGCAGTGCAAACGCAGAACGACTTATGCGATCGCATAGCTAAAAGAAATCATTTCTCTGCGATCGCAGTTATACTAATGCGAACGCATTGTCTATTTTCTGGGCAGTTCTGGGCAAAAATGGAATTTCACGTTTGTAATCCCCAAACCATTTTTATACACGACCAAGGATATCTTTGGAAGATCTTTGGCTTATTTTTCAGTTCTTAGGGCTAGAGAGAACAAATTTTGGAAGCTAGGGCTTTGCACACACACTTTGGTCCTGAAGATTGAAGCTTTTGTTTGAGAATTTCTTACCCATTTATGTTGCTTCCTTATTTTCCTTGCTTTGTATTGTATATCTAAGTGTGTAGTATTTTACTCAACACTTAAATCTTGTTTATGGAAATATTCATGTTTAAAGTGTGGATTAAATACCTTGTTGTGCTTATGTATTGAATAATTTTTATTTTTTGATGAAGTGAGTTAGGTGGTAAGTCAATGATCAAGCCAATCCTTAAATTCTTCATTTTGCACTTCTTGGCTCTCATGTGAGAATGTCATTTTGCTTTCTTGCTTCCTCAAACAGTAAAATGTATGATTGTTGTCTTTCCTCCTCGCCAATTCCTCATTGACTCGTGTAGTTCAATTTTCATATCACCACACAATTCCAATGTTGAAAAATGCTTGGAATGTGACTTCAAGCGTTCACTTCGCAATTTTTCTTTTTTGACATCCCTTTCTTCCCCCGGATTAGAGTCAATCTCAACCACATTTTCATTTACACCGGTGACTCTAATTCCATTTTTTCTCGCGGCATCATTAACACTCCATGGAGTCGGGTTTGGCGGATGTTCAATGCTTGAAATCCTCAAAGTAAAGCTCACTTTCTTCCTCGGAATTGGACTCTTTCTTGGCTTCCTTCCACACTCTCAAGTTGGTGGGCATAGTGAGCCTCAACCAATATTTGCATTCGATCCTCCAAAGTGCGAATATGTTCATCATTGTGAGCCAAGCCTTGTTTCAAGTTCCTCGAGTGCCAAAGTTGTGCTTCTCCTCATATTTCAAGAATGGTCTCCAACATGAGCATCATTTTCTCATTTTGAGCATTTGAGAGTTTTTCTTGGTTTTGATCAAGTGCCAAGGAAGGATTTTCAATTTCAATCTCCAAGGAAGGTTCTTGGCTTTCATTTCACTTCCGAGGCTTTTTAAACTCTAAGGCTTCGATCATTCATCCATTTGTGAGTGCAACCTTCAAGTGCCAAGTCATTTTGGAGACTATTCTCCAAAAAGCTCTCCAAGGCATTTTTGCTCCTTGTTTCCTTTGTCAAGTAAACACTCCAACATAAGCGCTTGAACTCTCCACTTTGGCCATGCTCAACTTCTTCAACTTCCATAGCCCCTATAACTTTCATCACAAAAATAGAATCATCATAGTAGGGGCTTGGGAGGGAAGGACAAAAAGCACACTCATCCTAATGACCATTTTGAAACCACACTTATCACAATACTCCACTCATAGGGTTGAGATTGTGCGCAACAATCCACCCCCGGGAATTTAAACAATTTTGCCACAAGTGTGGTCCTCCACAAATAAGGCAAGGTCATTCAAAGTATGATACAATCTACATCCGACCAATTTTCATTATATGGTGCCTTTTTTCAAAAATATGAAAATAAAACAAGATAACAAACAAAGAAAAATAGGACCAAGGTAAAAATTTAATTACAACAAAATATTCACAAGTTTGGACCACAAGCACTTTCGCTTATTTCTCAAACAACCTAAATTACGCCAAATTGTTCCCCGCAACGGCGCCAATTTTGATGACGTCCAAATCCACTTACTTAAAAAGTAATAGACACGGTCGCATGCAATATAATTTACCCAACTATGAGTTTCGGGTCGAATTCCCACAGAGAACAATGTGTAGGCGATTAGGAATGTAAGAAAATTATCGCTTATCGCGCAGTGCCAAACAATAAGAATTTGATTTTGAAAATGTTTATATCTAAATGCGGAAATGTAAACTAACCTAGAAAGCAAGTAAAATGATCAATGGCTACAAGTATTGGTTGCATCGGGAATTACACTCAAGTAACGATCCAATGTATTTCATGATTTTACAAATATGAGCGAGTTTATGTTAATTAGCCACGGATAATAATTTCTTAATTAGCTTCTTCCGAAGACTAACAAGACTTCCTAATTGAATTATCCCTAAAAACAATTAGAAGATTAAGCACACCCGGGAATGGCTACAAAGTAGTTCAATCCTATCCCTAGGTAGAATCTTATAAAATGAGGGTTAACGCCTTCATGTTTCTTGTTAATTAATCTTTCCCATTCCCAAATTATCTTTTTCCAAAATTAATTCGGAGTTAATGGGCGAGTCCTAGGGTTAGCTAATTCCTTTGGAAACATTAAAGAAACAAGAATAATTAAAATGAACGTG
>NC_031991.1:11499288-11521443 GCF_001879085.1 Nicotiana attenuata
TGATATTGCGCTTGGGCTGTAGGAGCCCCTCCGGAGTCTGAACCCCCACAGTGAGCGCGGGTACCCAAATGGATCGGAATGCGCGCCGCAGCGGTCATATGCATTGCATTGCATTCATGCATTGGTTCCTGTTTGTAATACGTGTCATGACATTCAGCACTCTCATTTCATTGGCATTCATGCTACTTCTTTCACTGTACACCAGACGCCCTGGTGTTAATTGTTAGTGGAATGTTGTGCCCGAGGGGCTGACTTATGTGCGGACTTGCATTATCTGATTACGCATTCATTTGCTTGACTGTTGGAAAAGGATATTTTCAAAAGAGGTTTTTAAACTGAGCCAGATATTTTCTAAAGCATTTTTCACGGTTTTACTGTTTTCTCAAAGGGTTGTACGGTCCTATATAGCATGATGGAGTGCTCTTACGTGATTTCTTGCCTCTCAGTTATTATTTACTCTTATTACTCACTGAGTTGGAAGTACTCACTTTACTCCCTGCACCTCGCGTGCAGTTGCAGGTATCGTTCACCCAGTAGCGGGCTATTAGCGGATTGAAGGTATTGTTATTGTAGCTGAGCAAGGTGACCGCCAGCGTTCGCGGCATCGGATGTTGTCTTTTGTTTTCCAGAAATTTTGCTTGTATATATTTATTGGCCTGTAGTTGTGTTAAGGTTTCTTTAGATGCTCGTGACTTGTGACACCCGATCGGGTAGTAGTTAAAAGTTTCTAATGCCATTAAGTTGTATCTTTTATTCATTTATGTTTAATAATTGTTAGTGAAAGGATTTGGGTTAGTTGGCTGGCCTTGTCTTCACGAGAGGCGCCATCACGACCGGGTATGGGAATTGGGTTGTGACACTTTTGGAGAATAGTCTTCAAAATGACTTGGCACTTGAAAGGTTGCACTCACAAATGGATGAAATGATCGAAGCCTTAAGGGTTCAAAAATCCTCGGAAGTGAATGATAGCCAAGAACCTTCCTTGGAGATTGAAATTAAAAAACCTTCCTTGGCACTTGATCAAAACCAAGAAGAACTCTCAAATGCTCAAAATGAGAAAATGATGCTCATGTTGGAGACCATTCTTGAAAATGAGGAGAAGCACAACTTTGCACTCGAGAACTTGAAACAAGGCTTGAATTACAATGATGAACACATCCGCACTTTGGAAGAGCAAATGAAAATATTGGTTGAGGCTCACTATGCCCAACAAATTGAGAGTGTGGAAGAGAGCCAAGAAGAGTCAAATTCCGAGGAAGAAAGTGAGCTTTACTTTGAGGATTCAAGAATTGAACATCCGCCAACCGACTCTATAATTGCTAGAGATGCCAAGAAAAATGTGGAATTAGAGTCAATCGGTATAAATGCAAATGTGGTTGATGTTGACTCTAATCCGGGGGAAAAAGAGGATGTCACAATAGAAAAATTGCAAAGTGAAGGCTTGAAGTCACATTCCAAGCATTTTTCAACGTTGGAATTGTGTGGTGATATGGAAATTGAACTACACGAGTCAATGAGGGATTGCGAGGAGGAAAGGCAACAACCATACATTTTACAGTTTGAGGAAACAAGAAAATAAAATGACATCCCTCACATGAGAGCCAAGAAGTGCAAAATGAAGAAGTTAAGGATTGGCTCGATCATCAACTTACCACCCCCCATCGCTCGTGGTCACAAGCTTGATTCCAAGCTAGGTGCCTAGCTCATATCATCCAAGTGGCGAGAAAAGTGGTAATGTGTTCGCGTCGTGCCACGACGTTAAATGCGGTGCTTGGCGGGAGGCAACCCATTGTTTTTCAAAATTCTTAGTCTTTTTTGAAATTTTCTTTTTTAGAATAGCTTAGAATATTATTTGTAACTAATCTGCCAAGTTTCAGATTTTTCGGAATTGATTTGAGCAGGTCGGGGTGACCGGGCAGCCACAACCAGTAGCTGGTGCAAAATTGCAGTGCAGCAGACTGTAGCACTATGCGATCGCAACAACAGCAATGCGATCGCATTTCAGTAGGTAAGAAACCTACTATGCGATCGCACATTTAACCAGTCAATCGCAAGTTCCCAAATATTTTACACTATGCGATCGCAACAGGTTCCCCGCGATCGCATAGTGTCAGGTAAGTGAAAAATACAAAAAGCCCTGAAAACGTAAAAAAATCATCCCTGTGCTCAAAAACAGAATTCCCTCACTACTTAAGCCCCAAAAATTCAAATCATCTCACATCTTCAAGACTTTTGCAATTTTCCATCTCCACTCTCAAGGTATGTAATCTCTTAACTCTAACCCCTTCAAATTCCATTCTTGGCGCTCATAAGGTGAAAGAACAACCATTCTTCTTCTTCTTTTTCTCTACTTCTTGTTTAGGGCTAGAATTTTAGATTTTTGGTTGAGAATGACTTGAATGTGTGCTTGCTTGCTTGGGTAATGTTGGTTGAGAGAGTGAGTGCTCAATTGTTGAAAAATTTGGGGGTGGGTCTGTGTGTAATCTTTTCAAAATTGCCATGAAAAACTGATGCCCTTCATGTGTTTGTGAAAATGCATAGAAGAACAAAAACTGGGCGAGGCTGGAAGCCTTATGCGATCGCGTTGACTGTTCCGCGATCGCATAGGTCTATATTGTGCACTGTGGAAAATTGCCCTATGCGATCGCATTGGGTTCTCCGTGAACGCATAGCATTAAATTGTGAGAAAAAAATTTTGCACTATGCGATCGCGAGCCTTTGTCTGCGATTGCATAGCTTTAGCCTCAGCAGTGCAAAAATAGTAGCTATGCAGAATTTCACCCTGATGCTTTCTGCTCCTTTTCTTTGGCCTAAATGCATAATAATACAGTGTATAAAGTACTCGTTCATGCGTTTAACATTTGGTTACCATTTTTAGGTACTTTGTGCATAAAATGGCCTCGGAAAATGTTGAAAATGTGCACGCACAACATGAAATTAAAGAGGAGTATTTTGATGTGACGAGATTTATGGCAGCTGAATGTGGAAGGAATTATGACAAGCTCATGTCAAAGAGCATTGTCAAAGAACGGGGCATCCGTTTGGACAACGTGGAGGCTAAGATGCCGGAATTCTTCCAAAGACTGACTGACAGTGGATGGCTATGCTTTGCTCCTGAACCAGTCAAAGAGAAATACACGGTAGTTTGGGAGTTTTATGTGAATGCCTTGAAGACTGATTTCTGGGGGGATGTATTCACCTTTGTTAGAGGCAAGCAGATTAACTTCGGCCCCGAGGTGATCAATGCACACTATGGGCTTCCTAATGTTGATAATGAGACATACAGAGCTATAGGAAGAGAGAGAGAGAGGAATGTAGTGGTTGGTGGAAAAGCTTCACAACGGGGTGCAACCGACTTGGGAAAGGATTCATAAAGGGGTTGATTCGCATGAATTCACTGGGGAAGCCAAGATTTGGCTATCCATTATCTGTGCCAGGGTTGTGCCATCCAGAAATGAGACTGAAGTGATGCCTGAGAAGGCATTGATGATTGCTGCCATTATGTATGGCTTGCCAGTAAATGTGGGCCAGCACATCGTGAGTGAAATTGAGGAAGCTTGCAATGGAAGGTCTAGAAGCCTATTCTTCCCCTCATTGATCACTCAGTTGTGCGATGATGCTAAGGTGCCACTGAGCGCGACTGATGTTGAGAAGGACCCTGCCGTTGCAATTTATCCATTGCTTCGAAGAGGGGAATCCGGCAAGAAGAAGAAGAGAAGGATTGATGTTCAGTCTCCTTTGTTTGGGTAGTTCGATGGGTCCGCCGAGGGATCCGGCGGTGCCCCCGAAGCTACAGCAGGATCATTTGACCCCATGGGACCCCTCCAGTCTGGTCCTCCCACTATGCGCCATATTTCCCATCAGATCGCAGGTGTTGATGCTCACATTCGACAGTTTGTCGCAGGTCTTCCCTCTGGACCATCTGGTGAGGGCACTTCGACTAGGTCTGGCAAGAAGAAGCCAACGACCTTGGATGATGTAGTGCAGGATCAAAAGGCAATCAAGACCAAATTAGAAGACCTGAGCCGGAGGCAAGGAAAAGTTGAAAGGCGACAGATGAAATTCAAGGAACATGAAAAGAAGAAAAGCAAGTTTCTGTCGCGGATGATGCACAAGCTGAGTTCACTTTGTGGCTCACAGGATTCTGATGATGATGAGGAGGAGGATCTGGAGCTCAAATTCCCCACTACCTCCAGCTCCGAGTGATGCAGTATTCAGGGAGCGCTTCCCACCATTTTTTTTCTCTATCATGTTTTGTTGCATTGGGGACATTGCAACATCTTTTGTTGGGGGGGTGGCTTCTTGTATAACTGTTGTTTTGGCAGATTGGTATTGTAGTTATTTTCATGTTGTTTTTAGTGTATTCTCATGTCATGTGTTATATTAGTATGTTTATCCGTGTTTGTTTTCATTTTGTTGTGAGTATATTTTCATGTGATGTGTTATATTAGTATGTTTATTAGCTCTTAAATAATTTTTTTTTAAAGTTACTTTATGCTTATTAGCTTCTTAATTTTTTTTATATAGTATGTTTTATGGTAGTGGCGATATCCTTGGTTTTCTTTATACCACGGTTTTTTTTCCAAGGATGCCAATTTTCTTCTTGAACCGAGTAATTGTAAAAAAAAATTTTGTCGACTTTTCCCGATGATGGATAGATAGACAACTTTCTTAAGGGAATTAGTCTTGTAGTTAGGAGTAGCTTTTGTTAATTTAGGAAAAATAAATGGTTTGAGTTGGGGTTGGTGCCCATTGACCAAGTTGTGGCTTGCTTGGTACCAACATAATTTAAACCTCAGCATATAAATTTTTAGTTGTTAAAAAAGAAAAATGATTGAAGTAAAGATGTCATGACTTTTAGACTCAAATTTTGGCTCTTTAATTCACTAAATAGCTTCCTCTATGCTATATTTGTAACCTCTTCGAGTCATTTGTTCCAATTGTATTTTGGATTTGTATTCCACTTGAGTTTTCATGTGCCATGTGTGGTGAGATTTATTGTGAGTTTTGTTGCATTACTTGTAGTCTAGAACTTGCCTGGAATGTGCTTCAAGGCAAAATTATAGACTAACTTGATTTAAAAAATGATATTAGGCCTTCCTTGGACCGCTAGTATTCCTTAAAATTCCTACCCTTGAATATTTTCCCTAGTCAACCCATTTTGAGCCTTTAACCTTATTCTTTGGCAACCATATTACAAGCTTAAATCCTTTGTTCTTAATTGATCTAGCTTTTGGCACCCTACCTCCCTAAGTACTTTGAAAGTGCAAACATAGGCTAAAAGCCTAAGTTTGGGGGTGAAGGTTGAAAAAAATTGTGATATAGAAGTTGTTTGAAAAGGTGGAAGGTAGAGAAAACAAAAAAAATATATGAAATCTTCCTTGACTTTGAAAAGGAAAAAAAAAGAAAAAAGAAAAAAAAGAAGGGTATATAGAATAAAATGATAAAAAGTCGTGAATAAAGGGAAGACTAGGTGTGGAATGAAAAGTGAAGAAAGGATGGAAAATATGTTTGAAGGAAGTGGACTTTAATTGTAAATATTGTAGTGCTTGAGGAGGTTTTGAGTCACTTTAACCAAAATTTTGCCCTACCTTAACCAAAAGCCTAAACTACAACCCTTTAACCAAGTTGTCTACATTAGTGGGGGAATACATGAAGGGCAAGCCTATGGTGCTACTTGTATGCATTTGAATATCTTTTTGAGAGAGAGTTAATTCTTTCCATTTGATATCCCATTTTTGTTTTGAAATTAAGATTTATGAGTGTGGGATCCTCTCTTAAATCTGAGGGCACATAAGATTTGAGTTGTGAATTTAATCCCATTTTCAATTGGAAAGCATGACCAAAGAAAGTTGTTTGTGATGGAGAGGCAAATTTTGAAGCTTTAATGTCATGACTTGATTGCTATTTTGATTTGTATTAGTGTTTGAGCACTTGAAGTATAATGAAGTTCATGAGAAGTGCTTGAGAATTCATATGCTTTGGAGTAATTGTTGGTAGCAATCGAAGTCATGCATTTGTTCTTAAAGTAGACTTTTTTTTTGGCTTTGCATGATATGGATGCATTGTTGAGTTAACTACTTGGAAGAGAATTTTGTCGCTTTCATTGCTTGAGGACAAGCAATAGTTTAAGTTTGGGGGTTTGATATGTTTGTATTTTACCAACTTATCTTGTCTTTAAATCTATGCTTTTGCTATGTTTGAATGAGAAAATCGTGTATTTAATGTCATTTACATTTATTTTACAGGTTGTATGTGATTTAGAGGTAATGGTTAAGAAACCAAGTAAAAACAAGTCAAAAAGGAGCTAAAATGGAGAAATAATGTCTGCCCAGTTGTTACTTTATGCGATCGCAAGAATGGGTACGCGATCGCACACGTCAACAAAAGTGAAGCAGTGCGAACGCAGAACGACTTATGCGATCGCATAGCTAAAAGAAATCATTTCTCTGCGATCGCGGTTATACTAATGCGAACGCATAGTCTATTTTCTGGGAAGTTCTGGGCAAAAATGGAATTTCACGTTTGTAACCCCCAAACCATTTTTATACACGACCAAGGATATCTTTGGAAGATCTTTGGCTTATTTTTCAGTTCTTAGGGCTAGAGAGAACAAGTTTTGGAAGATAGCGCTTTGCACACACACTTTGGTCCTGAAGATTGAAGCTTTTGTTTGAGAATTTCTTACCCATTTATGTTGCTTCCTTATTTTCCTTGCTTTGTATTGTATATCTAAGTGTGTAGTATTTTACTCAACACTTAAATCTTGTTTATGGAAATATTCATGTTTAAAGTGTGGATTAAATACCTTGTTGTGCTTATGTATTGAATAATTTTTATTTTTTGATGAAGTGAGTTATTGTTATTTTAATTATTCTTGTTCTTTAATGTTTCTAAAGGGATTAGCTAACCCTAGGACTCGCCCATTAACTCCGAATTAATTTTGAAAAAGATAATTTGGGAATGGGAAAGATTAATCAACAAGAACATGAGGCGTTAACCCTCATTTTATAGATTCTACCTAGGGATAGGATTGAACTACTTGTAGCCATTCTGGGTGTGCTTAATCTTCTAATTGTTTTAGGGATAATTCAATTAGGAAGTCTTGTTAGTCTTCGGAAGAAGCTAATTAAGAATTATTATCCGTGGCTAATTAACATAAACTCGCTCATATTTGTAAAATCATGAAATACATTTGATCGTTACTTGAGTGTAATTCCCGATGCAACCATACTTGTAGCCATTGATCATTTTACTTGCTTTCTAGGTTAGTTTATATTTCCGCATTTAGATATAAACATTTTCAAAATCAAATTCTTATTGTTTGGCATTGCGCGATAAGCGATAATTTTCTTACATTCCTAATCGCCTACACATTGTTCTCTGTGGGATTCGACCCCGACTCATAGTTGGGTAAATTATAATGCATGCGACCGTGTCTATTACTTTTTAGTAGTGAATTTGGACGTCATCACCGGACAACTATTTTACTTACTATATTGAGAGAGTTGAGTCAGTATCAGCAGGTAAGCATATCTTCAATTCATCTTTGACTTCCAATTACTTTCAGTTATTATATTATCAATTCAGGTTCATCTTTCAGTATATTGCCATACATACTCAGTATATTATTTCGTAGTGACGTCCCTTTTGCCTGGGGACGCTGCGTTTCATGCCCGCAGGTTCTGATAGACAGGTCGAGAGCCCTCCAAGTAGGCTATCAGCTCAGCGAAAGATGTTGGTGCGCTTCATTTGCTTCGGAGTTGCTTGTTTGGTTAGTATGATTTAGACGTGTATTGTTTGGTATGGGGGGGACTCTGTCCTGACCTTTATGACATTTATGTACTCTTAGAGGCTTGTAGACATATGTCATGTACATGAATGATTGTACGGCCTTGTCGGCCTAGGTTTTATGTTAATAAATGATTATGTTGGCCTATTAGGCCCGTTTGTCATATGTATATGATGATGTAATAAGAAAGATACGTTATGTTGGTACTCGGTAGAGTAAGGTACCGGGTGCCCGTCGGGGCCCATCGGTTTGGGTCGTGACAAAGTGGACCTTTGTCATGCCCCGAACCTGGGGGGCGAGACTGGCACCCAGTGCCTCACCTATCCTTGCGTACTAACTTGCAACTAAGGGACTCTAAACATATGATGTCATACTTTGGCCATGGGCCACATTGCATGATAACTGCGAATGCTGACTAAATGTCAATATATAACTGGGCCAACAAGGCCGTCATAACTATTACAGCTGACAAACCAACCAAAAATACATACAAGGCCTGCAAGCCCTACATATTGCACTAACTGACAGGATATGTCTACAAGCCTCTACTGATGGATATACTATGATCGGAACAGCTCCCCGACCTACTCATAACATCTATACATATATATACAAGATGTCCATAAGGCTCTAGACTCAGGAACTCCGAAAGGCATGGAGCTTACCAATCAAACAGAACTCGGACAACACTTATTAAGGAGGCCTACCCGTCTGTCTGTCTGACCTGCACGCATGAAATGCAGCGCCCCCAGAAAGGGACGTCAGTACGAAATAATGTACTGAGTATGTAAGGTAATATACTGAAATCTGAAACTGAAATGATAATATAATAACTTCAAGTAGCTGGAAGTCAAAGACAATCTGAAGATATGCTTACCTGCTGATACTAACTCAACTCTCTTAATATAGTAAGTAAAATAGTTGTCCGGCCCTATAAGGCTCGGTATATATATATATATATATATATATATATATATATATAGTAGCCTCGCCCATAGGCGCTTGGCCATACTAGGCTCTGTATCTCGACCAACTGGGTTCGCTCATAAGCGCTCGGCCATAGTAGGCTCGGTATATATGTAACTGCTCTACCGTAGTAAGCTCGCTCATAGGCGCTCGGCCATACTAGGCTCTGTATCTCGACCAACTGGGCTTTCTCATAAGCGCTCGGCCACAGTAGGATCGGTATATAACTTACCATCTGATCAGAGGTTTGCCCAATAGGGGCCTGCCCATCGATTATAGCTCGATTGTAATAAAAATACTTTTAATACTGTATATATATAAACTCTCTGCTCTCTTGACTGGAAGAAGGAAATACTCAACTGAATATGAATTCCCCATAAGGAGAATATGGTAATTTACAAAACTAGGAAAATATACGCAATTTTCAAGACTAGCAAAATATACGTAAATTTCGGAATATGAATTTTTCTTTATGCCTCGTTATCAAACTTGTTTAATGACGAGATCATGACAAATGAAAGAAGAGCTTAGCCTTAACATACCTGGACCGATTCTCTTATCAATCGCTCTAACACTTCGTCTTTTGTGCATCATTTTACCACTCCAAAATTCTGTTGCAAGCAACCTTTTTCATATAAAACATAAGCATCCATTTTTGCAATCATGTGGTAGTTACGAGCACTTTTCTGAAAACTTCAAGGAATTATGCTTGGACAAGATCTCTAGCTGCTTCATTCTACTAGAATATTAAATTACCAAACAAATTAAAATAAAATGAAGATCTGCAAGCTTCAATGCATCCCACATCATTTCCTCATGTTCAGCTATTCCATAGAGGCACAAAGTAGCAGCTTGAATGCCAAATACTTACCACAACAACTTCCCTGTGTTATTTTGAACTTGCGGAACGAAGTTTGGCTTAAATGCCAAAGTAACGAATTGATCTGATTTTGGAGTGAGGCTTGGACATTTGGATGAGCTTGAAAATGCTTCTTCTTTTCACTTTGGTCAAGGACAAAATGTAAAATGGTCCTTTGATCTTAAGTAAAGTGTTTATCATTTTAATTGATAAAGCTCACATAAAGTCTTGATAAGACTTTATAATTTGGACTTCGACACATGCAGAGGTGATTGGTGAATCACCTTAAAACTAATAAAGGGGCTGCCACGTTCTCTTGGTATAACTGATTAAATTTTCCCGCTTATTAGTTAATTGGGTAATGTTCTGTTACGCGGTAATTAACCAATTACCCGCATAATTTCAAAATTACCCCAAATTACTTACAATTATATTTATTTAATATAATTTATATATACTTTATATATTATACTACCCTGGCCATATGGTACCTTGCATGGTATTAGTTCATAATTATCGGGTATTATCGCTTGATCCGTATTTTATTCCAAATTGGCCACTCCCAACGAAACTCATTTTCGTTAATCCATGTACCCCTTTATCCTTCATCGCACTTATTTATTGCTTGTTATAAATAGCGTAAGTATGTTAACGCCAAGATGATCTCATCCCCGAGTCTACGTCGGTTAACTGAAAACGAAATTTTACGTACGAAAACGCGAGATGTAACATCCTTCCCCCCTTAGAAACATTCGTCCTCGGATGTCTATTCTTAGATACTTTGGGAACATTTTTGCCGGAGTCTCTTCCGTACATCTAACTGAAACCAACCTGTACGCAGCCAGAATACTTACTATACATGCCACACATGGCCACTATCTATAAATAGCAACACTTGGCTCCACACAACTGTCCATTATAAATTTCGAGAGTTAAAAATGAGAGTTTAACTGATGACCTACTATCTTGAGAGTTTATACCCTCGAGTCATATCTTCAGTTTGAAATAGGTTGGGGTATTTAGACTTCATTTCTTTCTCTGCTTCCCACGTCATCTCTTCCACCTTCCTACTTCTCCATAAAACTTTCACGGATGCTATCTCCTTATTTCGTAGCTTGCGGATTTGTCGGTCTAGTCAAGTTATGGACGGGAATTACACCTAGGTAGAAGGGAGGTCAGGAAAGAGATAGAAGATACGATGCAATATTTTAAGGTAAGTAACGTAAAGGTGAACAACGTACGAGATACTCAAAGGCAGAAGATCGTGAATAGTCCATACTTCGGATAGAAGGCTATAAGCACGGGGATCCAATAACCGGGAATGATAGCGGCGTCATCGGCGGCATGTCTTCCAGCCTATAGTTTCTAATTACTAAGAGATCTAATTAAGAGAGTAGAGAAAAGTTGGAGACAATGTGATATCTCGCTTGACGATCCAGAATAATATAAGGAAATATATAGTGCAAGAAAGTTAAAGGAAATTTACAGTACTATAAATAGATATGTATAGGTCGCAAGCTAAAGTATGGTAGAGCGACAAAGTTTTAACGAAACATGAGTAGAGGAAAGGCAAGTGAAAAGGTGACGATAATGGATAAGTCCTCGGGATTATGTACGTGGAAACAAGAGAGATAATTGTTTCTCTAAGTTATTGAAAGTTTAGTATAGCATGAATAACCTCAAAGGAGTCTAAGATTAATAGAATTTAGAAGAAATAAAATGCTGACCTGGTAGTAAAATGAGGGTATAATTGTGACAGATAAAGGATGACGTTTGTGTATTGGGGAAAATTTGTATTCATATATATATGATGATGTGTCCTGGCACGTGGACTAGATAATGAGTTATGATTTGCCACGGTTCAAGAGTTACAAACAGGTACGGGTAGAAAGAGGCACGAGACGAGAGGCTCAGCGCCTCGTTCCTGTTTAAGCTTATTTACATACGAGCAATGAGAAGAATGAACCTGGCTAAAGAAAAAAATGCAAATACGGCATTTAAAGAGTATTAAATGCTGGAGCCGTTAAGGAATATATACATTCAATATAATGATTATGAAACATAGCATTTAATGTCATTAATCACTCATAATAGCCTCATTATGACTTAGGCATAACGTGCATTCCCAAAGATTCCCAAAGAGACCTATAAAAGGAGAAATATGTAATCACTGGAGTGACAAGTGACTATTGAAATATACTCTGATTTACCAGCTTTCATACTTGGCTATTCTAAAATTTCTTTCTTTATGTACTTTTTCGATTATCAGTAACCCGATTCTTCTAATTTCTAGCTTTAACTAAAAATCTATTTTTTGGGTAAACAAATTGGTTCCGTTACCGGGAATCTGATAATCAATTATACATCGACCTAATTTTCTTGATTGCATCAATCATGTCGAACAACAATGACAACACTCAAGGAAACCCAGAAATTCAATGAATCCAACAACTTCAGGGAGACTCTCCACAAGGCTCTCCACGAGGCTCCCCACGACGGTCTCATGAAGGCACTCCTGATGGGTCTCACACGGATGGACATGCTCAATTCGAAAATGTTGAAACCATGAATGAGGCTTTGCAAAAACTTATTGCCTCTCAAGTCAATAAAGCTCTTCAGGCATTTGTTAGCCAATTACCTGCTGCTCCACCCATATCTACTCCAAACAACAATACTTTGGAGAATCCTCGTTCGGGATTGGTTAATTCAGTCAGCGGTGGAACCCCTAGTGAAACACAAGAGGAAGACCTAGGTAATCCAGTTAATTCTGATTTACAGAATCTAGTACTAACCTTGCAGAAACAGCTTAAGGAGCAAAATGAACGCATAGAACAAATACCCGGAGTACCACTCGTGATCAAGGGACTAGATATAGATAAATATTTCCAACAACCATGGAAGCCTAGTGCTGCCCCCCTCCCAATTCCAAAGAAGTTTAAGATGCCTGATATTCCAAAGTACGATGGTACATCAGACCCACGAGATCATGTTACTGCATTTACAACAGGAGTCAAGGGCAACGATTTGACTAAGCAGGAGATTGAATCNTCTCTCATTTCTTGATTATCAGTAACCCGATTTCTCTCTTAAATTCTAGCTTTAACCAAATATTCAGTTTTTTGGTTAAACAAATTGGTTCCGTTGCCTGGAATCTGATAATCTATTCTTTTTAATGTTACATTTTATCTGTTGTTATCATCATGTCAAACAACAACAACAACAATAACAGTGAAAATACCTTGGGAAACCATGAAAATCAAATCCATCAAAATCAAGGTGATTTACAAAATATTAACGTGGTTCCTTCCCCTCAAAATTCACCACGTCAATCTCGTGAAGGCACTCCTACTCCTGAATCTCGTGCTGTTGAACAAGAGCAATCTGAATATTTTGAAGGAGCAGATGACGCTTTACAAAAAGTAATTGATGCACGGGTTAGCAAATCTCTTCAAGATCTAGTTAGTCGATTACCTGTTGCACCACCCACACCTACGCCTAATAACAATACATTGGAGAATCCTCGTTCTGGCCTTGTTAATTCTGGAAATGGAGGAACCCCCAGTGAACCACAGGAAGGAGAACCAGGTGATTCAAATAATTCTCATTTGCAAAATTTAGTACTAACTCTGCAGAAACAGCTTAAGGAACAAAATGAGCGCATCGAGCAAATCCCTGGAGATCCCCCTGTAATCAAAGGAGTGGATGTGGATAAATACTCGCAACAACCTTGGAAACCAAGTGTTGCTCCCCTTCTAATCCCTAAAAAGTTTAAAATACCTGACATCTCAAAATATGATGGCACAAAAGACCCACGTGATCACGTAACTGCATTTACTATAGGTGTAACAGGCAACGATTTGACCAAGCAAGAAATTGAATCCGTGTTGGTCAAAAAATTTGGAGAAACACTCACCAAGGGTGCATTAACCTGGTATTCTCTTTTACCTGAAAATTCTATAAACTCTTTTGCTGAGCTTGCAGATTCTTTTATTAAAGCGCACTCGGGAGCTCAAAAGGTTGAAAAAAGAATGGAAGACATTTTCAAAATTAAACAAGGGGACTCAGAGTTGCTCAGAGATTTTGTTGATAGATTCCAACGTGAAAGGATGACTTTACCCCGTGTACCTGATAATTGGGCTGCAATAGCTTTTGCAAGCAACTTAAATGATAAAAGTTCAGAAGCCACGAGAAGACTTAAAGAAAGCCTTCGAGAGTTCCCTGCAACCACGTGGAATGACGTTTATAACAGGTACAGTACGAAGTTGCGAATTGAGGAAGATACCGTACCTCAGTTTCATCATGAAGAAAGGAGCAATTCCAGGAGGTCAGAAACCGAAAAAAGATCAGGTAAAAACAGATACGATCCATATATGGGACCTGCAGGAAAAAACTCACGGTCAAAGGAGGATAATCAACGATATGATCAAAAATCGAGGAACAGGGAATCTGGTTCTTCATCAAGGTTCAGAAATGACCGAAACAGACAAGAGTCACGAGATGATGACAGAGGTTTAAAAGCGAGATTCGGTGGGTATAATTTCAATGTCACTACCTCCGAGCTCGTAGCTATTTTAAGGAGCATGGGAGACAAGGTACGGTGCCCAAAAGAGATGCGGTCAAATCCAAATAGGCGCAATCCAGATCATTGGTACGAATTCCACAATGATCATGGGCATAAGACTTCAGAATGTAGATTCTTACAAAGTGAAGTGGACCATCTATTGAAACAAGGGTATCTCACTGAGTTATTTAGTGAGAAAGGTAAGCAAGCCTATATGAAAAATAGGCAAGAGCCACCAAAGCCCCCATAAACCAAGAGAACCGTGAATGTTATAAGTGGGGGAGAAGATATTTATGGTGTAACATATACGGCTTCCAATAAGGTTTCTAAAGTAATGATTACACACGGGAAACGGGTACGGCAGGTTTTAGAAAATGAAAGCATTTCTTTTGATGATGCAGATACTGAAGGAGTGATGACCCCCCACAACGACGCACTGGTAATATCTTTACTTGTGCACGACACTAATGTAAAACGAGTTTTGATTGATCCAGGAAGTTCCGTAAATATTATACTACTAAGGGTATTACGTGAAATGCAAGCTGAAGACAAAATGATACCGAAGGAGCATACCTTGTCCGGGTTCGACAATTCAGGTGTAGTAACAAAAGGGGAGGTAGTTCTAACAACTTTTGCTGCAGGTGTTGTTAAAGAAACTAAATTTCAGATAGTAGATATGGAAATGGCTTATAATATGATCATGGGGAGACCTTGGATCCATGATATGGATGTTGTCCCGTCAACTCTACATCAAGTTATTAAATTCCCATCTCCATGGGGAATATGCCAAATCAGAGGCGATCAACAAATATCTAGAAGCATCAATTCCGTTGCAGATTCAATTGTCAATGGTGGAGACAAATAGCAATTACAGAATTTAGGTGAGGGTAACACGGAGTCAACCTCACCTGAGCAAAAGCAAACAGATGTGGATTCGAGACCTGACACCATTCAAGAACCGGAGGAGAACGAAAACATCAAAACAACGATAGAAGAGCTAGAGGCCGTGGTGTTATTTATACATTGGCCCGAGAGAAAAGTGTACATTAGAGCTAATCTTAGCCCGGAGGTAAAACGCAAATTGATTGAATTTTTAAAAGCTAATGCAGATTGTTTTGCTTGGTCCCATTCTGACATGACAGGGATACCACCGGAAGTCATGACTCATAAGTTTAATGAAGATCCATCATATCCTCCCGTCAAGCAAAAGAAAAGAAAGCAAGGAACTTTCAAAAATAAGGTGATTCAAGAGGAAGTTCAAAAGTTGCTAAAAATTGGTTCAATTCGTGAGGTAAAATATCCTAACTGGTTAGCTAATACTGTTGTGGTTCCTAAGAAGAACGGTAAGTGGCGAGTCTGTGTAGATTACACAGACCTTAATAAAGCCTGTCCAAAAGATTCCTTTCCTTTACCGCACATAGACCAGTTAATTGATGCTACTGCAGGACATGAGCTATTAAGTTTTTTAGATGCATATTCAGGCTATAATCAAATCAAGATGGATCCAGGTGATGAAGAAAAAACTTCTTTTATAACAGACAGGGGGACTTACTGTTACAAGGTAATGCCCTTCGGTCTTAAGAATGCAGGTGCAACGTATCAGAGGTTAGTCACCCAAATATTTCAAGAACATTTAGGTAAAACAATGGAGGTATATATAGATGATATGTTAGTTAAGACTCAACATTCAGAAGATCACATATCACACCTGTCTGATACGTTTAAAATTTTACGAAAATATAATATGAAGTTGAATCCAGAAAAATGTGCATTTGGTGTGGCATCAAGTAAGTTTTTAGGTTTTCTTGTTTCTAACCGTGGTATTGAAGTGAATCCTGCACAGATAAAGGCCATCGAAGAAATCCCTGATATACTTTCAAACAAGAAAGAGGTTCAAAGACTAACAGGAAGAATCGCAGCTTTAGGAAGGTTCATTTCTAAATCATCGGAAAAATATTTCAAATTCTTCTCGGCTTTTAAGAAGCAGGATCATTTTGAATGGGATGAGGAGTGTCAACAAGCACTTAGGGATTTGAAAACATACTTGTCAAATCCACCTTTGCTAGCAAAACCAAAGGCTGGGGAGAAATTTTCATCTACCTGGCTGTTTCAGAAGTTGCGGTAAGCGCAGTTTTTGTTCGAGAAGAGCAGGGTAAACAATCTCCTATCTATTATGTTAGTAAATCTTTGTTAGATGCAAAAACACAATATCCACAATTGGAAAAACTAGCACTTGCTCTAATCATGGCATCTAGGAAGTTAAGACCATATTTTCAGTGTCATCCCATTGTTGTAGTGACTGCATACCCCTTACGTAATATATTGCATAAACATGAATTGTAAGGGAGGTTAGCTAAATGGTCCATAGAGCTAAGTGAATATGAAATCACATACCTACCTAAAACAACAATAAAATCCTAGATATTAGCTGATTTCGTGGCTGATTTTAGCCAAGGGATGCAGCTAGAAGCAGAAAAAGAAGTACAAATACTTAATGGGGCTAATCCAGGAATATGGACCTTATTTACTGATGACTCATCTAACGTGAAAGGCGCAGGATTAGGAATTGTTTTAGTACCACCTACGAGTGACTCTATTAGGCAAACTATTAAATGTCATTCCATAACTAACAATGAAGCGGAGTATGAAGCTGTGATTGCAGGTCTAGAATTGGCACGAGAACTTGGCATAAATCAAGTGGTGATCAAAAGTGATTCACAACTCGTGGTTAATCAAATGCTGGGGACTTACACAGCTAGAGAAGCAAGGATGCAATAGTACTTGGAAAAAGGTACGGGAACTGATAAAGCAATTCCAAACTTGGAAGGTCACACAAATATCAAGGGATGAAAATGCTGAAGTAGATGCCTTAGCTAATCTCGCATCCGCAGCTGATGTGGCAAATGATGCAAATGCTTCAGTTATACATTTATTTCATTCAATTCTCGAACCTGATAAAAATGAGGTAAATTTTAATAATTTAACTTGGGATTGGAGAAACGAAATTGTTGCTTTTTTACAGTATGGTATTGTTCCTGATGACAAGAAACAAGTGCATGCACTTTGAAAAAAGGCTGCTCGTTACTGTTTAAAACAGGGGAACCTTTATCGTAAAATGTTCGGTGGTCCTTTAGCAAGATACCTCGGACCTTCTCAAACGGAGTATGTAATGAGGGAAATACATGAGGGGCATTGCGGGAATCATGCAGGAGGAAGATCACTGGTGAGAACCTTGATCAGAGCAGGGTACTACTGGCCTAAAATGGAAGCAGAAGCGAAACGTTTCGTGGCTAAATGTGATAAATGCCAGAGGTATGGTAACAATATGCACAGGCCAGCATAATTATTACATTCAGTCATTGTGCCGTGGCCATTTATAAAATGGGGAATGGATATAGTAGGACCATTACCTCAAGCAGAAGGACAAGTAAAGTTTCTTCTCATACTTACCGATTATTTCACTAAATGGGTAGGGGCACGAGCATTTAAACAGGTGCGAGAAAAGGAAGTCAAAGATTTTATTTGGCGAAATATCATCTGCCGATTTGGTGTACCAAAGGAAATTATATGCGACAATAGCCCTCAATTTATCGGAGCTCAAGTCACAGAGTTTTTTGAGAGTTGGCAAATTAAAAGGATCACATCTACACCTTATCATCCAGTAGAAACGTTTAGAGGAGTCAAAGGGTAATTGGCCTGAAGTGTTACCCGGAGTGTTATGGGCATATCGCACGACAACAAAGACGAGCACAGGTGAAACTCCTTTCTCTTTACTTTATGGAGCTGAAGCATTAATCCCAGTTGAAATAGGAGAACCAAGTACAAGATTCTCACAAGCAACACAAGAGGCTAATGATGAAGAGATGCGGGTCAATTTGGATTTACTGGAAGGCATGAGAGAATCTGCATTAATAAGAATGGCAGCACAAAAACAAGTGATCGAATGATATTACAACAGGAAAGCACGGCTGAGGTACTTCAAAATTGGGGACTTCGTTCTTAAAAAGGTTTTTCAATCTTTAGTTTATGGAGTTGAAGCATTAATCCTAGTTGAAATAGGAGAACCAAGTACAAGATTCTCACAAGCAACACAAGAGGCTAATGATAAAGAGATGCAGGTCAATTTGGATTTATTGGAAGGTAAGAGAGAAGCTGCATTAATAAGAATGGCAGCACAAAAACAAGTGATCGAATGATATTACAACAGGAAAGCACAGCTGAGGTACTTCAAAATTGGGGACTTCGTGCTTAAAAAGGTTTTTCAATCTACAAAGGCAGCCAACGCGGGTAAACTAAGGCCAACCTGGGAAGGACCCTACAGAGTTCGAGATATTGCAGGAAAAGGAGCATACGAGTTGGAAACAATGGACGGGAAGGTGCTTCCTTCACATTGGAATGCAGTTCATTTGAAGAGATACTACTTCTAAGGAAAAACCCACGGTCAGGTATCACCATGTTAAATTATATTTTTTTGAATTGTTAAAATTTTACTAACGATTTTAGATGATAGGCAAAATGCTAACCCGTACTAAATGATGAGTCACGACCTGTAAGGAAAAATGGAATAAACTAAAATTCCTAGCCCAGGGTTACAATTATTCTGATAGAAGTTGTTGACATGTGATTTTTGACCCTCCCCGATATTTTACCCATTTTTAGCGTGTAAATATTTAATGTAGGCCTAATATAGCTATTTCAACTATTTTAGACTTCTTTACTTTATTTTATTATCAGAAATGAAAATTACAAAAAAAAATATTTTAGTTTATGTATTTGTCATAAATTTGAAAAATGCGAAAAAATAGTACCCTATTTTTATCTTTATATAATTTCGAAAATACAAAAAAATAGTTTCATGTTTAGTTTAATTAATTAGGATTAGTTTTGACATGGTGTAGTATTTCTATCTTATTTTACAAGGTATTGTGTAGTCTAAGGAACCTTCTAGACTCTTCTTTAGGACAAAAAATAAATAAAAAGACCCTAAGACTTAACACAACTAGGGACTAATTGGCAAAATACACAAAATATAACCCTAATCCCTACCCCTATATAATAGTACCTACACCCTATACAACAAAAAAAGGAGGACGCCCAAAAAAAAAGTGTGAAGAGGTTGGGAGAAACCCCACCCCCTCTGAACTTATCTTCTTCACCACACCTCTAAAATCAAGACAACACACAGAACACCTAGCTTGTTTCCAGACATTACCACCGGGACTCGCCGGATTCTCGCCTTCCCACCAAGCCAGCGACGAGCTCGTTGATAAACGCATACACAGTCGTTGCTGGACAGAGAACCAGCAAGCACTATAGCCATCGTGCTTCTGCTTCTTCTGATTAACAACACCCGAAATGCACATCTGCCTCTTTCTTAGATTCCGATCTTCGGTCCCAAATATGGAGTACGGTTAGGTTCGAGTTGAGTTTGATGTTTCTGGCGCTGTTCAAGTGTTGTTGTCGTTTGGCGTTTCATTTTTTTTTTTGGGGAACAAGTTCCTGTTGTTCATTCAATTGTATTTCAGAACTGAAATCCTTGTAATTGTTGGGAGTACTCGTTAATTGAAAGACTATTTCCGTCGAATTTTGGAATCGGAGCTGCTTGATTTTTTCTTCATTACTGAGAATATTTTTGGGCTACCAGTGTTGCCGATAGAGGTTATGCTCAATTTTGTTGCTTAGGAGTTTAAAGCAGTCCAAGCGTGTGAGTTTCGAATTCAATATTAAGCTCGGTTGAGGGTAGTTCGTTCCGAATTTGACGAGGTTTCCGGTTCGAGGTTTCGATTTTGCTTGCGATTCTTGCTCGACTTGGATGCTATTCTTTCCCTTGAATTTGGGAGTTAATATCTGAATCAGTTGGCCCATTTCTAACTTCAGAACTTGTTTTGGTCCTTATTTGCTGTTAAGGTACGTTTTCTTCCCAGATCCGGTGTAATCACTGTTTTGATATAAATTGCATCATGAATCTTTAGTGTTTTTGTGTGCCATACTGCTAATATTATTAATATTTCTTCACTCGCTTTCATTTGAGCACTGTAGCTGTAACCGTGTTATTTGGAGTTGAGATCAAAATGTGTCTGTGTTTATATTGGGCTTAATATAAATTTTGGAAAAGCAGAAATGGCAATTGCTAGTTTGGACAATTTGTTGACGCGTCAGTTGATTTAAGTATCTATTATTTGTATATCTTTTCTATATGCACCCTTAAGATCACTGTTCTTTTTGATTTGACCATTTACGCATTGGTTTTGTTGATTCATTGTTTTTTTTGGCCGGATTCTCTAGTATTAAATTTTCATCCATTATATGTTCATCTGCATTTTGTTGTTAGCATGGTGTCAACGACCTTTGGCATGTGTATTGGCTTGAACAAGGAATTTCCATATTTCTAGATTGCATAATTGAAGTAAAATTCATACTTGATACAATCATATGGAAGTTCATTTAGTGCAATAAACGTGAGGCAAAGTACTTGAGGTAATATAATGTCATGTGGATTTAGAGCAGTAGATACAAATTATGCAAATGCCTAGTTGCTTTAGGCGCATTATTTTAATAATATTATCTTCCTAAATTCGGGTGTGCATTTCATGCAACCCAAATCCAAATCCCAAAACGTTGAATAAGAGCTGTCGAGGATCCGGGTGCATTTCATGTGACGTGATCCAAGAACACGCTCTTAAACGGCGTTCACTTTCGTAAAAATAACTGAAAGCGGTAAATAATCTTAAAAGTGCACTATAGGTTTGAACATGTACAAAAATTAGATTTTTAGCCATTTATAATAATTTAAGCGACCGTGCTAGAACCACGGGATCCGGGGGTGCCTAACACCTTCCCTCGGGTCAACAGAATTCCTTATTCAGAATTTCTGGTTCGCAGACTCCAATTGGGAAGTCGAAAATTTTCCTCGATTTGGGATTTAAGTTAAATCGGTGACTTGGGACACCAAAAACCAATCCTATCCCAAGTGGAGACTCTAAAAATAAATAAATAATCCCATTTCGAATAATATCACTTTAAATGGAAAAACTCCCTTATACATTATCCTTCTGGGTAGGTGTGTAAAAAAGGAGATGTGACAGCTCTGGCGACTCTGCTGGGGACCGAACCCAGAACTTTGGTTCAGGGTTCAGAATTCGAGCTTAGATATATTGTTGTATTTTATCTGATTTTTCTTCATGCTTCATGCTAAATGTGCAAAATATTGCTTTTTACCGCTTTGATATTATCTGGATTGTATATAAACTGTGCCGAAACCTTTCTCTTCTCACCTCCGGGGATGTGCTTACTGGTTGAGACTCCCTATTCTGTTAGTGTCAATACCCTGAAATAAGAAAGAGGCCGGACAAGTTACTAAGCCGGATGGCCTTTTGGTTCCCGGTACGTAGCCCCCTCCTCGACTCGAGTTGTCCGCTCGGGTACACAGTCTAGAACACATACCCAGGTTTTGAACCTAGAAGAACTTAACTTCATGCCGGATCCCTAGTAGGAACGCTTATTTGCATCACGTGCATTTTGACTTAGGGGACTCAACACAGGGGTTGGGTCCGTCTAGGACAGGTGTACCCGGAATAATGGACCATCCTGATGCATCCTACTTGTGCATTTATCTGTTTTGGACTCGCATGCTGACCGGCTTTGAATATCTGGGCAATATTGAAAAAACAAAAGAGAGAGAAAAAGAGAAAATAGCAGTGTGGAGAGTTAATTACCTATGCTAGAAAAACAATGGCCAAGTAGTGCCGAAATGCTGCCGGATTTTTGAGAAATTGAAAGAAAAAAGAAAGAAAGAAAGAAAAGTAGTTTTGTTTTTAGTTTGTCTTATGGAATAGAAAAAGGAGTTTTATTTTCCAATTAGCTTAGTTTATTTGCCACTAAAAGAAATTACAAAAAGAGTCTTGCTTTCAGAAAAAGTAAAAAAAAAACCTAAAAAAAAGGGGGTTTTAAATTTTTCGAAAATTTAAGGGGTAGTTT
>NC_031991.1:11536484-11576642 GCF_001879085.1 Nicotiana attenuata
GAGGGTAGTTCGTTCCGAATTTGACGAGGTTTCCGGTTCGAGGTTTCGATCTTGCTTGCGATTCTTGCTCGACTTGGATGCTATTCTTTCCCTTGAATTTGGGAGTTAATATCTGAATCAGTTGGCCCATTTCTAACTTCAGAACTTGTTTTGATCCTTATTTGCTGTTAAGGTACGTTTTCTTCCCAGATCCGGTGTAATCACTGTTTTGATATAAATTGCATCATGAATCTTTAGTGTTTTTGTGTGCCATACTGCTAATATTATTAATATTTCTTCACTCGCTTTCATTTGAGCGCTGTAGCTGTAACCGTGTTATTTGGAGTTGAGATCAAAATGTGTCTGTGTTTATATTGGGCTTAATATAAATTTTGGAAAAGCAGAAATGGCAATTGCTAGTTTGGACAATTTGTTGACGCGTCAGTTGATTTAAGTATCTATTATTTGTATATCTTTTCTATATGGACCCTTAAGATCACTGTTCTTTTTGATTTGACCATTTTACGCATTGGTTTTGTTGATTCATTGTTGTTTTTTTTGGCTGGATTCTCTAGTATTAAATTTTCATCCATTATATGTTCATCTGCATTTTGTTGTTAGCATGGTGTCAACGACCTTTGGCATGTGTATTGGCTTGAACAAGGAATTTCCATATTTCTAGATTGCATAATTGAAGTAAAATTCATACTTGATACAATCATATGGAAGTTCATTTAGTGCAATAAACGTGAGGCAAAGTACTTGAGGTAATATAATGTCATGTGGATTTAGAGCAGTAGATACAACTTATGCAAATGCCTAGTTGCTTTAGGCGCGTTATTTTAATAATATTATCTTCCTAAATTCGGGTGTGCATTTCATGCAACCCAAATCTAAATCCCAAAACGTTGAATAAGAGCTGTCGAGGATCCGGGTGCATTTCATGTGACGTGATCCAAGAACACGCTCTTAAACGGCGTTCACTTTCGTAAAAATAACTGAAAGCGGTAAATAATCTTAAAAGTGCACTATAGGTTTGAACATGTACAAAAATTAGATTTTTAGCCATTTATAATAATTTAAGCAACCGTGCTAGAACCACGGGATCCGGGGGTGCCTAACACCTTCCCTCGGGTCAACAGAATTCCTTATTCAGAATTTTTGGTTCGCATACTCCAATTGGGAAGTCGAAAATTTTCCTCGATTTGGGATTTAAATTAAATCGGTGACTTGGGACACCAAAAGCCAATCCTATCCCAAGTGGCGACTCTAAAAATAAATAAATAATCCCATTTCGAATAATGTCACTTTAAATGGAAAAACTCCCTTATACATTATCCTTCGGGGTAGGTGTGTAAAAAAGGAGGTGTGACAGAAGTATACACGGGTTAAGCAGTCTTCATCTATAATCGCACCCCCGAGTCCCGTACGTATTTCCTTTTCAGGAAAAGGACCAGGTGAAGGAGACTACCAAGTGCTCGAGGCTTCATGCTTCAACACTCAAACACTTGGGGGACAACATAGGATATACAGTCACATGTATCAAAAAGGCAAAAAAGATTTAGAAAATCAAGCCTAAAAGAATCAAGTACGGAGTAAAAGTTATGAAGTCATGGCATTCATCATAGTATTCTTTCCCATGCGAACAATGGCACTCATCATAGTATTCTTTCCCATAAGAACAATGGAGTCATCTCTCAAACTCTTCCTAATGTTCTGGAGCTAAAAGGACTATGTACTAAAACGGGTTATAAGGAAAAACCCCGTATCTATTTTTCTTCTTTTGTATAAATCTGTTACAAGGAAAACAGTTGCGAGAAAGTTATAGATGTAATTCAAATACATGTAAAGTAGTACTCAAAACTTGTCAAAGTCCAGAAATAAAAACTTGTCAAAGTTATTGCAAAAAAACATGTGTGTTCCTATTTCTTTTATCGTATGAGAACACCATTATGAAGTTGAGACGTCTTCTTCATTAAGTGTCAAAATATAAAAGGGCCCTTTTTTATAAAACTCATGTTATTTAGTCATCGGATTAACAAAAGCATTTTTCAAAGAAAAAATGCAGACTATTCTTTAAGTCCTTGAAAACAAAGAGACAAGAATAGAACAAACGGAAGTTTAACGATAATAAAAACTTCTTAATATTTAAAAACTAAAGACTAAAGTATAAACTTAGTCATCGAATTGTTTATACAAAATGCCCCATAGCAAGACTTGGGGACTTGTACTTCTAAAAATAAATACTAACAACCCTCAAGCGATAGCGAAGGGTTTGATTACAAAAACTTTCAAATGAGTCCAAGAGCTTTAAACACACTTTTCCAAATAGATACCTGCAAAAAGGGAATTTCAAAATAGATGTAAATTTATTTGTCACTAAGAGGAAAGGGCTGAGGAAGGATCATCAACGGGCTCAACTGGAACAGCATCGCCAACAGAAGCAGGTTGATTTTCAACCATTGGAGTATCAATAGATGAAGTTTCAACTTGACTTGCAGCAAGAGGCACGGATGAACTTGAGGAAGTGTGATACTCGTGGAAATTTCAACAGTCACGGGGACTTCAACTGCGGGAGTCTCAGCCAAAGGAGTTTCAGTCACAGGATCTCCAGCCTCGGGAGATGAAAAATCTTGGTGTAGTTGTGCTCGTTCAATGGCCTCATTCACCTTGGCTAATTCAGACTCCAGGTTGAAATTTTCTTGGCCCATTCCTACCAAGGTGTCACGACGAGACTTTAAAAAGGTCCAGCTCACCTCAATATTTGTTGACTTTTCAAGAAGTTCATAATCTCTCTCCCAAGCAGCAACTTTATTCTTAAGTTCTTCATTTTTAGCTAAGACAGAACTATAAGATGATTGAAGGGTGGTATGAGAATTCTCTAGAGCATGAACCTTGTCTACAGAAACTCGTAGTTCTTCTTGTACCCGTGAAAGGTTTTGTGCTAGCTCCCCCGCCTGCATTTCTTCTGAGCCAGCAAAGTCTTTAGAGCCCTATTTTCCTCGTTGACCTTGGACAGCTGTTCCGAAAAGGAAGATTCAAGGCATTTTTTTTCCTTCTCAGTTTGGCTTGAAGTAGCTTTAACCATTGCTAGCTCGGAGGAACCTCAATGATCACGCTCCTCATAGCAGAACCCCTACTCGAAGAGCCCACTTCTGTACTGTGGACAATGGGGGGAGGAGTGACTGAAGGAGGAGCAGTGGAAGGAGTAAAAATAATGGAGGAAGGTACGGAAGTAGTAGTTGATGAAGGTAAAGAAGCAATCACAGGAACGGAAGAGGTAAAAGAAGACAAAGGAAGTTCATTTAGAACTGGTCCTAAAGGCCCACTATCGAAACCACTGATAAAGAGCTGATTTATAGATTCATGAGTGTCAGGAGGAGGAGAAACATCATCATCGGGGATGATCACTGGAGTAATAACAGGTTCGGAAAGAGATAGGTGAGGGGAGACATCAGCCTCATTTTCAGAGATGATACGTCTCCTGACTCGTGCTCTTGACACCAGAGAACCCTTGTCTTCTTCTTCAGAATCATCTTCTTTAGCAAATTTTCTCTTTACAGATCCCAAGAATATATCTTGAACTGAGGATCCCAAGAATATATCTTGATCTGAAGAGGTGCGAGCACTTAAGGAGTCACGGGACGCCAAGGTGGCCTCTGGAGTAATTCCTTGAATGGCAAAACCTAATAGAAAAAAGGTTGAAAGTTAGAACAACAAAAATACTAAAATATATAAGGTAAAAATAGAAATCCTTACCATGAGTTTTTACTTTCGAACCATAACGGTTGGAAAGAGTTTTCCATGATCTAGCCTCCATTGGGGCAATCTTCAGTAACTATTCTACCCAACCACGAAAGTTGGGCACAGATTCAACAACACCCATGGTTGCTGAAAAGAAAAAGAAGCAAGATTAAGAAAAATAAGCAAGCCTAGGAATAAAAAGGGATGAGAAGAATTTAACACTTACGTGCAAAATTCCACTTCTCGGGGAAGCGGATGTTCTTTTCACCCACTAAACCAGCAGTGGGAGCATCAACAAATCAGGTATACCAGCCACAGTCTTTATCATCCTCGGGACTCACTAAGACCCTCTTACTCCTGGCTGCTAAACCAAACATGTCGTTTCGAAAAAGCCTAGGGGAGTAAAGATGAATTAGGTGGGGTAAAGTAAATTCAACGTCTGCCATGTTAGCAAAGTGCCTCAAACAGGCGACAACTCTCCACACAATCGGACCAATTTGACCCAAACATACATCGAAAAAACGACAAAAATCTAGAATGACCGGGTCAATGGCCGGTTTAAACACTAGAGTAAAGGGGTATGTGTAAACAAAGGAGAATCCTATTAAGTAAGATGTGATCCTTTGATTTGAGTTAGGTATAATAATTGGGAAATCGTCACTCCAATGACAGTCCTTACGAACTATGGGAGCTAAAACTTCTGTGATTTGAGTAGGAAAGGGATCAGCATGATCTAAAGAAGCAACTTGAGTTCTAAGAGACTCTCTATCATGATGAAAGGAAATTTCAGAGGGGATTATTTCCTCAACCAAAGGCTCACAAAGTGGCTCAGGAGATTCTTTATTACGATAAGAACTCCTCTGAGAATGTGAACCCCTAGTCCTAGAAGAGGGACCAGAGCTAGAAGAAGGAATTGAGGTACTACCACGAACAGATCCAAGGCTACGGAGTCTACCCCCTCTTCTGTGTCTAATCGGAGCATTGGTGAAGCTATCCAGAATGGGGGTTCTCTTAGGGTTAGGATTTGATGAATTCATGGCAGAGAGGGTTGAAGTGGAAACAGAAAATAATAAGGAGATTTCGAAAGATTAGAGCGTTTGATACGCTTTATGTGAAACAAGACAAGAAGAAAAGTTATATTTATACTAATGGATAACTGGCAAAGAGAAAAAGTACGATGATGGAAGAACCATAATGATTATAACTGTTACTTCGTGAAAAGTGAAGCCGAAAAGAAAGCCTAAAAAAGTGCTGCAAAATAGTACGACCAATAAGAGAATGACACGTGTCTAGTGCATTAAAAGGAAGTGACAATTGAAGTGTCAACTCTGTCAGAGCATTAGTGGTGACAAAAATTCTCCTTTAATGAATTCCACTTCCCAAATATTCGAACTGATGAATAAATGGAAAGTGGGGGGACTATCTGTATTGGGGACAATTTGTATTCATATATATATGATGACGTGTCCTGACACGTGGAATAGATAACGAGTTATGATTTGCCACGGTTCAAGAGTTACAAACCGGTACGGGCAGAAAGAGGCACGAGACGAGAGGCTTAGCGCCCCGTTCCTGTTTAAGCTTATTTACATACGAGCAATGAGAGAAATGAACCTGGCTAACGAAAAAGATGCAAATACGGCATTTAAAGGGTATTAAATGTTGGAGTCGTTAAGAAATATATACATTCAGTGTAATGATTATGTAAAGTTGCATTTAATGTCATTAATTACTCGTAATAGCCTCATTATGACATAGGCATAACGTGCATTCCCAAAAATTTCCAAAGGGACCTATAAAAGGAGAAATATGTAATCACTGGAGGGACAAGTGACTATTGAAATATACTCTGATTTACCAGCTTTCATACTTGGCTATTCTAAAATTTCTTTCTTTATTTACTTTTTCGATTATCAGTAACCCGATTCTTCTAATTTCTAGCTTTAACTAAAAATCTATTTTTTGGTTAAACAGTTTGGGCCTTCGTTTGAATAATGATTTGAAAAAAAAAGAGAAGAGAAGGAGAAAAGATTTCGCTGGCGGCACGAAATTAAGATACCCCCATAAGGTGAATCACATTGAGACACTATGAAATACGATTATGGGAATCACCCCGAATATTCCTTGATGTGACATAAGCCCTAGGGGCAAAAGTAATACGTAAGGAGTTTCGAGTTATCAGTGGTATATCGTAGATCAATGTTGAGGTGAATCAATAATAGACGGACAAAAGTCACAAAGTATGAGATGGGATTAGGCTATCATTCTAAAGATGAGCAGTGATGAGGGAGCATTAAAGGATATAGATTTATACATATGGAATAAGCAACGAGAGTAAGCTGGGATTTGGTAGCAGACCTCAGCAACGATAAATTAAAGTAAGAGTTATGGCAATAAATTCATACGGATGGCTAAACGGACCTATGCGATTAGATATAGCAATATTCGTGAATTCAACAAAGTACCAAGCGAAGAACTTCAGTATACTCATATATACCCAAAGGGACATCTTATCAAGCTCTACATATGAAGCCTAGAGATTGGGCACACTTACAAGGTCAAAATTGTACAGGCTGCATGATGAAAGATAGCAACAGTTACGACATTGGAAGGATTCCGACTACAAGTTGTGATGTGAGAAAGAGGCCTAAGGGGGAAATGCCCTGGACATTGGAATTATTCACAGAACAGGCGCCTAGATGGCAAGGAAAGTTCTAAAGTATTCGGAAAATATAAGTTATGAAAATGATAAGTGCATCAATCAACAATCGAGGACGAATGTTCCAAAGAGGGAAATAATGTTATGCCCCGCAGTATTACGTCGATGTTACGCTTTGCAGTATTAAGTTACGATGATTTTGAGCACGTGTTTTTTTCCCCACATGAATTACTCCTACAGAATCCCAAAGAATTGGATTTTTCTTTTAATTATTGGTTATTTTAGGAATTATTGTAGAATCTTTCTGATTATTTGCATTTTTGTCTGCATGTTTAATTTTTATTTAATTCATAAAAAATACAAAAATACATTGCATTTGCATTTGGAATTTATTTTTACATTTTTAGGTTAATTAGTGAATTAGTTGTTCCACAAAAATAGAAAAGACCACAAAAATAGTTCATTTTGCATTTTAACTATTTAATTTTGAATTTTATAGTTCTTCTTTTAATTTAGGAGTTATTATTTTTTTAAATATAATGTTAAGTAATTAGTCTAATTTGGTAAGATAATTTGGTTTAAGAATTAATTTAGGTTTTAATTTTAATTTGAAAAGAAAAGATTTTGAAATTGAAAAAGAAAAGGGAAATTAGAAATTGAAAGAGAAAATAAAAGGAATTAAAGAAACTTGGTTTGGGCCATTTAGTTAAGTTTCCCACAGGCCCAAAAGCTTTTTACCCTGAAACTCGCTCAAAGATCCGGCCCAGTCACGCTCCAAACCGATCCAAGACTTCAGCCCCAAGACCTTTGAAACGACGTAGTATGGGGGTGAGACTACGTCGTTTTGAGTTTGGAGTTTTAAAATCAATTGGGGCCCTTCATTTCTTTGTATCCAAGGGCTCAAAAGACTTGCCCCATTTTAGTGAAATCTGTTTGAAAACCTCAGAGACAGCCTAAGTCCAAACACAACCCCCATCCATCTCTCTCATCTCTTTCAAGAACCCTAGAGCGCCGCCCCAAAATGCCAACCTTCTCCGGTGGCGGCGCCGCCTCAAATCGGCCCCAAATCTACACCACAACACCCCCATGGCCTCCTCATATCAAATCCAGTACCTATATCCTTCGAATCACTACAGAACTTTCCGAATCTTGAATCAAAGTTTGAAACCCTAAAATCCTAAAACCCCAAATCGCCCTACCCTTTGAATCTGTGGCATGCATTGACCTAGGCATCTGGTTTTCGTTTTTAGAATTTTGATTCAACACAAAATCAATGTTTTTCGCTTGTTCTTGACAAAGAACAAGCGATTAGCATCGGTTTTGTTTCAATCAAGGCATCCGACGTTGTTTCAAATTTAAGTCCGTAAGTCTTCTTTCATTTTTATTTTTCTGTCCGTCTTTCTTGTTTCGTCCTCCTATTCCTCTTCTTTTTTTTTTCTCCTCTTCTTTGAGTGGTTTGTCTTCTGACTAGAAATAGTTAAAATTTTCAAACCTGGATTTTTCCCTTTGGATTGGTTTATGGTCGGGTGTATTCTATTTGCTTCCCAGTTATCTTTTCAACCTTCCAAAGCTGTTCACTGATTTCATTCATTCATCTGCTTAGCTTTTATGTTAAATCTCTGATTCTTACCTTTCTTGTTTTAGTTTTGTAGTTAGTCTAATTAGGTTTGTTTCAACTTGATAATGTAATTTAATTATAGCTCATTAGTTAGTTTAAAAAGTAAATCAGTCATTTAGCTAGATTTTTAGTTTTGAATCTTTCAAGTTATTTCTTCTTCTGTTTCTCATGAATTACCCAAAATGGATTTCTGATTTGGTTTGGGCTTTGGGGTCATTTCTGACCCATTTTCAAGAGCAGCCCATTCATTTGGGTTTAAGTCTTGGGTCAATTGGACCCGTTTGGTTCCAGGAGTAAAAACACAGGGTTTAGGGGTAGTCTAGGGATTTTAGGTAGGTGAATCTTCAGTAACTAATTTAGGAAGCTGCTAGGAAGGTGGGTTTGGGACTAACTTAGAAAACTGATTTTTAAACTAAGGACCAAGTAACAAAAATGAAAATTGGAAAAGGTTTAATGGGAAAATCTGAAGTTCATTTCTGCTTCCCTAAAGCTTCCCTATAAAAGGCCAATTGCTTCACTCTCAAGTCAGATTTTGGGGAGAATTGAAAACACTAAAAATTTAGTAAACGGCTGAGTCTCTTTCAAACTTTCAAACACTAAAATTCGTTGGATAATTGGATTTGGATTCTGGTTCTTTGTTTCCTTTTGGTTCATTAGAGTTTCTGAAAGTTTCAAGTTGGGCATCTGGGTTTTAAATTGGTTGAGCTGGTTGAAAGTTTGCTTGATTTACTGATTTGGCACTGTTACATTGCTGTTGTTTTGCTGCTACTGCTTCCTCCTAATCTCCGGCTTTTATTCTGGTTTATTTTGCTGTATTTAGGTATGTCCCTGCCTTCATTGACATGTGAAAATGAAAGGACCTGCAGCATTGCTCTTAAATTGGAAGTCTATGACGTTGCTGTTTGATTGAATGTCATGTTACCAAATCCAACCTATTCAGTATCTTCTATTCGTGTGTTGTGATTGTCCATTCTGTCTTTAGCTTTTGGGTTTTTTTCTGAAAGTTGGGAAACATGCTTTAGTTTAGCTTATTTGTTTGTATATTGATGGGGAATGCTATTTGGGACGTGTGGATTGTAGATCTGTTAAGCTGGTTTTGAATCGTTTTGGTATGTATTTGAACTTTATTTTTATTGTATTTGATGTTAAAACTCATGATTGTCCGATGTCAATTTCACAAGGTTCTGTTGATATGAGGTTTAATTGAGGTTCTTATTCTCATGTCATTGTTTTAAGTTAGCTTGGGGTTTTAAAATTAATGTGGCATGCTGTCTAGATTGGTGTCATTAATGCAATCGAATTCAAACAATGGTTTTCTTTAAAAACTGTGCTATGGTTTAGTAATGCCCCAGCTCTTTAGCTTGTTGCTGTATTTGATGAAATTTAATTGGGTTTAGCTTGTAGTTTTAAGTTCAAATACGTACTGCTTTTCTCTGAAGGGATTCGATCTTGAGTCCCAGATCTTCAACATTTTCCTTTCATCAGACTTGAGCTCATCTTGCGCCCAAACCTTGAGCCCTTTTGAAAATAGGAGTTCTAGGCCTTATTATGTTTGGGCCGGTTGTTTTTCGAACCCATTTCCCTGTTTAATTGCTGCTGAAAGCTTTGTCAATAACGGGTCTGTTTCAAAAAATCTGAAAGCCCAATGTTTCTCTATGACTAGTAATTGTGCAATCAATAGCTCTTAGTTACGGTGTTTAAAAATAATTTGTTTGTTTAGAGTGAGGTGTGCCATATAAAAAAACATCAATAGTGTATGGCCCTCATGATTTTAAAAATAAGAAATCATTTGAACATTATATTTGAGGCGTGCCATATTAGCCAAGATATAATTGATGGCCTCAAAAGTAGTTCGAACATCCTTTGAAATTAGAATCGAGGTGTGCCATTAGTTGAATTTTTCCATGGCCCTCGCAAACTTGATAGTGCGTAGATGCTTTAGGCGCGCTATTTATATTAATTTCCTTAAACTCGGGTGTGCATTTTATGTGACCCAACCCCATTCTCAACAACGTTAAATAAAATGTGTCGTGGATCGTGGGTGCATTTCATGTGACGTGGTTCAAGGCGTGTTTTAAATAACGTTGAATCTTCCCAAAATTAATTAAAAGTGGTTAATAAGTTAAAATATACAGCTAAAACATGTATTAAAATCAGATAATAGGCCAATTATAATAGTTTAAGCGACCGTTCTAGAACCACGGAACCCGGGAATGCCTAACACCTTCTCCAGGGTTAACAGAATTCCTTATTCAGAATTTCTGGTTTGCAGACTTCAAAAGGAAAGTCAAATTTCCTCGAGTTGGATTTAAAAATAAAACGGTGACTTGGGACACCAAATAAACTATCCCAAGTGGCGACTCTGATAAATAAATAATCCCATTTCGAATAATGTCACTTAAATTGGAAAAACTCCCTTATATACCCCTTCAGGCGAGTAAAAAGGAGGTGTGAAAGCTCTGGCGACTCTGCTAGGGACAGTAAACCCAGAACTCCGGTTCAGGGTTTAAGAATCCGAGCTTAGAATAACTGTTATATTTTGGCTTTATTCATTATCTGATTTTTACATATTTGGAGCCTAATGTGCTAAATGCCGCTTTTTACCGCTTTGATATTATATGAATTGTATATAAACTGTTACGAAAACCTTCTCTTCTCATCTTCGAGGATGTGCACGCTGGCGTGACTCCTCTTTCTGTTAGTGTCATACCTTGAAATAAGAAAGAGGCTCGGACAAGTTACAAAGCCGGATGGCTTTTTGGTTCCCGGTACGTAACCCCCCCGGCTCGAGTTGTCCGCTCGGGTACACAAATCTAGAACAATATACCCAGGTTATTACCTTAGAATAACTTAGCCTCATGCCAGATCCCTAGTAGGAACGTTTGTTTGCATCATATGCATTTGACTTTGGGGACTCAACACAGGGGTTGGGTCCGTCTTGGACAAGTGGACCCCAAAATCAAAGACCATCCTAATGCATATTTTACATGCTACTTGTGCAATTATTTGCTTCGGTTTGCATGTTGACCGGTTGCTAGAATAGGGAAGGAATTGGGAAAAATAAAATTGAGGTATGAGAGAATTGATTACTCGCCTTTGAAAAAAAATCCTGGTGTCCAAAATATGTTGAAACTCTGTCGAAAATTTGAAAAAAGAAAAGAAAAGAAAGAATTTGGTTTTAAAAGTTTCATGTCTTTTCTCTAGTTTTACTTTGTCAAAACTGACCGAACTACGCAAGTTTGATTCTCACCGGATGTGGGATAATAGGCAACCCCCACCGGGTCCAACTCTATTTTTGCAAAAATAACCTAAAAAGGAAGTGTTGTTATTCTGTCTTAAATAAAATTAGGTAGTGTCGTTCCTGTCTAAATAGCCTAAATGTCCCCGAAAGGACGCCGAAAGGCTGTTTTTTCAAGAATAACCACCTACTCCCTTTTTTCAAGTTTTTGGTTACTTAGCAAGCACAACCCTAAAATCTTCCCTTTGTAAGTGCCGAAGGGCCGTATTTGCGAAAGTAGCCGTGGTATTTAAATATTTGCAAAAGTGACCTTTTGTAAAATTCGCTGTGTTTTAAACCAATCACCTTAATTTAAATGTACAGGATGAAAACGAGTCAAAACTTGCCAATGATTGTCATGACCAAGATTCCTTTGGAACTGTATATGTGGTGGGAAGATTTGGGTAAATCAGGACAAGATATGGTCAATCTCTACTTGGGGGGTCTCACCGGGTTATTGAAGATCAGGCCTAGAGGAGACATAATAAAGGCACTGGTTACATTTTGGGACCCAGCTCACAACATGTTTCATTTCTCGGATTTTGAACTCACACCACTTTGGAAGAGATAGTTGGGTATATTGGGAGCACTGAAACTCTGAAACACAAGTATTTGGTCGCTCCAAGAGTTGTTACTCCACACAAGTTTCTAGATTTGCTAAAGATAAGCAGGGGGTCCAATACCCAGATATGGCAGTTGGTTTTTCCACTCCGCAGTTCATATACCACCGATACGGACACATAGGGGAGTTCAACAATCCAGAAAGAAAAATTGTAGCAAAGGGAATCGCCTAAAATGGGAAGAACACAGGTCCTTCGCTTTTATGGTGGTATTTTTGGGTCTTCTAGTGTTCCCCAGGAAAGATGGGAATATCGATATAAGGTAGCTGGGGTCATCGGCACTTTGCTTACTCAGGCCAAAAGCACCCTCCCACCCATAGTAGTGTCTAAAATCTTCCGAGCTCTCACAGCCTGCAAAGCCCGAGGAGACTTTTTTGAAGGGTGCAACTTGCTGCTACAAATGTGGATGATTGAACACCTATGTCATCAATACATGAACTATGGGTCGACGGGGAAAAGTTGCATAGGGGAGTTTTATACAAGGGTCGACGGGTTTAACATGCTAGAAGGGGTCACAGAATGGATATCACGCCTCCGTTCCGTCACTGCAAATCAAATAGAATGGACGTTCAGTTGGCTTCCTATTGATGAGATCATATACATGCCAGCTACAGGGCCTTATTTCCTCCTGATGGGTCTCAGAAGTATCCATCCTTATGCCCCATATCGGGTTTTGAGACAGCTAAGGAGATGTCAAATCGTGCCCAAAGATGATGACCTTAGCCTCCATGTTGTCGAGATCCGTTCTGATGGGCAATTTCACGAAACAGTAGTTCGCCAGATTTGGAGTGAATGCCAATCTCTAACAGCAAATACCCGAGTGTGTGATCTATCCAGAGGTGAAGTCTCACCCGATTACCTCGCTTGGTACAAAAGGGAAGTTGAGTTTGGAAGGCCAGCTAAAATACCCTACCTCCAAGAGTTTGTCGAGGCATCACAAGAATAGTGGGAGCGGTTGGCAAAAGAAAATGAATATCGGGCCACCATAAGCAGGTTAGAAGGACAGATCAGAGACCTCAAGTTCGCTAGTAATGTGCAAGCCGCTGCAGATGAGGGTGAGAAGAAAAAGTTAGCACAAGAAAAGGAAACCCTCCGGGCCTAGATCCAAAGGATGAAGATAGCTGCGAAGAATCCGGAAAGAAGCAGAGCAGATGAAAAACTCATTAATGGCCTTAGGAATAAAATATGTGAGTATGGGAATGATCTAGAAAAATCCGAAAGCAGTTTGGCAAGAGTCAGAGCACAGTTGGCAAAGAATGCTGAGGGGCGGGCAAAGTTTGTTCAACAGATGAAAAGAAAATATGAGGGAACAATCATCGATTTGAAGAGAAAGCTAACTACTCTTGAAAATGAGGCGGCCAAACAGGCTAGGAACTTTAAAGCCGAAAGGGAACATTGCTATGCTTTGATGGCCCAGATGGAGGAAGATATGCAACAGTTGCAGAATCAGAACCATCATGACACCCAAGTGTTAGAAGCTCGGAATCAGCAAATCGGGCGTTTGCTTCAAGAAAAGGGTATTATTCGAGAGAGGGTGAGAGCAATTGCCGACTACATCGTCATGAAATGCCACGCATGTGAGGACATGACTCGAACCACTTTCTTTGCTGCAGTAATGACATTTGTCCGCCAAATAATGAGTGATCTGGAGCGCCTTCAAGGGGATCTTGCACATAGGCCCGTGGCAAGACCGAATGATGTCCCACGGCCCCCAGGAGTCGAAGCACTTATGTACTCCTGATTTTCATTTATCGAGTCTCTATTTCAGTTTTAGTTTAAAATTTGTTTTGAGTTTGTTTGTTGTTTTTAAAATTCCAAGAAATGAGTATGTTGGAGTCTTTTGTAATAGAAAAGTTTAGGAGTTTAATTAATGAAAATTGGAAATTCCCTAAAAACTATTTCTTTATTTTTTTCGCATTTATTTTCTTGAACTATGTAATGATCTGATTCATGCAGTGTCGTGATACATAGGCAATCCTCATCGGATCCGGTCATGATTTTGTGAATAACTCAAATAAAAAAGGAATACGGAAGGAAAGAACCAAAAGAAAAAACCAAAAAGAGAGAAAAAGAGAGTCAAAGAAAAACTAAAAGAAAAACAAAAAAGGGGCAAAGCAAGAAATGATAGGAAAGAAAAGAGAGGAAATAGGAATAAGAGGAGAAGCGTTAAAGAGCCAAAGTGGAAAAATAAACGAAAGAAGGGATGAAACACGCAACCGTTGCAAAACATGTAGAAACACATTTAACTGTATAGGTGCATGACACCCCAATGTGCGATTCCCTATGTGTTAATTGTCTCACACTAAACGGTTTGTTGTGTTTGTATCCAGTCAGGCTCTATAGTAAGGTGGTTGGTTTTGTGGTACTCTGGCTTCACATCCTTACTTCACAAGGTCAAAGGGAAGTGTTGAAATGTCATCTGAGGGTCATCTACCAACAGTTCCTATCCCCGAGGATAGCCCAACCTCGGCCATCCCAACTTCAGAATCGGCCGCTGCTAAGGAAAATAGAATTCTGCATCTTCGCATGATGGAAATGTGGGACGCCTGGTCCAATGGTAGGGAACCACCAAGTGCGATCCCTGGATTCCCCGAGCTACTTCCCAGGGCAAGTGACACCTCCAACGTCCCCATAAGTTACCCGAATACTCCACTTGGATATCCTACCATTTCGGCTCACTTTGCTGGAACACCTTCTGAGGTTTGCCCCCAGGTGTTGATGTCAGGCACAACCTCCAATATATTCACTGCGCAACCTTCTTTAGCCCCAGCACAACCCACTCTGCCAAGGCCAAACTTTGATCCATCGCCTTTCACCTTTCAAGTGCCATCTTTCCCGCTGGAACCTACCCAGTTTACTACCAATGCATACCCTCAGCCACCCCGATACGAGTTTACCGCGGGGCAGGAGAAAACCACAAAAAATCCTAAACAAGAGGAGATTACCAGAAAGATGAGGAGCATGGAGCAGAGTCTAAAAAATTTACAGGGTTTGAGCGGGCAAAAGAGCGTATCCTACGCTAACATGTATATGTTCCCACACGTACATTTACCCCCAGGTTTCAAAACCCCGAAGTTTGAAAAGTATGATGAGAATGGGGATCCCATAGCCCACCTCAATAGGTACTGTAATCAATTGCGGGGAGCAGGCAGAAAAGAGGAGCTTGTCATGGCTTACTTTGGACAGAGTTTGGTCGGCATTGCTTCTGAATGGTATATGGATCAAGATATATCTCATTGGCATATCTGGGACGACCTGGCTCGGGACTTTGTCAGGCAGTTTTAATATAACATCGACATTTCCCCTGATAGGAATTCATTGTCAAATCTAAAGAAGAAGTCCTCGGAAAGCTTCCGAGAGTATGCTGTCAAATGGCGTGAACAAGCGGCCAGAGTCAAACCTCCAATGGACGAAATAGAGATGGTTAGTGTTTTTCTTCAAGCCTAAGAGGCTGATTATTATCAGAACATGATGTCTGCGATGGGGAAGCCGTTTGCCGAGGCCATCAAAATCGGTGAAATGGTTGAGAATGGTTTAAAAAACAGGGCGAATATTGAGTCAGTCTGCTATAAGGGCTACCTCCCAAGCAATTCAAGGTGGGTCTGGAGGCCTAGAAAAACGAAAGAAGAAGGAAGAAGCGGCAATGGCAACTTCAAGTGTAAGAAAACCCTGTCCATCGAGACCTTATTTCCCTGAAAAAACACCATATCATTACTATCCCCATCAGGATGTGGCCTGCGCTATGGTTCCTCAGCCATACGCAGTGATGAATGCCCAAACCTACGTTAGGCCACAACAACAATTCAATCAAAACTGAGCTCCATTTCCCAAAAATCAACCTCCTCGCCAAGCTCAGCATAATCCCCGACCTCCACAAAACAACTTTCCCTACAATGCCCGTGCCCGGGAACCACCCAAGATGGCAAATTTCACACCCATTTGTGAGTCATATTCCAACCTTTTCCCAAAACTTGTCCAGATGGGTTTGTTGCAGCCCGTACCCCATACCAGGCAGAATCCAGCGTCGCCCGCGTACAGAGCCGGTACTCGATGTGCTTACCACTCAGGGGCGGAAGGGCATGATAAAGATGACTGTTGGACCCTGAAAAGGGCTGTGGAAAATCTGATAGAACAAAAGAGAATAGTGCTAAAGGATGAAGACGTTCCTAATGTAACCAACAATTCATTACCAGCTCACAACAACGGGCCGGTTATTGGAATGATCTGTGAAGATAGAGAGTTTAACCCAGCTCTAAAAGCCATCATTGCCATAGCCAATGTGGAAAAGAAGCCAAAGGTTGCTGTAAAACAAGACAAAGGGGAGAAGAAGAGTTAAGTCACCCCTCAAAATACAGAAAAGAAAGTGGAAACCGAAACTGGGGCAGCGCCCCCAAAAGATGCCGTTCTCTATGTTCTCCGGGGCCTCAAGAAAGAACAAATGTCATTGAGTCCTCCAAGAAGGTTTAAGCTAAACAAGGGATCTAAAATGTATGTGCCTAAAGGGACCTACGTGGTGCGGGGGGCAGTAATTTCATCAAGGCTGAATGAGCCCGTGGTTATTGGCCACGCACCGTAGTGGCCCATGACAGACCCCACTGTCATCCTATGGAATTACAACAAGGTGGTAGTAACCTACAAAGGAAAAGAAGTCTCGGGAGAAGCAAAGGAAAATAACCCGGCTAAGAAATACCTCAATCTGGAGGAAGTGAATAATGCCACGGAGAAACGTTTCCCACTCAAGAAGCCAGTGAGTGCTGAAGAAGTAGAAGAGTTCTTCCAAAAAATGAAAATGGCAGACTACGAGATAATTGACGAACTCCGGAAGTCCCTTGCTCAGGTCTCTTTGTTGTCTCTGCTAATGAATTCAATTGAACATCAGAAAGTATTGATCAAAACCCTCAATGAAGCGTATGTACCCATTGAATCCACTGTGGAACAGTTGGAGAGGATGGCGGAAAGGTTTGTTGCAATCAATCAGATCTCTTTTAGCAAGAATGATTTGCCCCCGGAAGGGGCCGCCCAAAAAAAAGTCCTTCATCTGACAGTTAAAAGTGAGGGATATTATGTGAATAGGGTCATGCTGGATGGTGGTTCTAGAGTAGATATTTGCCCTCTCTCAACTCTGAAAGGAATGGAGATCGGTACTGAGAGAATCAGGCCCAACAACGTTTGTGTGCGTGCCTATGATGGCATCAAGAGAGATACCATAGGTGAGATTGATCTAATTCTGACTATTGGTCCGGTGGATTTTGAGGTGACCTTTCAGGTCCTAGACATAGATACTTCTTATAATTTCCTCTTAGGAAGACCTTGGATTCACGCAGCAGGGGATGTACCTTCCACTCTCCACCAGATGGTGAAATTTGAACATGAGGATCAAGAGATTGTAGTCCATGGGGAGGATGAGCAGTCGATTTACCGGGACCCATCGGTCCCATGTCTCGAAGCCAGAGAAGGTAGTTTAGCATATAGTTTATCAAGCTTTTGAAGTGGTGATCGCATAACAATGTGAAGAAAGAAACCCTTGTCCTCAACCCTTTCTCTCAAATGCGTCAATTATGGTTGCCAAGGAAATGATCAGGCATGGTCATAAACCCGAGAAGGGGCTCGGGATGTCATTGCAAGGAATCAGCTAACCTATCACTCTGGCTGCTAGCGAGAGGTTCTTTGGGGTAGGTTTCCAACCCACGCCAGCTGATGAAAAATGGGCAGATAAACGAAAGAACAATGGCTGGGTCTTGCCTCAGCCAATTCCGCATCTTTATAGAACATTTGTCAGGCCCAAGTACAATGAGGAAGAGGAAGATGAGACCTTCACGGCCGAGGAAATTGAAGAAATCTGTGGGGCTATGAGGCAAATGCTGTATGAAACCCACATTGTTCAGTCGGGAGAAGGCTCCAGCATCGCTGAGGTGCTATACATGGGACCCAATGCCAAGTTTCAAAATTGGAAGGCTACTCCGTTCCCAATCAGGCGGGAATCCCGGTAGTCCAGTCCTGTCACTTTTCTACATCACGAGTTATTTCAGGATGTAACTCGGATGTTTCTTTTAGTTTCGTGTCTTTAATTTCCAATGTAAACCCTGTTATCTTCAAAATTCAATGAAATGAAATCAATATTTCATCGTTCATCTCTCTTTATTCTTTCAGATTTTGTTATTTTTCTCTCTTATTTCTTCTTTTAGTTCAAATAATGCGAATTTAAATAACATGACATGCTTGCAGACTTCATGCCCAAATCCAAACGCGCTGTCTAATTGTGAAATAATGAACCAAGAACCGGAATATGACGAAGAAGAGGCTTTTAGGGAAATAAATCGTGAATTGGAACAATTTGAGAATAAACCTAAGCCGAACTTAAATGATACCGAGCCGGTTAATTTGGGTTGTACTGAAGAAGTCAAAGAAATCAAGATAAGCATTTGCACAGATGAAAAAACATGGGATACGTATCCTGATCCAACTATTGTTTGAATTCAAAGATATGTTTGCTTGGTCATATGATGACATGCCAGGACTAAGTGTCGATTTGGTGGTTCACAAGTTGCCAACATACCACGATTATCCCCCTGTCCAGCAAAAGCAAAGAAAATTCAAAACTGATATCAGTGACAGGATTAAAGAAGAGGTCACAAAACAGTTGAAAGCGGGGGCGATCCGAGTTGTTTCGATACACCACATGGTTAGCCAATGTAGTTCCAGTGCCAAAGAAAGATGGAAAAACTCGAGTGTGTGTGGACTACAGAGATCTGAATAAAGCAAGTCCCAAGGACAACTTCCCTTTGCTGAACATTCACATCCTCGTTGACAACTGTGCCAAACATGAGATACAGTCTTTTGTGGATTGTTATCCTGGATATCATCAGGTCTTGATGGATGAAGAAGATGCGAAAAAGACAGCCTTCACCACACCCTGGGGCACCTATTGTTACAGGGTCATGCCTTTTGGTTTGAAGAACGCCGGGGCAACGTACATGAGGGCCATGACTACCATCTTTCATGACATGATGCACCAAGAAATCGAGGTGTATGTGGACGATGTGATCATCAAATCCTGAACACAGGACGACCATGTTCGGGTGAGGAAGTTCTTTGAGCGGCTGCGTAAGTATGATCTGAAGCTGAATCCGGCCAAATGTGCATTTGGGGTTCCATCTGTCAAGCTCTTGGGATTTATAGTCAGTCTAAGGGGCATCGAGTTATACCCAACAAAGATAAAGTCTATTCGAGATTTGCCCCCTCTAAGAACCAAGAAAGAGGTTATGAGCCTGCTGGGAAGGTTGAACTACATTAGCCGATTCATAGCTCAGTTGACATCCACATGTGAATCCATCTTCAAGCTGTTAAAGAAAGATGCAGCAGTCAAATGGACGGATGAGTGTCAAGAAGCCTTTGACAAAATCAAAGAATACCTGTCGAACCCGCCAGTCTTGGTCCGACCCGAACCTGGGAGGCCTTTGTTTTTGTACCTGACAGTTTTGGAGAAATCTTTTAGTTGTGTCCTCGGGAAACATGATGAGACCGGGAAGAAAGAGCAGGCAATCTACTATTTGAGCAAAAAGTTCACAAGCTATGAAGCCAAATACACCCTGTTGGAAAGAACTTGCTGCGCCCTAACTTGGGTCGCTCAGCAGCTTAGGCATTATCTGTTAGCCTATACCACCTACCTCATCACCAGGTTGGATCCTTTAAAATACATATTCCAGAAGCCGATGCCCACGGGAAGGTTGGCAAAATGGTAAATCCTGCTCACTGAGTTCGACATAGTCTATGTCACTCGCACGGCAATAAAAGCTCAAGCCCTCGCATATCACATGGCTGAAAACCTTGTTGATGATGAATATTAGCCTTTGAGTACCTACTTTCCGGACGAGGAAGTAAGCTTTGTTGAGGTAATTTCGGAAGACGCCAATGCTTGGAAAATGTTCTTCGATGGAGCGGTGAACGCAAAAGGTGTCGAGATTGGGGTAATTTTGATCTCGCCCACTGGTCAGCATTATCCAACCACAGCTTGGCTTCGGTTTTTCTGCACAGACAACACTGCCGAGTATGAAGCCTGCATTATGGGCATGAATATGGCAATTGATCAAGATGTGAAAGAGTTGGTAATTATGGGAGATTCGGATCTAATTATCCGAAAAGCTCAGGGAGAATGGGAGACCCGAGATGTCAAGCTTATCCCCTACATGCAACATGTGGAAGATCTTAGCAGGCGGTTCAAGTCAGTCGAGTTCAGCTACATTCCTCGTTTTCACAATGAGTTGGCCGATGCAGTCGCTACTTTGGCTTCGATGTTGCCATATCCACGGAATCTCCATATTGACCCTTTGGAAATCCAAATCCGAGAAAGGCACGATTACTGCAGTACGGCTGAGGCAGAACCAAATGTTCAACCATGGTATCATGATATCAAGAGATTTCTGAAAACTAAAGAATATCCTGATCAAGCCAGTGGACACCAAAAGAGAACTGTTAGATGACTTGCAAGCGATTTCTTCTTGAGCGGTGAGGTCTTATACAAAAGGACTCCAGATCTCAACTTATTAAGATGTGTTGACACTGAAGAGGTCGGAATAATCATGTATGAAGTGCACGCAGAAGTGTGTGGACCCCACATGAACGGGTATGTTTTGGCAAAGAAAATCCTCCGGGCAAGCTATTATTAGATGACTATGGAAAAAGATTGCTTCAGTTTCATCCGGAAATGTCATAAGTGTCAGGTGCACAGTGACTTGACTCATGCACCGCCTACAGAACTGCATCCCATGTCATCACCTTCACCATTTGTTGCCTGGGGCATGGACGTCATTGGGATCGAGCCAAAAGCTTCAAATGGGCATAGATTCATAATGGTCGCTATTGACTACTTCACGAAGTGGGTTGAAGCAATTACTCTCAAATCTATCACCAAGAAAGCTATGGTAGACTTTGTGCATTCTAATCTCATCTGCCGTTTCAGTATTCCTACAACTATCATTACAGATAATGCTGCAAACTTGAATAGTCACTTGATGAGGGAGGTATGTGAGCAGTTTAAGATCAAGCATCGAAATTCTACTCCTAATTGGCCCAATGCCAATGGCGCAGTCGAATCAGCAAACAAAAACATCAAGAAGATTCTGAGAAAGATGATCCAAAGTTCCAGGCAATGGCATGAAAAGTTGCCATTTGCATTGTTGGGATATCGCACTACTGTGCGCACATCAGTCGGAGCAACCCCGTATCTTTTGGTTTATGGCACTGAAGCCGTAATACCCGCAGAAGTTGAAATCCCTTCTCTTGGTATCATTGTTGAAGCTGAAATTGAAGACACTGAGTGGGAAAAAACCCATGTAGAACAGTTAACCCTGATTGATGAAAAGCAAATGGCCGCAGTCTGCCATGGGCAATTGTATCAACAAAGAATGGCTCGTGCCTACAACAAGAAAGTGCGGCCTAGAATCTTTGAAGTGGGGCAACTCGTTTTAAGGCGTATTCTCCCCCATCATCAGGAAGGAAAAGGAAAGTTTGCTCCTAACTGGAAAGGACCATACATTATCAGAAAATTGTTGCCAAAAGGGGCGTTGTACCTAAGAGACATTGAATGAAATGACCCTGAAACAGCTATAAATGCAGACGCAATCAAAAGGTATTATGTCTAAGCCTTCTGCAGCGATAACATTATTCGATTGGGATGATGAAGGCTTTCATTCTTGCTACCCTAAACACTCTCATCCTTTGCTAACCCTTTGAGCCGGTTACCTTTCTTTCATTACCCTCTTTGGAACTTGAAGACGTTTGTAAAAAAAAGAAGAAAAACATCAAAAAAGAAAAAAAACAACAAAACAACAAAATAAAATGTTTCCATGAACTACGTTCGACTTCATTCCGAAATGATACGTATGCAGCCTCTCTCTGGGGTTCAGTCAACAAAAATCCAATTTCCCCCAAATAGTGAAACTAGGGAAGATGTTATAATGGTTCGGTGATGATCTCGTCTGAAAGGTTCCAAAGCTGTAATTCGATCCAATTTCTTTTACCCAAACCTTGTTCAAGTCCTTCCGATCAATTGGTGAACGGTGCTCAAAATCGGAGAATGCAGTTGTTTGGATCTAATGCAATCAAGATGAGAGAAATAAAATGAGACTCTTATTGGTGAAAACCCACGGGCACCGTAAGTCGACGGTGAGCAGATAAATTGAAAATGAGAGAGTCTTGTTAGTGAAAACTCGTAAAGAGCACTATAAGGCGACGGTGAGAAGAGAAATGAGAGAGGTCGATTGGCAAAAACTCGCAAAGGGCGTCGTTGATCGAAAAGAAGAAATCCCTCAACACCATTGGCACTGAAAGAGTCTTGGCAAGGTTTCTCGGTTTTAAAACATGGGTCGCAATGTGTTTATGGGAAGTTGGATAGTTGTGCAGATCGGGCATCCAGTCCAAGAAGCATGTCATGTCTATTGAAGTCTGCATGCACTCCAGATAAGTCCTTCTTTCCTCCCCGAAAGGGACACTTCTCTTTAAATTCACTTTCTCGTCTTTTGTTTACTTTTCTTTGAATCCCTTTCGGTATGACTCTGTTCCGGAACTAATACAAAGAAAAGGTGGCAAGATTGGTTTTACGGGGTTCTGCTTAATAAAAGACAAGTCCCAAAGAAAAGTACCCAACCTCAGTGGGTGCATCAAGTCGATCCCGGCTGGCCATGAGGGTCGATGCTCTAAAATCAAAGTTATTGAAAAACGAAAGAAATCCAAAGTCAAGTTCCCATTAGAGGCAGAATAAAATGAAAGGGCCAAAACCCCATACGAGTGAACCGTCATTTGGAAAGTTTGGAAATTTGAGTTTCTCGGTTTAAGGAGAGAGATCAATCTTCAGAAAAGCCAGCAATAAGCAGAGGTTCTCGCCAAAAAAGTGGGCCGAGATCAAGTGATCAAAAACAATCAAAGCCACAAATCCAACCACCGTTTCAAACTAACAATTTTTGTTGTTTTAAAATGTGAAACGGGTGCAATTCAATGCAACCGTGCAAGAAGCAGGTGCAACCAAAAAGGAAAAAGAAGTGCGCAAGTGCTAGAAATAGCTTTGTAGCAACAATCCATAAAAAGGGAAGTCCCCTCCAAGTTTTTCCCACATTTACTCATTCCGTGAAATAAAAAAATGAAATTGAAATGAACAAAAAAAGATAAGAAGAAAATTAAAACAAATGGTAGCTTAGGACCCCAATCTCTACTTTTACGCCTTTTGCCAACATACGGTCTCCAACCCCTAGTTGAGATTTTAGACATAGGGTCTCCATCCCCTAGTCGCATTTTGCCAACATAGGGTCTCCAACCCCTAGTTGAGATTTTAGACATAGGGTCTCCATCCCCTAGTTTCCTTTTGCCAACATAGGGTCTCCAACCCCTAGTTGAGATTTTTAGACATAGGGTCTCCAGCCCCTAGTCGCCTTTTCCCAACATAGGGCTCCAATCCCTAGTCGCCTTTTGCCAACATAGGGTCTCCAACCCCTACTTGAGATTTTTAGACATAGGGTCTCCATCCCCTAGTCGCCTTTTGCCAACATATGGTCTCCAACCCCTAGTCTCCTTTTGCCAACATAGGGTCTCCAACCCCTAGTTGAGATTTTTAGACATAGGGTCTCCATCCCCTAGTCGCCTTTTGCCAACATAGGGTCTCCAACCCCTAGTTGAGATTTTAGACATAGGGTCTCCATCCCCTAGTCGCCTTTTGCCAACATAGGGTCTCCAACCCCTAGTTGAGATTCTTAGACATAGGGTCCTCATCCCCTAGTCGCCTTATGCCAACATAGGGTCTCCAACCCCTAGTTGAGATTTTAGACATAGGGTCTCCATCCCCTAGTCGCCTTTTGCCAACATAAGGTCTCCAACCCCTAGTTGAGATTTTTAGACATAGGCTCTCCATCCCCTAGTCGACTTTTACCAACATAGGGTCTCCAACCCCTAGTTGAGATTTTCAGACATAGGGTCTCCATCCCCTAGTCGCCTTTTGCCAACATAGGGTCTCAAACCCCTAGTTGAGATTTTTTAGACATAGGGTCTCCATCCCCTAGTCGCCTTTTGCCAACATAGGGTCTCCAACCCCTAGTTGAGATTTTTTAGACATAGCGTCTCCATCCCCTAGTCGCCTTTTGCCAACATAGGGTTTCCAACCCCTAGTTGAGATTTTAGACATAGGGTCTCCATCCATGTTGTTTTAAACGTTAATGCCACACAATAGGGGGGGGGGGGGGTTGATTTGTGTGGTACCCAATTTATGCTTTACTACTCTATAGAAGAACCTGGTTCTTCTAGGTGTTCCAACTACTACTGTTTGCGGAACAATAAATACTGAAAGTATAGAACACAGAGATTTTTACGTGGAAAACACCTGGCTCAAAAGGTGAAAAAACCACGACCTACTACTCAGTAGGATTTTCCCAAACTTCCACTAAAATCACTGAGCCAAAACAACATTTACAAAACTCTTTGTAAACCTAAGGATTAACTTTAAACCCGCTGTAGCACACAACCTCAACTGTTGCGACAACTTCAAGTTAGCTATAACTTGAACACTCTAAGTACCTAATACAATTGCTTCAATGAAAGCTGAAAGGTACAATTTTAAACCACCTACTACAATTGAACTATAATAAAAGAAAGACACAATAGAACTGATTCTTCTATCTCGTTCAAGTAGCTTCAGGAGTGCACACTCAAATCTCACATAAATTGCTTGCAAAATTGCCTTGCTCTTTTGCTCTCAATTTAGTTTAACTTCTGCGTTTGTGCGATTTCTGTAAAAGAGAACAATCACTATTACTTAATAGGTTAGTAATTAGAGTTTGATTGGGACTCAATTGCTGCTCTTCTATCGCAGAACAGTTCACGATGATATCAAATTCTAACACTATCTTTATCCTGGATTGTGTTCTCTTCATATAAGGAGACTTTTCTCTCCTTATCTAATATGCAACCTCTTCGATCAGATCAGGAGATATTGCTTCTTTATCAGTAGGACTTATCTCCTTCACGTGCCTCTCACATGTATAGGTTGATCATGACTGTGCTTTACAAGATGGACCTTGTTTACCGTGAAAATGGTAACAACAATTAAATTTATAAATGGGATTGTAAAAATACGTGATCTATTCCCGGGCTAGTCTGAAAGGGTGATTAATACTAAATATGGAGTAAAACGGAAAAGATCAAGCTAGCCAAAAATGATAATCGAACCAGTAAGGGATTTTCCCGAGCTTAGGACAAGCCAGTAGATACCTCGGGGCCAGGCCTCGATCCTACCTCGGGCCTGTCAAAGATAACCTTATCGAGGGTAATCGGGAAGGGGATAATAAATAAGTATATGCGTATAAGGCTTTATACCGTCAATCTTGAGCTAAATGACGAAGAACAAATGAAGAACAATAAAATGTTAGGGCGACCTCGGGGTCGAAGAACACTGATATTTTAGAAGAAAGAGAGAGAGAGAGATATTATTGCTTATTGGAGAAGTGTAGCAACATCAGTCCTTTATAAGGTGGGGCCAGTCCCCCTTATATAGGCGAGGGGACTCAATAAAATACGCATATATTATTTACAAGGGTGGAAAGATGGGATGGCCTATCGCCCGTCATCTCAGTAGGTCACAGATAGACCGGCCCTGTCAGGCGTAGCCGTGCGCTCCGGCGTCATCTTCTCTTACCCTGACCTCGAGCCCTTCTTCTTTTGATTTGGACCTCGATGAGCTCGGAGGTCGAGGACTCGATCACAGGTTCTATCCTCGGGATCTCGAGGGAGGCTTCCCAACTTGTCTTGATAGTAAAAAATCAAGTCTTTTGATTTTTACCGCGTACAGATAGTCTCCGCGTTTCCCATGACGAAGTGATGGTAAATGATTCTGAAATTCGACTCCTCGAGCACCTTTTGGCGACGCTATAATGACGATTCAAATCGGGGTGCGCTTTTCCGTAATCGATGGCGTGCCTCACAGGCCTTTACTCGATATCCTATCGCTTCCGCTCCTCGAGGCAAAAGTGATGCCGTTGGTTCATTTTTTAAGGACGTAGTAATTACACCCGTCGATCAGTCTTTTAGGGCATCGATGACCGTGTCGTTTTCTCCTTATAAATGAAGGCATTTTGTGGTGTTGCATATTTTCATCTCGACACTTCCGTTGATATGTTTTGCTTCTTCCTTCCCATCGTCTTCTTTTTGTCATCGAGCATCATGGTGGGAACCTTCCGTCTTGAAGCTGTGTGGAGGGGATCTTTCCGGGCCACATCGAGGCCTCCCGCCAGGGTCTACCTTTATTGAACATAAGCATATATGTTGGCCGCTGCTGCTACCATTGGCTCGAAATGATGATGGGAGGAGAGTTGGTTTCACCTTTGTTTAGACGGTTGTTCGGATTATGCACCGCTGCTCAAAAGGGGGCTCGGAATATCCACCGCTGCTCACCTTCGTACCCCGGCTCGACGTGGAGCGTCGTCCTGAATCGGGCGCTTGCACGGCTTGCTGCTTGAAGAAGTGTATATGAAGTAGCCGTGCAAGCAGGGCCGAGGATTGTTCAGCCCGCTCCCTCTCCGAAGCTTCCTTGGCCAAAGAGGGTCCTCGAGCTTCAGAGACTGTAGCGCTTCTTCGTCCTTTCCTGCTCCCTGGTTGCTTTTCCTCGGTTGTGTCAAAGTGGACAGCTGAGATAGGGTTTTTAGGGGCGGACCCTTTCCTCAAGTATTTTCTTTTGTCGCACCTATGTCGGGGGCCCTTTGTAGGCTTTTGTACTTTGTATGTGATGTCCCTCCGGGGCTTTGTAATCGAACGTTGTGATCCCTCGGGGGTTCTTGTACTTTGTAAACTTCATGAATGAGAAACGAACATTGCTGACCTCTGCTTTCGAATTTGCTTTATTTCCTCATGCTTTCATGCCCTTCGAGGATCTTCAAATATATTCCCTTGCATTGTTGATTTTTGATATTAATCTTGGATGTGAGTGTTTGCTTTGATTTTCCACCGATTGACATGGGCCTTTTCGGTCCTACTATCCTCCTTCGAGACAATTTCGGGTCGATCTGACAGGTTGGTGCTTGTGAGAATTTCCCGAGTTATTCGGAGTTCGCGCGTTGAATTTTGGGCCCTTCGGGGGCACCGTTCCGGACGTAGGCCGTCCTCGGGTACCTCGGAGACCTTATTGATCTGGGCGTAGACGGTCCCCTTGGGCCGCCTGAGATAGATCCTTGCTTCTCCTCTGGCACTTGTTTGCTTTCACGCCCTTTGGGATTTTTAAATTCCTTCTATTGCTTGTGGGCCGTTGTAGTTTGCTGTGATAGCCTGTTTTGGTCCCCAGCTGATGGGGAAGGCTCTTTCCTGCTTTCTTTTTTGTTATTCATTTGGCTTGACGCGGGACCGACCGGATAGGCTCGAGCTGTCGGGGCCTGTTGGTTTGTTTGGAGATCTTGCATCAACTATTGGGGCCTTTGGGAACGATACCCCGGATGAAGGTCATCCCTGGACGCCTCGGCGAGTCTTGTTGATTTCGATATGGACAATTATTTTTAGAAGAGTGTAAGGTTGGCTCCTGTTCGAGGAGTTTGCCTATGTGCGGGGCGCTTCCTCGGGGCTTTGTCGAGTTTTGGAGATCGGAGCTTCCCGGGCCTGCTCCTCCGGAGAAGGAATTGCGACCCCGGGTGCGCGCCTCGTGTATGCCATTGGCGCCATGCAGCTTATTGTGGCCTTGCCTCTTGGCGGGCGGAGGTTCCAAATGTGAAACGCTGCCTCGAGCTTGGAGATAATTCATATGAATTCTTGAGCTTGATTGTCTGTTGGAGGATGTCTCTTGGGTCGGGTATTGACCCGTCGATCCGTATCGAGGCCATTGGCTTCCCGGAGCTTACATCTGGCAGGTGACTTTGCCGTTGTCTTTTGTATATAAGAGGTGTAGCTTCGGCCTCTTTATAAGACTTCGCTATTTTTGGGCAGCTGTTCTTCCATCTCGACATAGGGCTCCCTATCCTCTAAAGCGTGAAAAGCGTTTGCGCTTCTTTGTTTTATTTTCATAGTTCTGCTTCAGTTATGGCAACCACTTCAGACCCGTTAAGGCAAAAGGCGGGGAATGTCGTTCCCGGTGTTGGAGAGTCGAAGGGCTTTGCTTTGGAGATGGTGTCCTTGATGAGAGAGGAATACCTAGAGATGGAGAGACAGTATTGCAGGTGGAGCGAGGGGATGACACTGTGGGCGCTTTCCCCCTGTGAAGGCATCGCGAACTCTGCTGACGGGTTTTTGACCGTGTACTTATACCCTTTTTCATTTGGCCCTCTAGACAAGGTTGTGCTCGACTTTTGCTTGAAGTATCCGGTTACCTTGGCTCAAATTCATCCGTCGCTTTGGCGGACGGTGCTGATGATGAGATTTTTACGGAGAAAGCCAGACTTGAGTTCACGCTTGATTATCTCATCAAGCTGTATCGGCCTTTCCACCATCGAGGACTGCTAACCTTGAAGGATCGCTCGTCCACTCCCTTTGTTGTTGACGATGATGAAGGTGGAGATCGGGGGTGGGCCAATTGGTTTGTCCGAGTTAGGATGACTAATGTCATCCCCGTGGAGTTCCTGCCATTCCCCAAAGGGTGGAATTATGCGCGTAAGTGCGGCGTTTTGCCGTTCCTTCAGTTTTTGTTTATAGCAAAAATCGTCCAAGTAATCAGTATTATTCCCTTCGTTGCAGCAACTTTGTGGGCGCCGGGCAAGTTCACGAACTGCCGGGCTGGGTTCAAAGGCGGGTGACCCATTCGTCTTGCGATGAATGCAGGTGGCAAGCTATGTCTCGCATCAGGTGGGGAGTGGATCATCAAGGTATGTGCGGATGTAGCCTTTCCTTTCTGCCGCTGTGTTCCTGAGGCGGTATCTTTTCATCCCATTTGTGCTAGACGCTTTGTTTTTTGTAGATATCGGGCGATTTCTCGAAGCGAGGCAGCGCTTCCCCGGAGAGGAGTTGGGGTCGTCGGCCTCTTATCCAAGAGACGGTAGCAGCAAGAGGGTCCGAGAGTCATCAGGCGAAGGAGCTTCTAGTGGCGCTGGCTGGGCTCGTATTCTGAGGACGGGGCACCACCCGATCGGCTGTCCCCGGGTCACTTGTTTCTGGGCTAGCGATTCCCCGAAGTGAGTATGTTATGCCCGGAATCGTTTCTTCCGGGATTGCGGGAGCGGTATTATCAGGATTGTGTCCCGATTTGGGGAAGACTTGCCATCTTCATTTTGCAGTGAGTTCGCGCATAATTCTCTCATACCTCGCGTCTTTCTCTCCTTATTAAATCTTTCCTGCGCAGGCCTGTGATTGGCTCAAGTCCGAGTTGCTTCGTCAAAGGCCATGTTCCAGAGGGTTCGGGACGAGGGAGAATCCCTTAGGCTTCTTTGCAAGGAAAAAGAAGTCGAGCTACAGCGTTGGCGATATGAAGCGTATTGGGACTCGAACTATGAGAGCTACTTGGTGGAGCAGGTAACTTCCCGCAATTCGTTCTTCGCTTCCCTTTAATTTTCAAGGCTAACTTCTCCTTGTCGTGCTAGCTGCAAAAAAAGACAGAGGTCGTGGAGCACCTCAAGGGTGAGGTGAACCGTGTCTGGGCAGCTTGCGAGCAATTAAGGGGCCAGGTAGGTGCACAAGCATTGGAGGAGGCGAGTGCTTCATCCAAGATTCCTGCCTTCGAGGACCAGCTCAACTTATCCCGAAGTAACGCAAAGGTTCAAGCGGATATGATCGAGAAACTGGAGTCTGAACTCTCGAAGCTCAGGGCGAGATAGTTTACGCCTGGGCAAAAGCGGTGCTGAGCCGAACCAGGGCAGATCAGGAGATGGCAATTTGCATAAAGGAGGCTGCTGATGCCCAATTCGAGTTGAGGCAAGCCCTTGATTGTGAGAAGAGGATCGAGGAATATGTTCGCTGCCGATCTCGGAGAGAAGTGTTCGAGGAGGTTGGAGCAAGAGGCTTTATCCTCTCGGAGGAATTGGCTCAAGCAAGGGCGGATGAGCGTGATGCTCAGTTACTCCTCGCGTGTGTTGCAGAGGACGATCTTGATGGGTTGTAGCCTCTTGGTACAAAGTATAGCTTCTACTATTTTGTATCTTGGCCTATGGCGCGCGCAGAGCGTGCCTGTAGATCGAGAGTTTTTTTTGTCGTGTGTAATGTAAGGAGAATTTCAAAGCGTTATTCTTTTTGTACCTTTTTTCTGTCGTTGCTCTCTATCGTGTAGGTTGGTTTGTGGGATCGGTCCCTGATTCGTGCTATGGCTCGGACTCTGATTGGCCTTCCGACTTTTTCCCACCTTCATAGGCGGAGGGTGATGACCCTATGTGCTCCTGGACCGAAGCGTTCTTGCGGGCGCGTGGCCTGGGGATTTATCGCAATTGTTGATAGTGTCGTCAGGGCCATGTTTTAGACGTATAGTGATTGAATTGCCCTCGGGTTCAGTCTCTGAATCGCGTTGTGATTCGAGCTACAATTGGCCTTTGATCCTTTCAGAAGATCCGGTTGGCGATAGTGTTTTTCATTTCTCGCCCTTGGGCGTTTGGCGACTTCCTGGGTCCCGTCTCCGAGTCGCGTTGCGACTTGGGCTGGAATTGATCCTTGTATCTTATTTGAGCTTTTGACCAGTGGTGATAGCCTTTCTGCTGTTTGGTCATTGAGACCTTTTAGTATCAGGCCTGGAGGCATGACCATTTGGCGACAGTGGCACTTATGTTGCTTGGTCGTAGAGACCTTTCGATATAGGGCCCGGAGGCTCGCTTAGCTGGCCACAATGGCACTTATGCTGTTTGGTCGTAGAGACCTTTTGATGTGAGGCCCGGAGGCTTTGCTTTTAACTATTTTGGATCCGGTCTCCGAATCGGGTTACGATTTGAGCTCACTTTAATCCTCAAGTTATCAATTTTCAATTTGATGGTCGTAGAGACCTTTCGGTGTGAATCCCGAAGGCTTTGCTTAGCTGGCGACAAGTCAGTTTGCAATCGAAAAGGGAATTGAATGCTTAAAGGAATTAAACAAGTAATTGCACATAAAGAGATATAAATTCACAATAACAGTCTGAAATGGTAAAAGCCTAGATATATCCCCAGCAGAGTCGCCATGCTGTCGCGCCCCCTTTTTCTCGCGAAATCGGGTTTATGACTTTTTGGAGGACAACTCATTCCTTTTGAGAATTGGGTTTGATTTGAAGAGTCGCCACCTAATGATTAGGGTGCATTAGGACACCAAGGAGATTTGATTTGAGTAACCTGAGATTGGGTAAGGGCTTGAAATTATTCTAAGGGGAAGGTGTTAAGCACCCCTCAGAATCCACTAGTGTGGTTCCCGGCCAGACTATTGTTGTGAATTTAGGTGCAAATAACATGTAGGCAAATAAAAACTTCAAATAAGAAGGGATTTTCACATAATGGTTTACAAATAAACAATGTTTGGAAAGAACTTAGAAGGAAGAGTTTGAAATTTTAGGACAAAGAAATAAAGGGAAAGGGGGGTCCTAGGTTTATTAATAATATGGATCAGCCCACACAATGCCCGGTAATCACTCCTCAATGAGGGGCTAGACGTGACATTATCGCGTGGTCATCATATCCATATCTACCCTTCCCACCCCTTTAAGGTATTAAAGCGCGGAATAGTATCGTTTACTTATTACATGCTATTACCCGTCCCAATCCTATCAGTCCCGGAGGCATTCAGGACTACTAATCCTAAATGGGAGGGATATAAGGCTCATTTGTAGTTTCAAAGGCAAAAACTCTAAGGCGACATACAACACATGTATTGCAAGTTGGGGAAAGCACATAACAAGCGAAGGCTCAGTTATACCCCCTTTAAACAAAGAAGCACATAATTAGCATGCCTTACACATACTGTTTAGGGTCTGATTAACTACTAAACATGAAAGAACTTAAAGGTTGAGGCAGACTGATTTATTACATAATTCAGATAAGAGGCCCAAATCAGGCCTGCCAGCTGGTTGTAGTTAATAGAACAGATTCAGTTTATAAATTTACCCTAAGGCTTGCCTAAGTTTTGGACAAGGATCTTATAGGCATGGTATCTATTTAATTCAGAAAGCAATAACAAGGTCTAAAATAAACTGAATACGTACTGGTTAAAAAAGGCAGTCAGGTCATTAAAAAGAAAGGCAAGTTTTAATGAAGGTTATAAGTTCTGGAACTGACAGTATCCATTATTACTAATTTTAGCTCTATACGCGAATGGAGTGATTCAGATTCGATTAGGAGTTCCAATAGGCATAGTTTCTAGGCGTTGTTGATTTTAAGCCTCTGCAGACATGGTATAAAGTGCAAAAGACTCATTTTTAGATCTATGAACATGATATCTAGATGCAGACTTAGTTGAAGACCTATGAGCATGATATCTAGATGTTGAATTTGTTTAAGACCTATGAACATGATATCTAGGTGCGATTGAATGTTTAAGACCTATGAACAAGATATCTAGGTACAATTGAATGTGCAGATCTGGACAATCTTGTAGGCATGATTTCTATATGAATATAGTAATCTTATGATCATGATTTCTATATGAAAATGGATATACAGAATTCAGAAGGACCTATAGGCATGATTTCTATATGCATATGCAGAATTCAAAATAACTATAGACATGGTATCTACCCTTTTTTGCATAGATAGTTACCCTCCCTTTTTCACTAACCATCCCCAAGAGTTTATTACAAATTATTACAGCCCGGAATAAGGTAAAAAATACATTAGAGAACAAATAAATAAAAGTACAACCAAGGAGATCCTGATTCAGACTTCATGTCTGAAATATGAGGTAAACCAACTCCAAGAGATCATGATCCAAAGCCTTTCTCCCATTTGAGTGTGTCAAAGTTCCCTAAGAGCCTCAATGGGACTCCGGGCAATGTTCACACCTAGATGTAGTATTAGAACAGGGACAACTGCTGTGTGGAAGGGCCAGCCCTCAAGTGTCCAAGTTCAGAGGGAATTTAAAGGGTCCCAAGGCAAGGCTCACAAGAGGGGGGCAGAACTTAAAGACTAAGAAAGTGTGCAAGTGCAGAACAGAATGTTGAAAGGGGAAAAGGAGAGGGAAACAGCTACAATTAAGCACACATAAGGGTTCAGGGGAATAGGGAGGTTGTAAAGAGCCTATTGCTTAGGCAAGGGCAGCCTTTAGGCATGCCCAACAATGGAGAGTGCTAGCACACCTGTAAGCCTGCCAGAACACATACTATTAGAGGCTAGGATCCTAGGGGATCAAGTTTGATTCATGGACAATAACTTGCAGTATTGCCATGCCTCAAACCATAGCTTAAACACATAGGGGGTAAGGGTTTTGGATTCATAGTAGAACATGCAGAAAGAATCAGTATGCTAGAGTAAGTGTTGAACTATACAGAAGCAGTAAGCAGACATGATACAAAAACAGTAAATAAACACATTGTTGTGGTGCTAAAAACCATAAATCAGGACATACCAGTTTTAAAGAAGCAAATAGAGAGAAAGCAAGCAACATGTCTTCTAAATAGACCACAGTACAAGTAACAAGAGAGAATACTTTTGAGTGTAAGTGTGAGTTCAGAAAGACTACGAGTGATGGATGTCTTTGTGTTAATGAAAGACTCGTGTATTTATAGTGTGAAAAACAGGCAGAAATAAGGTAAGAAAGATAATGATGGAACTGGGTATCAATTAAAATAATTTAGCACAAGACATCCTTTAATTAGGGAATTCAGACTTAAACGGTAATGAGCAAAAATTATTTAAGGAAAGAGATCAAATAAGCACCTTGTGAAAAGTAGGCAATTGGGGGTAAATACATAGGAGTTTATTTAGGGGAAGAGTTTTGAAATACACGGCCAAAACAAAATAAGGTAAGAATCAATTAGTACACAGTAAATCAAGGAGTTCGAGATTTGTAATTATTGGTCCATGAATAAACCAAGTCAGAAAGGCTAGGAAAAGTTTTCGACTCAAACCAAGCAACAGGAAAATCAGCAAACAAGGAAAGAAATCAATCGGACCTACACAAAGGGAGCCTGAAATTAATCAAAATTTGAAAGCCATTTTAGAGGTAAGTTCAGCACATATAAAGAGCAGACAAGTATGCTAGGCTGAATTTAGGACAAAGAAAGACGTCATGCAAGTGCAAAATCAGTAGATAGTAGACTATAGGATCATGGTAGTCTCATAGGTGAGCAATGCAGAAGAGAGAGAGAGTATCAAATTGCATACAAAGCGTCCAGTAGAAAGATTTTAGGAGAGTTTAGCAGGGAATCGGAACCATACAGAGAAACAAATTTCGAAACAAAGATTTTGAAGCCTAATTAAGTAGTAGATTTTAGAAACTCGAAATAGGTCCAAAGAGGTTAGGGTTTTGAAATCAAACAAGTTTAGAGATGAAGAACAAGCAAACCACACAGCCAATGGTCTTAAAACTCGAATGGATCCTAGAATTTAGGAACCCTGCCATCAATCGAGTGCAGAGATGCAAAGATAAGTAATCAAGGAAGAATATACTAACGAAAGAAGTTCAGAGGTCTCAGAAAAGAACTGAGACCTTTAACATGCTCTTTCAGTAGCAGAAACTCATGAGAAACATAGTAAAAGAACAATATGCGAAACACAGTAGAATAACTATTAAGAACACAGTAGAGGAAACATACAAAGAAACCTAGTAGAGGAAACTAATAAGAACACAGTAGGAAAAACATATAAAAATATATTAAAAGACACTAATAAGAACATGGTAGAAGAAACATATAAAGAAACACGGTAGAAGAAACTAATAAGAAACATAGTAGAAGAAACTCATAAGAGAAAAAGAAAAAACCAGAGAACATCTAAGTAACTCAAAAAACCCTAAATCGGAACAAAGGTTTCGAAAGCATAGTTTTTTGAGAAAATCCTCGAGAAACTGTTTAAAAGCTCAGGGAAAACACGAATCTAGAACGGATCTAAAGAAATCAGAAGAACCTCAAGAGCTAGGGTTTTAGAGGAACCCAAATGGTGAGAAAGGCTTGGAATGTCGTTGATCTAAGCATGGGAAGTCGAAATCAAGCTTGAACAGCCATGGCATGCCGGAGCAAGGCCGGAGACGGCCATAGAACTCGAATCAAACGAAGCCTGGACCAAGCTTCTTCGTGGTCTGGCCTTGAATCTTAAAAAACCAGGCGTGTAGGAGTCATATGAGGTCGGTATAAGACTTCAATGGCCTCGGAGGCCATAGATTCCGGTGGTTTTAGGGTGGAAATAGAGGGAGGCGGCTAGGGTTTCTGAGAGAGAGTTTGGGAGAGGAGGAATCCAAGGGCGGCTACCGGTGAGAAATGAGTAGGGTTTGGGGGGTATTGTGAAATTAAAAAGGAAAGAAAGAGTCTGGGATTAAAAGGGGTACCAGGTGGGTTACTTTAAAGGGTCGTGGGTCGGGTAATTTTAGGAATTGGGCTCGATAATTGAAATTGAAATTGAGTTCAATTGGGGGTTGATTTAAGGCTACAATTGAAATGAATGGGGCTAGTATTTAAATAGCCACTTTTCTCTTATTTATTTTATAAAAAAAATAGTGAAATGATTCTTGGAAATGAATTAAAGGTACTAAAATGATTTGTAATATTTAATTAAGAAAATAATATTATTGGAGTCAATTTTACAATTACAAACACGGTTAAATCTTAAAGGCTAATATTGCAATTATATGCAATTTAGCTTTAAAAATAATGAATAAATTTGTAAAAATATGAAAAAATTATGTTAGCTATATTTTAGTATAAATACGAGAATCCAATAAGTGAATTGCCAAAAATGAAAATTTTGGGAATTATTATTGGGATTTTTATGAATAAAAATAGGAGAATAAGTTGGTTTAAAATCCTTAAAAAAAATTTAAGGAAAAATAATAAAATGTTTGGACATGCTTATATATGCGTACATATGCTATTTTGAAAGTATTTTGCACATTAAAAATATACAGGAAAGAATTGGGTATCAACAGCTGCCCCTCTTTACCCGAGAATGATGAAAGAGTTGCCGGGTAAAGATATGATGGCCAATTTTGACCTGGCGAAACGGTTTGAAGAGGTTTGGCAGTGCTCTGGCTTTTGAGCTGCCTACATATCCTTGGTCTTACAGGAATCAGGCCATATGTAGTTCAGGATCCGTCGGCGGAATATGCCGATGGACACTTCTCAAGAGCGGACGCAATATTCAGGACGGGGTGAATGATTAAGGTCTGATGGGGCTGCGGGAACTGGAGCGGAATCGCTCCTGTCGAGATGGCCATTGCTCGCCGGTTTACCTACAAATAAGAAAATACAAGCATATATTGTGCATAAATTTAAACGTGATGCAAATTTCCGTCGGACTATGAATGTTGTCTTTGGACGGTTAGGATGACGTCCGTAGACCATGATGTCCTCGGCCGTAATAAAGGATTCGCAGGCCATGAAATGATGCTCTCGGGCTATGAGAATGATGCCTTCGAACCATTATGCCCTTGAACAATGCTATGCAAAAGATTAAAGGAATCTTTAGGCCATGGCATGGTGTTCTCGGGCTATGCAAATGGCGCTTCCGAACAGTGACGCCCTTGGATAATTTGGCGATCTTTCAGCCCATGAAATGCAGTATTTGGCGATCTTCAGCCCATGAGATGCGTAAATAAAGCGGCGATCCTTCAGCCATGCAGAATGTATATGAGGTGGCGATCTTTCAGCCATGCAAGTGTAAATAAAGCGGCGATCTTTCAACCATGCAGAAGGTAAATAAATCAGCGATCTTTTAGCCATGCAGAATGTAAATAAGGTGGCGATCTTTTAGCCATGCAAGCATAAATAGAGCGGCGATCTTTTAGCCATGTAGAATGTAAATAAAGTGGCGATATTTCAGCCATGCAAATGTAAATGAAGCGGCTATCTTTCAGCCATGTAAATGTAAATAAAGTGGCGATATTTCAGCCATGCAAGTGTAAATGAAGCGCTGATCTTTCAGCCATGCAAGTGTAAATGAAGTAGCGATATTCCAGCCATGCAAATATAAATGAAGTGGCGATATTTCAGCCATGCAAGTGTAAATGAAGTGGCAATACTTCAGCCATGCAAGTGTAAATGAAGTGGCGATATTTCAGCCATGCAAATATAAATGAAGTGGCGATATTTCAGCCATGAAAATATAAATGATGCGGCGATCTTTCAGCCATGCAGATGCAGATGGAGACAGTGTTTAGTCTCGGAAGGCAGAATGGTAGCCTTATGCAATGCAGAAAATGCAGATGGAGAAAGTGTTTAGTCTCGAAAGGCAGAATGGTAGCCTTATGCAATGTAGAAAATGCAGATGGAGATAGTGTTTAGTCTCGGAAGGCAGAATGGTAGCCTTATGCAATGCAGAAAATGCAGATGGAGACAGTGTTTAGTCTCGGAAGGCAGAATGGTAGCCTTATGCAATGCAAAAAATGCGGATGGAGACAATGCTTAGTCTCGAAAGGCAGAATGGTAGCCTTATGCAATGTAGAAATAAAAATGAAGTGGCAAATGGTAACAGAGTTTCTTAGCCGATAGTAAGTGCAACAATCCTGAGAGTTGAATTCATGAACAATGTTCGTCTTGTAGGTGTGTAGTATGTCAGATGCTTTCGCAACCCAAATGCCTGCATCCAAAGAAAATCGTGTGTTTTGTAGAGGGGAGGTTAGTTCGTATCCCTGCTGGCCTTGCTCGACCTGTTCGGCTTTGATCTGGTGATACGGCATGCATCATTGGGGTAGTGTTACTGAACAAAGCGATTTCGATAATAAACATGCATGAGTTTGTAAAAATATGGCATAAGTATATATTCAAGAAATAGCTTTTAGATGAACCGACGATTGTGACATGGTTTAGGACATTGCAACTTCTCTTGCTTCGGAATTTTGAGGGTCCTCCTCAAAATTCTGCTCCAGTTTAATGGGTTGATACTTCTGACGGCTGCATGATGATTGGCTGAAATTACTTCGGAATTTTGAGGGTCCTCCTCAAAATTCTGCCCAGTTTCCAATTGCGGGGAAAAATGATAATTTTATTGAATTGTGACCGAACCCGGTGGGCATGGGATTCTGAAAGATGTACTTTAGAGGATCCATCCTTGATATGAGGTATGTAGTATATGTTGACATGTGATTTTTGACCCTCCCCGAAATTTTACCCATTTTTAGCATGTAAATATTTAGTTTAGGCCTAATATCGCCATTTTAACTGATTTTTACTATTTTACTTTGTTTTATTACAAGAGAATGAAAAATTACAAAAAAATAGGTTTATTAATATTTTATAGTCATTTTTAATCTAAAAAAATTATACAAAATAGTACCCTATCTTTATTTTTATAATCTTGAAAACACAAAAAAAAAATAGTTTTATGTTTTATAGTTTAGTTCAATTGATTAAAATTAGTTTTATATTTTTATATAATAATTGTACATAATTTTAGAAGAAAGAGTTAGTTTTAGGTTGGTTTATTCCGTTTTTATAAATCTTATAGTCCATTTTTTTTAGTCTTTGGCCCAAAATCCCTAGCCCATAGTTCCTAGGCCCATACCCCTAACCTAATCCCTACTCTATATAATACTACCTACACCACAAACACACCCTACACTCTAAAAAATATACAATCAGGCAATACACAAAAAAGGGAACGAACATACTCTAATAGAAAAATCAGCCGCAGCTTTTCACAAGGACCCACCCCACCTCCAACGATCCTCTCCTTCTCCATTCCAAAACCAGCGAAATTTCACTCTATCCCCTCCATGACTTGAACTCCGGCCAGCAACCACATTCACAACTAAACGGAGCTCCACTGGTTGGAGAAATTGACACTTCATTGGAGTTTGGCTGGAAAGTTCAGATCGGACGGTGAAGCTTGAATGCCGATCTGTTTGGTTTCGAGCTCCGGCGAAGGCTACTGTTCTTCTTTCTCCCTCGTCTATCCGTTTTCTCTATTACTGCTGCGACGAGGATGACGAATCTGACCAAATATACATGTTTTCCGTCAGTTTGTTTTCAGTACATGTGAGGTCTGTGTTCAGTCGCGAATCCGAGGTTCGGTCGCGGTTCCAATACATTCAACGTTAGTCACGAGCAGGTTAACCTCATCTCTACCCCTGTTCTTCGTATATTCTCATGGTGATCTGTATGTGATGTTGAAATCACTTGCTCATGTATGTTAAATAAATAAATGAACTGATGTTGTTATTGAGGTGGAAAACTAGCTAGTTTGATTTTTGTAGGTCGATCCCATCACTCTTTTTAAACAGAGGGAGTAGTATTCGAATTCTCATTGTAAGTTTGAATTGATATTGGTGCTGGCATGAACTACATTGATTGTGATGGTGTTGATTATGGTAGTTGAGAAGCTTCTTCCAATGTTTAAGCCTAAGGCTGTTAAAGTTGCGATTTCTTGAATTTTAGTTAGTAGCAAGGTGAATTTGTCGATAATTCAGTTTTTGTTAAAAGTGAGACGCCTAATTCAAAAGAAGTGAGTCTACCTGCACCAGTTAATTTGGACGCCTCGTCCATTAGTACTGCCGTTGCTGCAATTGATAATGAGAAAATAATTTAGAAAGGGATTGTTAGCTAAAAGGATGAGTATAGAATGGTGAATATTTGTAATAAATTGTTATACGCACATTAGTGATCTACTCGTAATGTCTGGTCTTGTTCTATAGCTAACGTAAGAAGCAGTGATGCATTTTTTTTCCTTGGCGCCTTTGTTCATTAATTATGCCAATTTGGCCATTTTGTTTTTCTTGTAAAAAATTAGAAGCTGAAATGGATGTGCAATAATTTAGTTTGTGAGTTTAAGCCTCCTTAATTAATTTGTTGGGCTCTTAAAAATTAGAATTTGAGGTGTGCCATGCCGAACAAAATGATAAATTGCATGGCCCTCATTTAATTGATCTCGTTTTGATCCTTAGCATTCGAGGGGTGCCATTTAGCGAATTTCATGGCCCTCGCAAGCTTGAAAGTGCGTAGTTGCTTTAGGCGCGTACTTTAATAACATTACCTTCCTAAACGCGGGTGCACATTTATGTGACCCAAATCCAAATCTCAACGTTAGATAAAATGTGTTATGGGCTACGGGTGCATTTATGTGACGTGGCCCGAAACATATTTTAAATAGCGTTGCAATCTTTCTTAAAAATTAATTGAATAAAAGCGGTTATAAAGTTTAAATTTGCACATAGGTTCATAATTGTTTAAAATCAGATAATTAAGCCGAATATGACAGTTGAGCGACCGTGCTAGAACCACGGAACC
>NC_031991.1:11577981-11630535 GCF_001879085.1 Nicotiana attenuata
TGATCCGCTAATGCGGAACCGCAGAAGCGGTAGGCTGCCGCAGAAGCGGATGGCCTGGAGTGGATGGGAGCCGCAGAAGCGGCAAGCGGTCCGCAGAAGCGGGACCGCGGAAGCGGACAGGGTTCCGCTGAAGCAAAAATGCTGGGCAGCAGGCACGTTTTAAAATCGTGAATGGAGTCATTTCTCTCATTTGGTTCATGGCTTGGGGCGATTTGGGGAGCTCCAAAGAGTGGAACTTCGTCATCTATATAAAGGTAAGTCATCCCCACCACTTTTGAGTTAAATACATCAATTATGTATGGATTTAAGCACGAAAATTAGTGTAAAAATGGAGGTTTTTGGTGGAAACCTAGAAAATGATATTCTTGGAATTTAGCCACGATTTTGAGTATGGAATTAGGATAAAAATATATATTTGAGTTCCTGAGGTCATGGGTAACCTCTGTCTTCGAGAAATTTGGATTTCGGGCACCTAGGCCCGAGGGCATTTTGGTCATTTCACTAAGCGGAGTTGGGAATCTGTATAATTTGAATTTCTAACAAGTATTTGAGCATGTTCTCATTAGTTTGTCGTTAATTGGCTAGTTTTGGTGCATTGTGCGTCAGTTCAAGCCTTCGGAAGAATGTTGAATGCTGGTTATGAGTCTTCGGAGCGAGGTGAGTCTCCTTTCTAATCTTGTGAGGGGGAATTTACCCCATAGGTGGAGTAATTGATTATGTGCTCCTATTTGTGGGGGCTACGTACGCACGAGGTGACGAGAGTCCGTGCGTAGCTACTATTATGCTATTGTCCGGGTAGTTAGGACCCAAAAACATGTTGCACGTGGATTAATTGTGAACCCATTGGTAGCTCGAATTGTTTAACTCACATCGAATTAGTAAGTAAATTTCTAAAAGGGATTAAACTTCATTTCTTAAATTGTTAAAGGAGAATTGGTTTTATTTGAATAAATATTCCCCGATAAGTTCTTATTTGACTGATTGAGCATGTATTTTATGTGTGCCTGCGTCGCATGGATGATTTGCGAGCAGGATATGTGTTTATTTATGGAACGGGCCGAACGCCTCGGTGAGAATAGATGCATCTATGGTTCGTGCCGCTCGACCCTCGGCAGTGCACAATTTACATTTCTATTGGAGCGGGCCGTCGACCTCGACATGATTTGCGCGTGTTTATCTGTTACTTGAAAATTTTAAATGTGGAATTGGCCCTAGGTGGCTTGATATAAACTGATAAGATAATAAAGAACAAACTTTAGAAGCCCTGGATTTATTGTTGAAGGTGTTTACCTGTTTTTCTGGCTTCACAATCAGAACTTCTATACAAATCCATGATTTTTCTCGCACTTATAGAATATTGCTAATTGACCTCTAGTGAGTGTCGGAGTTGGCCATCTCGTCTCTACCCCTTCGGGATTAGGCGGGATACTCACTGAGTACACGTTGATTACGTACTCATACCACACTTCTGTGCATTTTTGTTGCACAGGTATATATACCTATAGTAGCCTATTGGGCGTAGCAGCACGGAGGATTCTGGGACTAGGTGAGCTGCATTGTTCGAGACGACCCGCAGCCAGTGTAGTCCCTTTCAGCATTTTATTATTTATTTCCTGTCCACTGCGGACAGATGTTGTATTTTACTTTCCTTATCGATAGTTGCTCATGTACTTGTGACACCGGGTTTCTGGGATGGGTTTCAACGGATTTGTACTAATTGTTATTATTTAAATTTGAATTCAAGTAGTGAACTTTTATTTATGAAAATGGAAGGAAAAACCTTAGATTTTTAAAAGTATTAAAAGAGGAATTAATTGATAATCTAGTTGGCTGGCCTGACAGAGGTGTCCGGCGCCACCACGACCCTTAGTGGATCGTGACAATTTTAGTTAAAATTAAAGTCCTAAGTATTTAGGTTATAATTAAATGATTATTCCTAAATATTAGGAAAATAATATAAATAATTATTTTGTCTAGTGTGAACTCTATTTTTAAAGGGTAAAAAAAACGAACAACATTTCGCTAAGGGCCCTCGTGCTTTTAATATAACTAGTCTTAGGGTACACGCGTTGCGCGTGTAACTATGTCGACGACTTTTTAGAAAATAGTATAATTACTATTAAATATAATATGTTTGTATTATAAACCGTTCCAGGTTATTTTATATTATATTTAATAGTTATACAAACATGTGATGTTTATTCTTAAAATATATATAGTTTCAGTTGAAAGGCTTATCTATAAACACTTCCATTTTATTTTTTCTATTTTTCTGATTTTAATTTTTAGTTCAAAGCTTCTAAAAGCCTCTTAATCTAATAGTGGATGTCTGTTTTCTATTGTTGTTTGAAAGTTATTTAATTTTAAATTCTAATTTGTTCCAAGGATCACTTTGGCGATTTTATTGTGAAATATAACCTGGATTTAATATATTAAGCTTTCTATGAATATAAAGTTTCTATTGAATTAGTTTTGAATTATGACTATATTTTAGTGCCTTTGTTGACGTGAGAAATTAGAGATATATTTAAATTAATAATAGAATCACGCTAAAGAGGGATGATTTTTTATCAAGCGAGAATTTGTGTGGTATTCAAAGATCAATTTTTAGAATCTACTTCAAGTAAGGAAAGATTTCATATTAAAAATTATTAAATGACTATTCCTAAATATTAAGTAATAATAAAAGACTATTTTGTCTAGTGTGAACTCTATTTTAAACGATATTTCGCTAAGAAACTTCGTGCTTTTAATATAGTAGTATAGTATAGATAGATAGATATAGAATTAGGTAATATAATATGGAAGGAATTATGTTATATTAATAAATAAGGAATGAATTTATGTAAGTAAAATCTTGTGTATAATTCAAATACAAAGAAATCTTTATATTAAAAATAAAGACTCCTGCATCAAAAGGAGTTTAAAGTGCTCATTTTTCACCTAATATAATACGTTTCTATAATATATTAATATTATTTTAAAAAAAAAACTTCCTAAACCTAAATGGTCGAAATCTAGTCTAGTGTAAATAAAAGTGGAGGAATTCTAGAATGGTAAGGAATTGAAAAGTCTAGACCCAAATTTTAGGAAAATAATTAAATGATTGTTTCTAAATATTAGAGAAATAATTAAATGATTATTCCTAAATATTAGGGAAATAATCAAATGACTATTTTGTACAATATAAACTCTACTTTAATGTAATGACTGGGCCAGTTGTTTTAAGAATTAACGCCCCGTTCCCCTATTAATTGCTTTTTCCGTATTTGTTTTTGCTATTGTGAGTTGCCGGGAGGATTTATTTGGAGTTTCGTAGAGTTTTGGGACACTTAGTCCCTAAATGAGAGTTTAAGCTTTAGGATTTGGATCGTAGTCGGAGCAGTGTGAAGACGGCCTCGGAATGGAATTCCGCCGGTTCCGTTAGCTCCATTAGGTGATTTCGGGCTTAGGGGCGTGTTCAGATTGTGTTTTGGAGGTACGTAGCTTAATTAGGCTTGAAATGCTGAAAGTTGAATTTTTGAAGTTTCCGGTTCGATAGTAAGATTTTAATATCGGGGTCGGAATGGAATTCCAGAAGTTGGAGTAGGTTTGTTGTGTCATTTGGGACGTGCGTGCAAAATTTCAGGTAATTCGGATGAGGTTTGAAAGACTTTTTGATCAAAAGCGGAAATTTGAAGTTTTGGAATCCTTAGGCTTGAATCCGAGGGTGTTTTGATGATTCGAGAATGTTTTGAGTGTTCCGAAGGTTGGTAAAAGTTTTAATAGTGGTATAGGACTTGTTCAAATTTTGTTCGAGGCCCCAGGGGCCTCGGGATGATTTCGAAAGGTTGTCGGAAGAATTTGAAGTGGTTTGAAGCTGCTGAAGCTGCTGATCTTCTGTCATAACCGCACCTGCGGTTGGGGATCCGCAAGTGTCGGAGCTAGCATCGCAAAAGCGGCGCTAGCATCGCAGAAGCGGAAAATAGGAGAGCCAGCAGGGACCGCAGAAGCGGACGCTTCACCGCAGAAGCGACACCGCATCTGCACAAAGGAGATCGCAGGTGCGAAAATTTGTTGTTTAATGAATTGTCGCAGATGCGATTTTAGTTCCTTAGAAGTGGGACCACAGGTGCGGTCCCATGGCCGCAGAAGCGGATTTGCTGGGCAGAAATAAGATATTTCGAGGGTTTGAAATCAAAAGTTAGAAAATTAATTTGGAGCTCGGGTGAGGGCGATTTTGGAAGGATTTTGAAAAGGAAATCAGTGGGTAACGATTCCTAATCCCTTTCTAGCTGTATTCCTATAATCTAATCTTAGTTATGTTATGTAATTTCGGAATTGGGATGAAAAATTGAGGAAAAGTGGAGAGAAGTTCTTAGGCCTAATTTTGGGGTTTTGATCCAGATTTTGATATCGGATTGGAATAATTTTGGTATAAATGAACTCGTGAGAGTATGAGGATTTTGAATTTGTAAATTTTACCCGATTTCGAGACGTGGGCCCGCTGGTGTTTTGGTCATTTTTTCTAATTTCGTGTATTAGCTTAGAATTAATTAGTTGAATTAGTTACTTGAAGTGCTAGTTACATCATCCAATTACTTTGAATAGATTTGGGCCATTTGGAATCGGATACTCGTGGCAAGAACGTGGTATTGAGCTGATTGAGTTGGTTCGAGGTAATTGACTTGTCTAACCTTGTGTGGGGGACACCCTCTGTTGATACCCAATTTTTCCCTGTATATTTTTATATGCAAAATACTTTCAAAATAGCATATGTATGCATATATAAGTGTGTCGAAATGTTTTAGTATTTTTCCTAATTTTTAAAAGATTTTTTAAATCAATTTATTACCCTATTTTAGCAGTACAAAAACCAATAATTGTTCCTCAAATTATCATTTTTGGTGATTAATTTATTTTATTCTCATATTATACCAAAATATAGCTAAGGTATTTTTTGCACATTTTTTTTATAAATTTATTGAGTATTTTAAAATTAAATTGCACATAATTGCAATTTAATTGCGTTTACAATTACAAAATTGATTCTAGTATTTTTAATATAATATTTATACATTATTAATTAATTTAGTACCCTTAATTTGTTTCCAGAAATGATTTTGCTATTTTTATAAAATAAAAAGGGAAAAAATGGCTATTTAAATACTAGCCCTTACCATTTCAATTGTGGCCCAAATTCCCCCCCAATTTCAAACCCAAATTGACCGTCCCAATTCCTAAAATTACCCGCCCCTGACCCAACTAAAACCTACCCAACCCAGACCCCCTCTTATCCTGGCCGTTGATCTCTGAGATCAACGGCGCCTATTCGTTCTTGCCTTTTTTAATCCAAACGACTACCCTAATCTCCTCACTTCTCATCTATCAGCCGCCTCTAAACACTCCACTCTCTCAAACTCTCTCGAACCTTCTCAAAACCCTAATCGTCTCCTACCACCTCCGCCCTGAAAGCCGCCGGAATCTATGGCTTCTAAAGCTGTAAGAGCCCTATACCTACCTCCTATGGCTCCTACGTGCCTGGTCTCTGAAGATTCAAGGCCTGACCTTGAAGGTTTATGCCCAGACCTCTGTCGACTCAAGGTTCCATGGTCATCTCCGGCGTTGCTCCGGTGTGCCATGGTTGTCTGAGCCTGGTTCTGACCTCTCCGACTCAGATCAGTGACCTTTTAAAGCCTTTCTCATTTCAAGGGTTCTTATGAAACCCTAACCCTTCGAGGTTCTCTCCGATTTCTTTAGATCCGTTGTGTATCTATGCTTTCCATGAGTTTACAAATGATTTCTTTAACTTTTCTTTCAAAAATTACTTTCAAAACCTTTCTTTTCCGATCTATGGTTTTCTGAAAATGTTTATGTGTTTCTCTGACTTTCTTTTGCGTGTATTTGCCTCTACTGTGTTCTTATGTTTTTCTTCTACCACGTATGCTCTTCTACTGTGTTTTCCATACCCCGTTCTTGTATGTTCTTCTACTGTATTTTCTATAGGATGTTCTCACATGCTTTTCTACTATGTTCTGGTATTTTCTTCTACCATGTTCTGTTATGTCTCGCCTACCATTTTTTTATTGTGTTCTTAAGTGTTTTTACTATTTTTTCTTCTACTGAGCCCTGTTTAAGTTTCTTTTAGAAAACCTCTTAAGCAAGCTTCTTCTACTGTTCTTAGCAGTATTTTCCGTTATGTTGTTTGAATCCTCCTACTGTGTTTGCATGTTACTTTGCTATCATGTTTTCTCATGAGTTTCTGCTGCTGAAAGGAACATGCAAGAGGTTTCAGTTCTGAAACCTCTGAGCCTGTTTCGACTACTTGCCTTCTCATCTCTGTACTGGATTCAAGGTGGAAACCCTAGAATTTGGGGATTCCGCCAAGTTTGATTGAGGGATTCGATTGAACTAGGGTTTTATTTCAAAACCCTAATTCTTTCAAACCATCTTCAAGGCTCTGAATTAAGTTTGGGGCTTCCTTGTTTTCATGTGATTCTGACCTTTTTACTAAACTCTTCTATACTAGATTTCTTTATTGATTTTACAGTAACATGTCAGTCTTGTTTCATACTTAACATGCTCACATGCTCTTTATATGTGATGAATTTCCCTCTAAATGGTTTTCGAAGTTGCAATTAGTTCAAGCTTCCTTCTGAATATAGCCTGATTGATTTCTTTCCATTGTTTACTGATTTTCTCTGTGCCTCGACCTAAGTAAAACCCTTTTTCATCTTTTCTGACTTGGTTCATTCATACAAAATCTCAGACCATTTGATTTACTGGTTGTTAATTGATCTTCTTACCTTATTTGCACAAACTGTGTACTTCAAAATTGTCACGACTCAAACCCCGCTCCGGTCGTGATGGCGCCTCTCGTGAAGACAAGGCCAGCCAACCAACCCAAATTTTGCCTTTTTCAAAATTAGATAAACATGAATAATCAATATAAAAGATGATTCAATAACATTACTTGGCGGAAGTACAACCCAAACACAGCCCAAACCGGGGTGTCACAAGTCACGAGCATCTATAAGAGTGTAATTACATCTATAAGGTCTTAAAAATACACTGAACAGGAATAATGAACAACAGGAAGAGAAACGGTGCTGCGAACGCTGGCGGTCACCTCGCTAAACTCCTACAGCTCTTCCTCCACACAGCCAATACCCGCTACCGGGTAAATAAATGCCTGCATCTGCACACAAGGTGCAGGGAGTAAAGTGAATACTCCAACTCAGTGAGTAATAAAGGTAAATAACAACTGAGCAGTAAGAAATCACATAAAGCAACCAACATGCTATATAGAAGCAGTGTACAATCCTTTGAGAAAGCAGTGAAGCTGTGAAATTCTTAGATATATCTTGGCTCAGTTTAATTCTCTTTTGAAAATGATCTTTTCAACAATTACGAAATGATTTCAAAACAGTTAGTGCCGATAAGCACAGAAGAACTGCCCCTCGGGCACAAATACCACAACATATCAGGTAAAAAGGCAAGTAAATATGCAAGTGAGCAAAATAAAAGTTCGCCCCTCGGGCAATATCTCAAAACGGTACCAGCCCCTCGGGCTCACTCTCAAAACACTCTCAGAACACTCTCAGCCCCTCGGGCTCTCTCTCTCAGATCGCTCTCAGAATAGTATCAGCCCCTCGGGCTCGGTATCAGTCACTCAGCATAGTATCAGCCCCTCGGGCTCACTCTCAGATCATATGCGTACCCGCGCTCACTGTGGGTGTGCAGACTCCGGAGGGGCCCCTTACGGCCCAAGCGCTATATCAACATAAGGCCTGAAAGCCTTCTCACATCACTCATAAGGCCTGAAAGCCTCCTCACATCACTCACAAGGCCTGAAAGCCTCCTCACGTCACTCAAGCCACCGCGTGGCATATAAAGTATCTCAGGCCCTCGGCCTCATATCACTCAGCATATCCTCACATATGGCCCTCGGCCTCACTTAGTCCGAAAATCATCACAAGCCCCTCGGGCATTTGTAAAACAGTAGTTCTCAGCCCAAAATATCATTTAGAAATATCATTTAAGTTTCAAATCTGTATAAAAGTGGCTGAGTTTGTAAAACAATAAGTATCAACAAAACTGAGTTTCAATATGAGTCAAAATAGTGAGGAAATAGTGATAAAAATCCCCGAAGTGTTCAAATAATTGGCACGAAGCCCAAATATGGCAATCAACCCAAATCATCATAATAACAAATCAGTTTCAGTCAATTATGCAGTAAAATCATTAATCGGGACGGACCAAGTCACAATCCCCAGTAGTAAAAGACCCCACGCTCATCATCCAATGCGTGTCTCACCTTAATATTGCACTACGATGTGCAATCCGGGGTTTCAAACCCTCAGGATATCATTTACAATCATTACTCACCTCGAACCGGTGTAATCTCAAGCTCGTGAAACCTTTGCCCCACAAATCGGCCTCCACGCGCGTCGAATCTAACCAAAACCACAATGAATACGTCACAATATGCTAAGGGAACAAAACCCAATCGAAAACAATCAATAACAGGCACAAATCCCGAAATTACCAAAACCCGAGCCCCGGGCGCATTTCTCGAAACTCAGAAATTTTAACATCAATGGATTCCTTATCTCGCCACGAGTCTTTACATATCAAAAACTCTCAAATCCGACCTCAAATGGCCCTTCAGATTCCAATTTAAAAATCTCAAAAGTCAAGCCCTAGTTTCTTCCATTTTTAGTTAAATTCCCATGAATTTCTAGGTGGATTTCACAACAAAAACGAGTATTGAGACCAAGATTCTTACCTCAAGTCGATTCCTCTTGAATCCCTCTTTCATTTCCTCCAAAAATCTCCAAAATCGGGCAGCCATGGGTGAAAATAGACCCAAAATCGCGAACAAGATGACTTTAAAACATTCTGCCCAGCTACAGGATTTTCTTCTTCGCGAACGCGGTCCATCTCTCGCGAACGCGTAGCACAAAATTACATTGACCAACTTGTACCTTACGCAAACGCGACACGCCCGTCGCGAACGTGGTGCTTCCACCGCCTTGACCTTCGCGAACGCGCCACTTCCATCGCGAACGCGATGACTAACTGACCATCAGACCTAATCTCTCCTACGCGATCGCGTATAAACACTCGCGAACGCGATGCTGCCTCTCACAAACCTTCGCGAACGCGGAATGGACCCTCGCGAACGCGTAGCTCACAGAACTCAGCCCTTCGCGAATGGGAAGGCCAAAATACCTGCAACACCAGAATTGAAAATCTACATTCTCTCAAACACAAAAATGGTCCGATTGACCACCCGAAACTCACCCGAGGCCCCCGGGACCTCAACCAAAAGCACCAACACATCCTAAAAGCTCATTCAAACTTGTTCCAATCACCAAAACACCTCAAACAACACCAAAACCATCAATTCACATCGAATTCAAGCCTAAGTTTTTCCAAAAACTCCCGAAACACGCATTTGATCAAAAACCCAACCAATCGGCGTTCGAATGACCTGAAATTTTGCACACACATCACAAATGACATAATGAAGCTACAACAGCTCTCCAAATTCCATTCCGACCCTTGGATCAAAATCTCACCTATCAACCGGAATTCGCCAAAATACTAACTTCGCCAAAACAAGCTAATTTCTACACCGGACCTCCAAAACCAATTCCGATCACGCTCCTAAGTCATAAATCACCCAGCGAAGCTAACCAAATCATAAAAACTCCAATCCGAGCTCGTATACAAATAAGTAAACTCTTGGTCAACATTTCAAATTCAAAGCTTCCAACTGAGACTGTTCTTTCAAATTCCTTCCAATTTTCCTGAAACCCAAAACCAACGATCTACATCAGTCATAATACATTATACGGGGCAAGTCGTGCCTGAGAACTGGCGATCAAAGTGCGAAAGCTCAAAACGACCGGTCAGGTCGTTACATCCTCCCCACTTAAACACACGTTCGTCCTCGAATGTTCCTAGAGTTGTTCTACAAGCCAACCAATAGCTGAATAACTTTACCATGCATATACCCGGGGATGCTCCCACGTCACCTATCTCACACAGGTTCGATAACACAATGTACTGAAATTTCACAATCCATCCTAGTCCATAAACAATAGAACCACATTTCCACTACCGAAATCATCCACAAGATCAAAAACTCGCATCTATACTCTGAATAAACCCGAACTAGCCGTAATAACCCATACCCGCATTCTCAGGTGCAATTATATGATGTACCACATACTCAAACACATGTAGCGATAACGTCCATTCACAGCAGCTGTCCACAACAACCAATTACCAATAGAAAACCTCTTATCCGCTAAAGTCTCATTCCAACACTTTCATATACTGCCAACGATAAAAGGAACACGCAATAAACCATAACCATTTCTCGGATCAACCCTTCATGAAGCCACTTCTCCTTTGGAAAATACCATAGCAATTTTCGAGCCGAACCTTGATATTAACCGTCCAACATGCTGAAATCGAATCCAATCGTATTCATTAATGATCCCACCGATCTCCTATAATCCAACACACCACTGTGGTGACATGACACCTCAATATAGGCCTAAGGCACAACTTGCATAATACGCGCATCAATAAGCTACGGTCCGAACATACTCAAATCATGGAAATGACTCAAATGCAAGAGCTGCACCTCAAACTCACCAGTACCACCACAACGCAAGGCTGAGAACACGTCTCACATCATAGAATAGAACACCCGAATCCAACCCGCATGGTCATATTTCCACATAGCCTCGCTGCAATGCACGATCCTATCCTAACACTGCTGCACCTGAGACACGTCAAGTCACTATGCTCGAAATTGACAACCATGCACAATTTGATATCTGGAACCCAAGAAGATCATTAAACCTACGGTGAAGCAAATAACATATACCACACGACCCTGAAAGGACACAACCGATGTGCCATTCACTGAGCAATACCAAATTACTCTTCCCGCTCGACTTCCACTATGAATCCCAATAGAACCGCACCATATGTGCCCATAACTACAAAATCATAACATTTCGCAACACAGAAAACAACTCACAGATCTCTCCAGAAGACTGATAAGCTCAATAACGGCCGAATCAACCTATCCCTCAACAATACAATTCGGGCCAATCAAGCCGACTCAAGCTAGAACACACATCCCCATTGGCCTGCCAACGAACTTCTTACCAATGAAACTTGAACCTGTTCCTTTCCACTACTATAACTCCTGCCGGTGCCATACGATACGGTGCCCGACACCAAATCAATACCAAAATCGACAACCTTGCCCGGCGACATACCCGGCCACAAGAAACGCATCCGAAAAGTCCCTCAGCACCGGAACTGAATCAATGATAGCAACCTCCGCACTGACATCCATAACGAAGGCCCAATTAAGAAAGGCAATCCTTCCCAGCCGACCGCTGGTTCTTCAAAACATAAGACACTCTACTAGAACATAATCCGATGCACCTCGCCACTCAACCCGTGGCATTTCCGGCATATCCCATGGCGTAATCGTCCAGAATATCCCAACACTGAGACAACCAGTCTGAACTCCAACATCACATCAAATATCTAACATACCAGCAAAGAAAGATCCACTCGAGCCTCTAAATCCTGATAGCCGCTAAACGGTGCCGATACACACAGTCTACAACCATAACATAGCCTGCGCATGAGAACTCCCAGTCTCCAACTCCCTATAGCACACGAATCATCGTACCCGATCCCAATTTGCCGTCCGAAAGCATATCACACCTTAAATACCCCATCAAATCACTTCCCATTAGAAATATCATTCCCCTAACTATCTGAGGCTACCCGCTGCTTAAGAGATTTATGGACTCCCTTCTAGAACTGAACTGTAACATAGCACACGCCAGTCTCGGTCCTCCACAACATACCGCTTATACCATACCATCCAAGGATAACATGAAAACTTTTATCTCCCTTCCGAGCCACAGACATCTTCGCACTCAAATAGTCAAGAACTTCCATTGATCCCATCTAGAAGAAAATCATTACACATCCCACGCCTATCACATTCGTAGAAAATGCACTTCTCCAACCACGGTGGGAATCAACAAGAACTCTCCCAATTCCGTTTGCACAAATTAAACTGCTAGGACTGAATCCTTTTAACTAGATCAAGCTAAGCAAGCCATCAAAACTCGAGAGCATTGCTGCAAAATACCTGTAAGAATCCCATTACCTCGAACACATACAAAGAATTAATCATACCCTTACCATACCGATTTGGTCTACTATCAAGCTACTCCATCCATCTAAATTTCCTTCCAATTAATCATCAACTTGATATTCCCTCTTGCTGTAGCACCACAATGCCCCAACCCAGGCTTACCACATGAGACCCCAGCATAAAAACCACACTCCGGAATACTTTACTCTGAAGAACTTCCTGTGAATCTAAATCCGTTACCTTTACCTTCCTGATACTGATACGTAGAATCCCATAATTAACATAAGAATACCATAAGTCTTGACCTCCTCCAATGAAAACTCAGTCTCTAACCACACCTACAACTTTAAAATACCCGATTGTTTCCTGTAGAATCCTTAACACATTAGAGCCATTCTCGAGAGCCATTCACTCTTCTTCAACTGTAATTTACCTGATCAAATGAACAAAACCACCCGTACCTCATTAGCATTCTGATACCGCAAGATGTAGCCCCATCTCAACACAACCAGGCAACCTCCTGCTCCATACACCGAGCATTCTTTACCAGCAACCACTCAAGACATCCCGTGATTCTCTCTCCCCCCATGAAGCATAATATAACCTTTGTCGAAATCTTCCTTTACTCGAGCAATTCTCGGTCTCAACTTCCGCAAGCCATAACTGATTCACTCGCATGCCTCACAATGGAACCAACATAGTACATAACCGTGCAATCAACTAATCAGCAGACTCCCCCACTTGGCTCGGAGCCATAGGTCCAGATAACCCACCTGCTTCGCCTCAATATAACATTTCTGTATACCTTCCACCGTCATACACATGACACAGTTACTTAGTCTTCCTGAGTCTGAACTCATACCGCAACATGCAATCTACCTCACTCCCAACTAGGAGACTTGAAAAGATTCTTCACACGCCCCATAACTCGGAGCCACCCATCATATCACAATGGAAATCATACACTTAATAGTTCACCTATCATCCAGCAGATCTTCCTCGACACTTCCAAGTCATATAGAAACATCACGCAGTACTAACATACTCATCACATAGCTATCCAGCCGTCATTCCCACTAATAGGGACATTACCGGACATATAAGTTCAAAACACTTATTCACACAATCAGCACCTCGGTGCTCAAGCCATAGGCAAAGATTCGGCCTCAAGTCCTCCAGACTGCCCACATCCAACTCACAGAGATCACATATCACCCCTCGATCGGGGAATCACAAGCCATCAAGGCACATCTAATTCTGAGCGCTCATGTGCGCATACAAACGCGTGGAAGGAATTTCAAGAGTTACATTTCAAGGTGAATCAAGGATGCACGATAAGAATTCCAAGAATGTGAAGTTTTCCTAAAGGTTCTGCAGCCTCTCGAGGATAAATACAGACGTCTCCGTACCGATCCGCGAGACTCTACTAAACCTGCTCATGACTCGTGAGACCTAGTAACCTAGGCTCTGATACCAACTGTCACGACTCAAACCCCGCTCCGGTCGTGATGACGCCTCTCGTGAAGACAAGGCCAGCCAACCAACCCAAATTTTGCTTTTTTCAAAATTAGATAAACATGAATAATCAATATAAAAGATGATTCAATAGCATTACTTAGCGGAAGTACAACCCAAACACAGTCCAAACTGCGGTGTCACAAGTCACGAGCATCTATAAGAGTGTAATTACATCCACAAGGTCTTAAAAATACATTGAACAGGAATAAAGAACAACAGGGAGAGAAATGGTGCTGCGAACGCTGGCAGTCACCTTGCTAAACTCCTACAGCTCTGCCTCCACACAGACAATATCCGCTACTGGTTAAATAGATGCCTGCATCTGCACACAAGGTGTAGGGAGTAAAGTGAGTACTCCAATTCAGTGAGTAATAAATGTAAATAACAACTGGGCAGTAAGAAATCACGTAAAGCAACCAACATGCTATATAGAAGCAGCGTACAATCCTTTGAGAAAGCAGTGGGCTGTGAAATCCTTAGAAATATCTTGGCTCAGTTTAATTCTCTTTTGAAAATGTTCTTTTCAACAATTACAAAATGATTTCAAAACAGTTAGTGCCGATAAGCACAGAAGATCCGCCCCTCGGGCACAAATACCACATCATATCAGGTAAAAAGGCAAGTAAATATGCAAGTGAGCAAAATAAAAGTTCGCCCCTCGGGCAATATCTCAAAACAGTACCAGCCCCTCGGGCTCACTCTCAAAACACTCTCAGAACATTCTCAGCCCCTCGGGCTCTCTCTCTCAGATCGCTCTCAGAATAATATCAGCCCCTCGGGCTCAGTATCAGTCACTCAGCATAGTATCAGCCCCTCGGGCTCACTCTCAGATCATATGGGTACCCGCGCTCACTGTGGGTGTGCAGACTCCGGAGGGGCCCCTTACGGCCCAAAAGCTATATCAACATAAGGTTTGAAAGCCTTCTCACATCACTCATTAGTCCTGAAAGCCTCCTCACATCACTCACAAGGCCTGAAAGCCTCCTCACGTCACTCAAGCCACCGCGTGGCATATAAAGTATCTCAGGCCCTCGGCCTCATATCACTCAGCATATCCTCACATATGGCCCTCAGCCTCACTCAGTCCGAAAATCATCACAAGCCCCTCGGGCATTTGTAAAATAGTAGTTCTCAGCCCAAAATATCATTTAGAAATATCATTTAAGTTTCAAATCTGTATAAAAGTGGCTGAGTTTGTAAAACAATAAGTATCAACAGAACTGAGTTTCAATATGAGTCAAAACAGTGAGGAAATAGTGATAAAAATCCCCGAAGGGTTCAAATAATTGGCACGAAGCCCAAATATGGCAATCAGCCCAAATCATGATGATAACAAATCAGTTTCAGTCAAATATGCAGTAAAATCATCAATCGAGACGGACCAAGTCACAATCCCCAGTAGTAAAAGACCCCGCGCTCATCATCCAACGCGTGTCTCACCTCAATATAGCACTACGATGTGTAATCCGGGGTTTCAAACCCTCAGGATATCATTTACAATCATTACTCACCTCGAACCGGTGTAATCTCAAGCTCGCGAAACCTTTGCCCCTCAAATCGGCCTCCACGCGCGTCGAATCTAACCAAAACCACAACGAATACGTCACAATATGCTAAGGGAACAAAACCCAATCGAAAACAATCAATAACGGGCACAAATCCCGAAATTACCAAAAACCCGAGCCTCGGGACCATTTCTTGAAACACAAAAATTTTCACATCAACGGATTCCTTATCTCGCCACGAGTCTTTACATATCAAAAACTCTCAAATCCAACCTCAAATGGCCCTTCAGATTCCAATTTAAAAATCTCAAAAGTCAAGCCCTAGTTTCATTTTTAGTTAAATTCCCATAAATTTCTAGGTGGATTTCACAACAAAAACGAGTATTGAGACCAAGATTCTTACCTCAAGTTGATTCCTCTTGAATCCCTCTTTCATTTCCTCCAAAAATCTCCAAAAACGGGCAGCCATGGGTGAAAATAGACCCAAAATCGCGAACAAAATGACTTTAAAACATTCTGCCCAGCTACAGGATTTTCTTCTTCGCGAACGCGGTCCAACTCTCGCGAACGCGTAGCACAAAATTACATTGACCAACTTTTACCTTACGCGAACGCAACACGCCCGTCACGAACGCGATGCTTCCACCACCTCGACCTTCGCGAATGCGCCACTTCCATCGCAAACGTGATGACTAACTGACCATCAGACCCAATCTCTCCTACGCGATCGCGTATAAACACTCGCGAACGCGATGCTGCCTCTCACAACCCTTCGCAAACGCAGCATGGACCCTCGCGAATGCGTAGCTCACAGAACTCAGCCCTTCGCGAACGCGAGCTCCCCTTCGCAAGCGCGAAGGCCAAAATACCTGCAACACCAGAACTGAAAATCTGCAATCTCTCAAACAAAAAAATGGTCCGATTCGCCACCCGAAACTCACCCGAGGCCCCCGGGACCTCAACCAAAAGCACCAACACATCCTAAAACCTCATTCAAACTTGTTCCAATCACCAAAACACCTCAAACAGCACCAAAACCATCAATTCACATCCAATTCAAGCCTAAGTTTTTCCAAAAACTCCCGAAACACGCATTTGATCAAAAACCCAACCAATCGGCGTCCGAATGACCTGATATTTTGCACACACATCACAAATGACAGAACGAAGCTACAGCACCTCTCGAAATTCCATTCCGACCCTCAGATCAAAATCTCTCCTATCAACCGGAATTCGCCAAAATACTAACTTCGCCAAAACAAGCTAATTTCTACACCGGACCTCCAAAACCAATTCCGATCACACTCCTAAGTCATAAATCACCCAACGAAGCTAACCAAATCATAAAAACTCCGATCCGAGCTTGTATAAAAATAAGTCAACTCTTGGTCAACATTTCAAATTCAAAGCTTTCAACTGAGACTCTTCTTTCAAATTCCTTCCAATTTTCCTGAAACCCAAAACCAACGATCTACATCAATCATAATACATTACGCGGGGAAAGTCATGCCTGAGAACTGGCGACAAAGTGCAAAAGCTCAAAACGATCGGTCAGGTCATTACAAAAACCTTGTCCTTAAATAACCATTTTATGTATGTGCCCTTAATTGCATGTTGTGACCAAAGTATTTATTCACTTTCTTTCCTTAATTGGTTTTTACTCGTTTGAATCTGAATCCCTTAATTAAAGGGAGTCTTGTGTAATTGATTGACAATTAGTTCTTCAATTATTTTCCTACCTTATTCCCTCATGACTTTCACACTATAAATTCACGACTCCTTAACACACAACACACACGATTAACAATACTTCACTACTACTTCACAATCTCTTACGAACTCTTACTAGCACTCTCTTCTTGTCTATTCTGTGGCTTTTACAAAACTACCGCACTTTCTCTATTCTGTTTCTTTGAAACTTGTATGTCCTAATTTAAGTTTAAGCATCACCACAATGTGTTTATTTACAGCTTTCGTATCCATGTCCAATGTGCTGTTTCAGTAGAGTTCAACATTTAAATTAAATATGCTCATATCTTTCTGCCTGTTTCTGTTGTGAATCCTTGCTTCCCTACCATATTACCCTCTATGTGTTTGTGAAGTGTGACTTAAGGCATGGCAATATGAGTTGTTGCCCGTGAATTGAGTTTGAACCAATGAGGTCTTAACCTCTATATGAACATGCTGGAGGGTGTGCCAGCATACCCCATTGCTGGGTGTGCCCATCAGCCTGTTTTTTTTTAGCTCTTGCAAATTCCCCATTTCCCTATACCCCTGTGTGTATTAATGTGAACTGTCTCCCTTTCCCTTTCCCCTTTCAGAATCTTGCACTTACACTCTCTCTTAGTTCCTAAGTTCTGCCCCCCTCCTGTGAGCCTTGCCTTGGGACCTTGAGTTCCCTCTGAACTTGGACACTTGAGGTCTGGCTTTTCCACACTGCACTATGTCTTAATCTGGTAATGTATTTGGGGTGTAAGCACTGCCTGGAGTTCATGTGAGACTCTTAGGGAACTTTGACACACCCCCAAATGAGAGAAAGGCTTTGAAATCTGATCTTTGAAGTTGGTTTACTTCATATTTCAGATAGGAAGTCTGAATCAGGCTCTCCTTGGTTGCACTTTTAATTTTTGATGTACTTTTCTTCACTTTATTTTCTTCTGGGCTGTAATAACTTTGTCATAAAACTCTTGGGGATGGCTAGTGAAAAGGGAGGGTTAACCATGTATGCAAAATGGGTAGATAACTATGTCTATAGGAATTTCTGATTTTTGCATAGCTAACCTGCCTATAGGAAGTTCTAATTTCTGTATTCTCATATAGCTGCTATGTCTATAAGATCCTGCACTCCCATATAGATACCATGTCTATAGGATTTCTAATTTTAGCATTTGCATATGTAGATAATATGTCCATAGGAATTTCTAATAGATACCATGTCTATAGTATTTCTAATTTCTGCACTTTTATATAGATGCCACGTATATAGGAATTTCTAATTTCCGCATATAGATACCATGTCTATAGGATGCACACACATGTAGAAAATATGCTTATAGGTCCTTTCTGATTCTTGCATATCCACTTCTCACTAGGCAAACGTGTTTATAGGTCTTAGTAACCAAATGCAATCAGATGCCATGTTCATATAAAATCCAGCATTTAGATGTCATGCCTATAGGGTTCTCTGCATTTTTACTATGTTTATAAATGTGTTCTAAAGTTGACAAACGCATAGAAAGCATGCCTATAAGAGTTAATCGAATCTGAATCACCTCACTCGCTTATAAGTCTAAAACTAGCAGTAATCATGTATTACCAATGGCAGAACTTGTGCTCTTCTAAAACTCGCTTTTCCTTAATAACTGACAACCTTCTCTTAAATCAGTATGTAATCAGCTCAAATTCTTGTTTCTGAAATCAGTAGATATCATGCCTATAGGTTTTCGTCTAACACTTAGGCAAGCCATAGGATAAACTTATAAACTGAATCAGGTGTTATTAGCTATAACCAGCAGGCAGGCCTGATTCGGGCTTCTTATCTGAACTATGTAATAAATCAGTCTGCCTCAAACCTTTAAGTTTTAATTAGACCTTAAACAGTACATGCAAGGCATGCTAAACTCTATGCTTTCTTGGTTTAAAGGAGGTCTGTCTGAGCCTTTGTATTTGTTTATATTCTTCCCCAAACTTGCTATATGTGTTTTGTTTGTCGCCTTAGTATTTTTACCTTTTGAAACCACAAATAAGCCCAACATTTCTTCCATTTAAGATTAGTAGTCCCAAGTACCTCTGGATTGATAGGATTGGGGCGGATAATAGCATGCAATAAATAAACGAGACCATTCCGCGCTTTAGTAACTTAAAAGGGTGGGAAAGGGTAGATATGAATATGATGACCACGCGATAACACCACGCATAAGAATGATTACCGGGTGTTGTGTGGGGTGATCCATATTATTAATAAACCTAGGACCCCCTTCCCTTTGTTCTTTGTTTCTTTTAAATCTTTTAAAACGTTTATTCTAAATCAACTCTCTTTAATGCTTTCAGACTTTGTTTATTTCTAACCTTTATGTGAAAAATCCCCTCTTATTTGAAGTCCTACTTGTCTATGTGTTATTTGTACCTTAAGTCATAACAATAGCTTGGCCGGGAACCACACTAGTGGATTCTGAGGGGTGCCTAACACCTTCCCCTTGGAATAATTTCAAGCCCTTACCCTATCTCTGGTTATCCAAAAATCAAGCTCTTCTAAAGTGTCCTAATGCACTTAAATCATTTGGTGACGGCTCTTCAATTCCATTAAACCCAATTCCAAAAAGGGAACGAGTTGTCTTCCCAAATGTCACAAACCCGATTTCGCGAGAAAAAGGGGGCGCGACATGCGACCCATTATGCGGCCGCATAATAACAATGTGGGCCTCATATCTGCCGCTGAGTGGGTCAGTATGTTGGCTAATTTGAGGACAACTATGCGGCCAATTATGCCATCGCATAATCGATATGCGGGCCGCATAGTCGTCGCATAGCCTCCTTAGGATTTTGTATAGGGTAGTTCTGCGGTGCATTATGCGACCGCAGAACAGGTATGCGGACCGCATATTGGTCGCATACACAGGCAGAGTATCCAGGTCATGAGGGCCACTTTTGCGGTCCCTTTTGCGGGCCGCATATCAGTTATGCGATCGCATATGCGACCGCAGATTGAGTCGGGCTCCTATTTTCTAACTTTTAAAACCCGACCTCATTCCGTTAAAAACATCCCATTAGACCCTCTTGAGCTAATTTCTACTACATTTAGAGTGAGAGCAAGAATTCTAGAGGGAGAAAGTGATCCTCACCAAGCCTCTACTCAATCCTTGACCAAATCCTTGAAGATTATCAAGTAAAGTTACTAGGCCTTCATCCTAAGAGGTAAGAACTTGTGCTCTAACCTTTGATTTCGAAATTCCTACTAAAATAAGTAATTAACAAATGGGTTCATGGGTATAAGGGTTGATTGTCTTGCATGCATGTATGATAAAAAGGGTATGGGAAGATTGTGAGATAAGAATGTAACAAATGGGGTGTAGGATGATAGAATTTTTCACAAAAAGACCTTAAAATTCATAATGCACACTTAGTGCTTGAGAGTATGCTCAAGTGAGCTAGAATCTTGATTATCTCTCTAATTTTTGGATCAATTTGTAATTCTCATAAAATAGATCGAGGTGGCTAAGAGTTCCAGAATTATTGTAAGAATTTAAGAAAAAGCTCCATTGAGGTATGTATGGCTAACCCTCTTCTTTTTAGCGTTGAACTCTTGATGTCCGAATAGTTGGCATGAGTTCCGAATCGATCATATTAGACGGATTGTACTAATGTGTTGGATTGACAGATTTTTGTTGCAAAATTGTTCTATGTGTTTACCCTGAAATCATGCTAGTTGGAAATGTGATTATATTCTCCAAGTGTTCTTTTCTTTCCTTATATGCGCATGCCGTATATGATAGCACTTATCGACGTGCATGGTGAAGCTATATGGACGAATAAATAAGGGGAAGACTTGAATTATAAAAATGTATCCAAGTGCCAAGAAATTATTAATAAAGAGGTGTGTTGTGCCATGTAATGGAAAAATGGAAAGAAATGTGAACTAAGGAAAATTGAAAGAGGTTATGTCCTAAGTGAGATGGCTTAGCCGATCGGGCCGAGATGGGGCGCCATGTTGTACACACGGTGGCATTTACATTGGATTTCTGATTATCATTATGGATTTGGATATGTCTCACTTGGGATGGCTTAGCCGGTCAGGCCGAGACCGGACTCCGTGTAAAAATCACGGTGGCATTATGGGTTATGGCACTTGGCAATAAAGAATATTAACCTAAAGAAATGGAAAGACTTAACCGGAACTATGTGAATCTTATTTGGTGTTTCCTTGTAATCCTGTGAAGTACTTGTTGATGTTATATCTGCCTTCTATGTGTTCACTGTTCATCCTATTAAGAATTGTGTTTGACTTACATACTAGTACTATTCGACAGTACTAACGTCCCTTTTGCTGGGGGCGCTACACCTTTGAATGGATGTAGGTGGTTCCGTTGCTGATAGCACCGGTCGCAGATAGTGGTGCTCTCTTTCTCTCTTCACAGCAGTCTTGGTGAGCCCCCATTTCTCCCAGGGTTTTGTAGTTCTTCTTTGTACAAATTTCCATATTTTGAGGTATAGCCGGGGCCTTGTTGCCGGCATTGTCATTTTGGTCTTTTGTATCCTTAGAGGCTCCGTAGACGTTTATGTGGGTCATGTATGGGTGCCGGGGTGGTCATAGGATCACGGTGTATTTTGAAACTTTTCTCCAATAGATTTTCAACCGTATGTACTTTTGGAAACTTAACTATGGCATGTCGTATTTAAGTAAAATTTTAACTAGCAACGTTTATGCATTTATATAACAACTCTCTCTCCCGTGTTTCATAATTGGTGATGCATTTCTTCTTCGGATATTGGATGAGTCGGGTAGGAAAGGCTGGTTAGGCTTGCTCGACCGTGTTTACTCGGTTGCGCGCCGGTCGCGCTCCCCGAGGATTGGGGCATGACAATTTTATTTTAAATTGTATGTACCTACAATTTTTAATGCATTAATTTCTTTATCTAATAAGATTCATGATTTCAAAAATAATAAAATGAATAATTAAGTTGGTAGTTCACTGTTGGCTTGCCTGACGGCGACGTTGGGCGCCACCACGACCTATAGTGGGAATTGGGTCGTGACAACTATTTTTGTGGCAGTGTGATTATTTGCATCGCGATCGCGAGGGAACAACCGTGATCGCATAGGGTACCACTGGGCAGTGCATATAAGTACTCTATGTTGGACATTGAGCTCGTTTTATCACATTTTGAGTTATAGAGCTTGGATTTGGGCGATTTTGGAGGGGATTTTCACCACATGGGTTGGGGTAAGTATTTTGACCCTGTTTTGATTATATTACATAATTCTATCTTCGGTTTTGGCATTTGATTGATGATTCTAAAGGAGAAATTGAGGGTTTTTATATAAACTTTCCTAAAGTGAATAATTGAGTTTTGAATATCGATTCAGAGTCGTATTTGAGTGAAATTAGTATGGTTGTACTCGTAATCAAATGGGTTGTCAAAATTTATGTTTTTTGTCGGGTTTCGAGGTACGGGCCCGAGTTGAGCTGATTGCCTTAGCCGTAGTCATATTGTACAGTTATGATAGTTACATCTGCATGTTATATCTTTGTCTCTGTGCACTCTTGATATGTTGTCTCACATGCTAATGATGTCCTTGTATGTGACACGACTTTGAGCTATATTTGAGGGATATTGTGATATTCCGTGTTATATAATTGGATTATATTTGAGGACTGTTACAACAAATTGAGATTCCAGAGTGGAAATGGGAAAGAATTACTATGGATTTTGTTACCGGTCTACCACGAACCCTTAGAGGTTATGACTCGGTATGGGTGATTGTAGATCGACTGACGAAATCAGCACATTTTTTGCCAGTGAAGACTACATATGGTGGAGTGAGGCATGCACAGATATTTATGAACTAAATTATCCGACTTCACGGAGTTCCAATATCCATCATCTCTGATATAGGATCACAATTTACCTCACTGTCACGACCCCAAACCGGATCAGGTCATGATGGCACCTCTCGTGAAACAAGGCCAGCCGACACAAACCCCCAAACAATTTAACAGTTGTAATAATAATTAATTAAGTCATTAATAAGTGATAAATCCCAAAAGAGAGCGAAATAAAACAAATGCGGAAACAAACACAGCCCGACATCGGGGTGTCACTAATCATGAGCATCTAAATCCGTCTAAGAGTATGAAAAGACAACATAGTCTAATACGAAGCTAGAACAAATGAAATAAAAGTAGGAAGGAGAAGCACTGGGCTGCGAACACTGAGCAACTACCTAGTCAACTCCAAACAAGCCTGCTGGAAGCAAATCAGCCCTCGCTAGCATGACCCGAAACTCCTGAATCTGCACACACGGGTGCAGGGAGTAATGTGAGTACGCCAACTCAGTAAGTAATAAAAGTAAAGGCAACTGAGCGATAAGAAAACACCTAAATACAGAGCAAAATGCTACAACGAGGCAGGGTAAAACCAGCACAATACAGTAAAACTCATAAAAAACTTCTTAGTTCAGTTAAAATCTCTTTAAAACATCTTTCAGCAATTAAAATGAGTGAATGGAAACAGATATAAAAGATAGAAATACAAATCAGCCCCTCGGGCACAATACCAACAGAAACCAGCCCCTCGGTCTATCTCACAGTCACTCACATCAGCCCCTCGGGCAACAACATGGAACAACATCAGCCCCTCGAGCTAGATCACATCACAAACTGGGTACCCGCGCTCACTGGGGGTGTACAGACTCCGAGAGGGGCCCCTTACGGCCCAAGCACAACAACAAGCCATTTCGTGGCATAATCAACAGGCTCTCGGCCTCATATCAATCACAAGCCACCTCGTGCCATAATAAATCTGGCCCTCAGCCTCTCAAATATCACAATCAGTACCACATGCTGCGGCGCGCAGCCCGATCCCGTAGTATCCTCACAACACAGGCCATCGGCCTTACTCAGCCAGAACCTCACAAGCCACACGGGCAACAATAAAATATGATGCTCATCCCAAAATATCATTTAAAATATATCAAAAACGAGTAAAGATAGTTGAGTTGTGAAAAACAGTAGGATATAGCATGACTGAATACAAATACTAAGTCAAACAGTGAGGAATAGTAGCAAAAATCCTTGCACGAGGCCCAAATATGGCATTCAACCCAAAACATGATGCTAGCAAACAGTTTTAAATCAAATATGCCGATAAACAGTCATGCGGGACAGACTAAGTCACAATCCCCATCGGTGCACGACCCCACGCTCGTCATCAAGCGTGTACGTCACCTCAAAAAAGCACAACGATGGGAAATCCAGGGTTTCATACCCTCAGGACAACATTTACAATCATTACTTACCTCTAACCGGTCCAATCTCTAGCCCGCGATGCCTTTGCCTATCGTCTCGGCCTCAACTCGCATCGAATCTAACCAAAAATAAGAATCATGATGTCAAAATATGCTAAGGGAACGAAGCCCACGCGAAAATAATCAATTACGACACGAATCCCGAAATTAACCAAACCCGACCCCCGGGCCCACGTCTCGGAATTCGATAAAAATTACATTAATAAACTCCTTATCTTCCCACGAGTTCATACATATCAAAAGTACTAAAATCCGACCACAAATGACCCCTCAAACCCTTACTCAAAGGTCTCCAATCTCAAGCCCTAGTTTCTTCAATATTTACCCCCAAATTTCCATAAATTTCAGGCCTAATCAATGAAATAACACCATAGGAACAAGTTTTATGATCAAAAATCTTACCTCAATGAAGTTCCCTCTGATTCCTTCCCCAAAATCCCCCAAAGAAGCTCCAAAATCGAATTAAAAATGGTGAATAAAGTCTGAAAATCGCGAAGGAGGGTTTATACACTTTCTGGCCCAGGGTTTTCGCACCTGCGGCCCAAACTCAGGTTCTGCGCTACCGCTTCTGCGGTCAGGAGCACCGCATCTGCGGTTTTTACTTAACGCCTCAATTCCGCACCTGCGATCGAACAGCCGCACCTGCGATACTGCAGGTGCGCTCAAACTGCCGCTTCTGCGGTCCCAGCTCCCATGAACCTTTTCCGCATCTGCGACCCCATTGGGCACTTCTGCGAGCCCGCATCTGCAGTCCCCTAGCCTAAGGTGCGGTTATGACAGCAGGCTCAGCTTCAGTTGCCATTTCCAAATTCCTATCTTCCCTCAACCATCCGAAATCACCCCGAGGCCCCCGGGACCTCAACCAAAAGCACACACAAGTCATATACCACTATTAAAACTTATTCCAATCTTCAAAACACCTCAAACAACATCAAATCAACCAAAACACATCGAATTCAAGCCTAAAGTTCTAAAAATCTTCCGGATTACGCTTTTGATCAAAAAGTCTATCAAACCACGTCCAAATAACCTGAAATTTTGCACACACATCCCAAATGACACAACGGACCTATTGCAACTTCCGGAATTCCATTCTGACCCCTATATCAAAATCTCACCTATCAACCAGAAAGCGCCAAAATTCCAATTTCACCAATTCAAGCCTAAATCTACTACGGACCTCCAAACACGTTCTGATCACACTCCTAAGTCCCAAATCATCTCTCGAAGCTATCCGAACCATCGAAATTCACATCCGAGCCCTTTTCACGTAAGTCAACATCCGGTTAACTTTTCCAACTTAAGCTTATTCAAAAGAGAGTAAGTGTCTCAAACCTTACCAAAACCATTCCGAATTCAAACCGACTAACCCAATACCACATAACACGAATAAACAAAGCATAAGAAAGCAGAAATGGGGGAAACGGAGCGGTAACACATGAAATAACCGGCCAGGTCGTTACATCCTCCCCCTCTTAAACAAACGTTCGTCCTCGAATGGGTCAAGAAACATACCTGAAGCCTCAAATAGGTGAGGATATCTGCTCCGCATCTCCCGCTCGGTCTCCTAGGTAGCCTCCTCCACGGGCCGACCTCTCGACTGCACCTTCACTGAAGCTATATCCTTTGACCTCAACTTTCGAACCTGACGCCCCAAAATAGCTACCGGCTCCACATCATAAGTCAAATCATCATCTAGCTGAACCAAGCTGAAATCCAAAACATGAGACGGATCGCCAATATACTTCTGAAGCATAGAAACATGAAATACTAGTGCACACTCGACAAGCTGGGTGGCAAGGCAAGCTCATAAGCCACCTCCCCAATCCTCCAAAGTACCTCAAGGCCCAATGAACCGAGGACTCAATTTACCCTTCTTCCCAAACCTCATAACACCTTTCATGGGTGAAACCTTCAACAGAACCTTCTCACCCACCATGTAGGACACATCGTGAACCTTCCTGTCAACATAACTCTTTTGTCTCGACTGCGCTGTACGAAGCCTCTCCTGAATCACTTTCACCTTGTCTAAAGCATCCTGCACTAAGTCTGTACCCAATAGCCTAGCCTCACCTAGATCAAACCAACCGACTGGAGATCTACGCTGTCTCCCATACAAAGCCTCATATGGGGCCATCTGAATACTCGACTAGTAACTGTTGTTATAAGCAAACTCCGCGAGAGGTAGAAACTGATCCCATGACCCTCCAAAATCAATGACATAGGCGCGCAACATGTCCTCCAATATTTGAATAGTGCGCTCGGACTGCCCGTCCGTCTGAGGGTGAAAAGCTGTGCTCAACTCAACCTGAGTACCCAACTCTCACTGTACCGACCTCCAGAACTGCGAAGTAAACTGAGTACCTATATCTGAAATGATAGAAACTGGAACACCATGCAAACGAACAATCTCCCGAATATATATCTCTGCCAACCGCTCTGAAGAATAGGTAGTACACACAGGAATGAAGTGCGCGGACTTGGTCAGCCGATCCACAATCACCCAAATAGCATCGAACTTCTTCAAAGTCCGTGGGAGCCCAACTACGAAGTCCATGGTGATCCGCTCCCACTTCCACTCTGGAATATCCATCTGCTGAAGCAAGCCACCCGGTCTTTGATGCTCATATTTCACCTGCTGACAATTGAGACACCGAGCTACAAATCCTACAATGTCCTTCTTCACTCTTCTCCACCAATAATGCTGTCTCAGATCCTGATACATCTTCGCGTCTCCCGGATGAACAGAATACCGCGAGCTATGAGCCTCCTCTAAAATCAACTCTCGAAGACCATCCACATTGGGCACGCATATTCGGCCCTGCATCCTCAATACCCCGTCATCACCATGGTCACATCTCTGGCATCGTCGTGCTGAACCTTGTCCTTAAGGACAAGCAAATAAGGATCATCATACTGGCTCTCTCTGATGCGATCATATAAGGAAGACCGAGAAATCGCACTAGCTAATACCCAACTGGGCTCCGAAATGTCCAACCTCACGAACCGATTGGCCAAGTCCTGAACATCAACTGCAAGGGGTCTCTCCCCAATAGGAATATATGCCAAACTCCCCATACTCACCGTCTTCCGGCTCAAAGCATCAGCCACCACATTGGTCTTCCCCGGATGGTACAGAATAGTAATATCATAATCCTTTAGCAGCTCCAACCATCTTCGCTGCCTCAAATTGAGATCCTTCTGCTTGAACAAGTGCTAGAGGCTACGATGATTAGTAAACACCTCACGAGACACACCATACAAATAATGCCTCCAAATCTTCAATGCGTGAACAATGCCAGCCAACTCCAAATCATGAACATGGTAGTTCTTCTCATGGGGCTTCAGATGCCGAGAAGCATAGGCAATAACGCTACCCTCCTGCATCAATACACATCCAATACCCACTCTCGAAGCATCACAATACACTGTACATGAACCTGAAGCTGATGGAAATACTAATACTAGAGCTGTGGTCAAGGCAGTCTTGAGCCTCTGGAAGCTCTCCTCACAGTCGTCCGACCACTGAAATGGAGTACCCATTTGAGTCAACTTGGTCAAGGGCGATGCGATAGATGAAAATCCCTAAACAAACCGACGGTAATAACCCGCCCAACCAAGGAAGCTGCGAATCTTTGTGGCTGAGGACGGTGCCAACTCTGAACCGCCTCTATCTTCTTCGGATCAACCTAAATACCCTCGCTGGACACCATGTGCCCCAAGAAAGCCATTGAACTGTGCCAAAACTCACATTTGGAGAACTTTGCATAAAGCTTCTCATCCCTCAATCTCTGCAACACCACTCTCAAATGCTCTGCGTGCTCCTCCTAACTACGCAAGTATACCAGAATATCATCAATGAAAACAATAACGAACGAGTCGAGATAAGGCCAGAACACGTTGTTCATCAAATGTATGAACGTTGTTGGGGCATTGGTCAACCCAAAAGACATCACGAGGAACTCATAGTGACCATATCGGGTACTGAAAGCTGTCTTGAGAATATCTGAGTCCTTGATCTTTAGCTGGTGATACCCTGAGCGAAGATCAATCTTGGAGAACACCCTCGCTCACTGAAGTTGGTCGAACAAATCATCAATGCGAGGCAGGGGATACTTGTTCTTAATTGTGACTTTGTTCAACTACCGGTAATCAATGCACATCCTCATGGTGCCATCCTTCCTCTTCACAAACAACACAGGTGCACCCCATGGCGAAATGCTAGGACGAATGAACCCCTTATCGAGGAGCTCCTGAAGCGGCTCCTTCAATTCCTTCAACTCCGTTGGTGACATACGATACGGTGGAATAGATAGGCTGAGTGCCCGGTACCAGATCAATACCAAAATCAATATCCCTGTCCGTTGGCATGCCCGGCAGGTCTGCAGGAAACACATTTGGAAAATCCCTCACAACTGGAACAGAATCAATGCTGGGAGTCTCTGCACTGGCATCCCTCACAAATGCTAAGTATGAAAGACAACCTTTCCCAACCATACGCTGCGCCTTCAAGAATGAGATTACCCTACTGGGAACATAATCAGACAAACCTCGCCACTTAATTCGTGGCACACCCGGCATAGCTAATGTCACTGTCTTGGCATGACAGTCCAAAATAGCCCGGCACGGAGATAACCAATCCATGCCCAATATCACATTGAAGTCTACCATATATAACAATAGAAGATCCACTCGGGTCTCCAGACCCCCAATAGACACAACACACGATTGGTATACACGGTCTACCACGACAGTATCGTCCACCGGAGTAGAGACATGAACAGAAGAAACGAGAGACTCCCAGGGCATATCCAAATAATGGGCAAAATAAGATGACACATAAGAGAATGTAGAGCCAGGATCAAATAACACAGAGGCATCTCTGCGGCAGACTGAGATAATACCTGTAATCACCGCATCTGAAGCAACAGCATCAGGTCTAGCTGGAAGTGCTTAAAAACGGGCCAGACCACCACCAGATCAACCTCCCCCTCTTGGGCGACCCCTAGATGACTGTCCTCCACCCCTAGCCGGCTGGGTGGATGGTGAAGTAACTGGTGCCGAAGTCGAGGTCTGACCCCTCTGCTGCGATGAACCCCCAAGGTGACAAGGACACTGCCTCTACATATGTCCCAACTCTCCACACTCATAACAACTCCCTGGTACCGGAGACGGGGACTGAAGAGGACCCCTAGCACCAGAATGACTATAAAATGCACCTGGCGCAGAAGAGTCCTGAACTGATGGAGCACGGAACGAACCCTAGGTTGGAAGGGCACTGAGTGAGGAATGACCCTGCTGAGAACCGTGAGAACCATGGCCCGATAACGCCCCACGATAACCTGGGCGAGCTGACTGAGCATGCCTGAATGGGTGGCCTCTGCCGTGCTAAAATTGACCCCTCGAAGAAGCACCCCCCAAAACTACCAGATCCTTGAGGCTTCCTGGCCTCCCTCTCCTCGCGCTTCTAGCGACGAACTGACTCAATATCACGAGCGATATCAACAACCTCCTCAAATGTAGCACCTGACACCCTCTCCCTGGTCATGAGAATCCGAAGCTGATATGTGAGGCCATCAACAAACCTCCTGATCCTCTCTCTCTCTCCATAGAAACCAACCAAATAGCATGACGAGCTAACTCTGAGAACCTTATCTCGTACTGTGTCACAGTCATATCCCCCTGTCGCAACTACTCGAACTGCCTATGCATCTCCTCCCTGCGGGACTATGGCACATACTTCTCCAAAAAGAGAGCGGAGAACTGCTGCCAAGTAAGAGGCGCCGCACCAGCAGGCCTACGCCTCTCATATGCCTCCCACCAAGTGAAGGCAGCTCCCGTAAACTGAAAAGTCGTGAATGCGACCCCGCTGGTCTCCAGAATACCCGCGGTGTGAAGAATCCTCTGATATCTATCCATGAAACCCTGGGCATCCTCGCCCTCTGCACCACTAAAGGTCGGATGCTGGAGTCTGCCAAACCTCTCCAATCTGCGTTGTTCGTCCTCTGGCATAACTGGAGCTACATAACCCTGAGCAGCTGCCACCGGCTGGGCTAGTGGTGCCTCCGGTGTCTGCAATCCCTGAACAACCTGATCAGGTGTGCGGGCGGCAAGAGTCTGAGTACCTCCCCCGGCCTGAGAAGTGGCTGCAGCAGTAGAAACTGCGACCGCCTGAGCAAGACTCGTACACAAGGTCAAGATCTGGGCCAAGGTCTCCTGAAGACCTAGAATCACAATGGGCACAACTGGTGCCTGAGCTGGTGCTGCTGGAGCGTCCACAACTGGGACCTAATCCTGAACTGGGCGGCTGGTGGATCTACAGGTGCTGCCCTAGCTGCTGTGCGAGCTATACCTCTGCCCCTACCACGGCCTCGACCGCGTCCTCGTCCTCTAGTGGCCCCAACTGGTGGTATTGGTGGTCTTCCATCCTGACCGGTCACTCGTGTCCTCATCATCTGTAAGAGAATAGAATAACAGAAGTTTAGTACTCGGATCAACAGATTCGCACGACAAGAATTTCAAGAATATGAAGTTTTCCTAAAGGTTCTGTAGCCTCCCGAGGATAAATACAGACGTCTCCGTACCGATCCGCGAGACTCTACTAAACCTGCTCATGACTCGTGAGACCTATGTAACCTAGGCTCTGATACCAACTTGTCACGACCCCAAACCGAACCCGGTCGTGATGGCGCCTCTCGTGAAACAAGGCCAGCCGACACAAACCCCCAAACCAATTAATAGTTGTGATAATAATTAATTAAGTCATTAATAAGTGATAAATCCCAAAAGAGAGCGAAATAAAACAAATGCAGAAACAAACACAGCCCGACATCGGGGTGTCACCAGTCATGAGCATCTAAAATCCGTCTAATAGTATGAAAAGACAACATAGTCTAATACGAAGCTAGAACAAACGAAATAAAAGTAGGAAGGAGAAGCACTGGCCTGCGAACGCCGAGCAACTACCTAGTCAACTCCAAACAAGCCTGCTGGAAGCAAATCAGCCCTCGCTAGCGTGACCCGAAACTCCTAAATCTGCACACAAAGTTGCAGGGAGTAATGTGAGTACGCCAACTCAGTAAGTAATAAAAGTAAAGTCAACCGAGCGATAAGAAAACACGTAAATACACAGCAAAATGCTACAACGAGGTAGGGTAAAACCAGTACAATACAGTAAAATAGTAAAAACTCATAAAAAACTTCTTAGTTCAGTTAAAATCTCTTTAATACATCTTTCAGCAGTTCAAATGAGTGAATGGAAACAAATATAAAAGATAGAAATACAAATCAGCCCCTCGGGCAAAATACCAACAGAAACCAGCCCCTCGGGCTATCTCACAGTCACTCACATCGGCCCCTCGGGCAACAACATGGAACAACATCTGCCCCTCGGGCTAGATCACATCACAAACTGGGTACCTGCGCTCACTGGGGGTGTAGAGACTCCGGGAGCTACGACCCAAGAGCAATAACAAGCCATCTCGTGGCATAATCAACATGTTCTCAGCCCCATATCAATCACAAGCCACCTCGTGGCATAATAAATCTAGCCCTCGACCTCTCATATATCACAATCAGTACCACATGCTGCGGCGCGCAGCCCGATCCCGTAGTATCCTCATAACACAGGCCCTCGGCCTTACTCAGTCAGAACCTCACAAGCCACACGGGCAACAGTAAAATATGATGCTCGGCCCAAAATATCATATAAAATATATCAAAAACGAGTAAATATGGTTGAGTTGTGAAAAACAGTAGGATATAGCATGACTGAATACAAATACTAAGTCAAACAGTGAGGAATAGTAGTAAAAATCCTTGCACGAGGCCCAAATATGGCATTCAGCCCAAAACATGATGCTAGAAAACAGTTTTCAATCAAATATGCCGATAAACAGTCATGCGGGACGGACTAAGTCCCAATCCCCAATGGTGCACGACCCCACGCTCGTCATCAAGCGTGTATGTCACCTAAAAATAGCACAATGTGAAATCCGGGGTTTCATACCCTCGGGACAACATTTACAATCATTACTTACCGCTATCCGATCCAATCTCTAGCCCGCGATGCCTTTGCCTCTCGTCTCGGCCTCAACTCGCGTCGAATCTAACCAAAAATCAGAATCATGACGTCAAGATATGCTAAGGGAATGAAGCCCATGTGAAAATAATCAATTTACGACACGAATCCCGAAATTAACCAAACTCGACCCCCGGGCCCACGTCTCGGAATTCGATAAAAATTACATCAATAAACTCCTTATCTTCCCACGAGTTCATACATATCAAAAGTACTAAAATCCGACCACAAATGACCCCTCAAACCCTTACTCAAAGGTCTCCAATCTCAAGCCCTAGTTTCTTCAATATTTATCCCCAAATTTCCATAAATTTCAAGCCTAATCAATGAAATAACACCATAGGAACAAGTTTTATGATCAAAAATCTTACCTCAATGAAGTTCCCTCTGATTCCTTCTCCAAAATCCCCCAAAGAAGCTCCAAAATCGATTTAAAAATGGTGAATAAAGGCTGAAAATCGCGAATGAGGGTTTATATACTTTCTGGCCCAAGGTTTTCGCACATGTGGCCCAAACTCCGCTTCTGCGCTACCGCTTCCGCGGTCAAGAGCACTGCATCTGCGGTTTTCACTTAACGCCTCAATTTCGCACCTGCGATCGAACAGCCGCACCTGCGATATGGCAGGTGCGCTCATACTGCCGCTTCTGCGGTCCCAGCTCCCATGGCCCTTTTCTGCATCTGCGGCCCATTGGGCGCTTCTGTGAGCCCGCACCTGCGGTCCCCTAGCCGCAGGTGCGGTTATGACAGCAGGCTCAGCTTCAGCTGCCATTTCCAAATTCCTATCTTCCGTCAACCATCTGAAATCACCCCGAGGCCCCCGGGACCTCAACCAAAAGTACACACAAGTCATATACCACTATTCATACTTATTCCAATCTTCAAAACACCTCAAACAACATCGAATCAACCAAAACACATCGGATTCAAGCCTAAAGTTCCAAAAATCTTCCGGATTACGCTTTTGATCAAAAAGTCTATCAAACCACGTCCGAATGACCTGAAATTTTGCACACACATCCCATATGACACAACAGACCTACTGCAACTTCCGAATTTCCATTCCAACCCCTATATCAAAATTTTACCTATCAACCCAAAAATGCCAAAATTCCAATTTCGCCAATTCAAGCCTATATCTACTACGGACCTCCAAAACACGTTCTGATCACACTCCTAAGTCCCAAATCATCTCTCGAAGCTATCCAAACCATCGGAATTCATATCTGAGCCCTTTTCACATAAGTTAACATCCGGTTGACTTTTCCAACTTAAGCTTATTCAAAAGAGACTAAGTGTCTCAAACCTTACCAAAACCATTCCGAATTCAAACCGACTAACCCGATACCACATAACACGAATAAACAAAGCATAAGAAAGTATAAATGGGGGAAACAGAGCGGTAACACATGAAACGACCGACCGGGTCGTTACACTCACACTTTTGGAAATCTTTCAAGAAGCATTGGGTACATGAGTAGATCTTAGCACTGCATTTCATCCATAAATAGATGGGCAGTCTGAACGTACTATACAGATCTTGGAGGATATGTTGAGAGCTTGCATTGAGTTTGGAGGTAGTTGGGACGCTTATCTACCTTTAGCTGAATTTGCTTACAACAATAGCTTCCACTCCAGTATTCAAATGACACCGTATGAAGCATTGTATGGTAAAAGATGTCGTTCTCCTATCGGATCGTTTGAAGCTGGTGAGACTAACTTATTGGGACCTGACTTAGTACAAGAAGCTATGGACAAAGTCCAGTTGATCAAACAGAGATTGCTTATAGCTCAAAGCAGACAAAAGTCTTATGCAGATAAAAGAAGAAGAGATTTAGTGTTCACAACTGGGGACAAAGTGTTCCTACGAGTCTCCCCTATGAAAGGTGTGATGCGGTTTGGGAAAAGAAGCAAGTTGAGCCCCAGGTTTATCGGACCGTATGAGATATTAGACCGAGTGGGAGCTGTGGCTTATCGTTTGGCACTTCCTCCTGAGTGGTCCTTTATTTATCCAATGTTTCATGTCTCAATGCTAAAGAAATGTATATCAGATTCATCTCAAGCACCTGCTACACCTCTTGATGAGAAGTTGTCTTACGAGGAGGAACTGATGGCTATTGTTGATAGGCAAGTAAGAAAGCTACGGTCAAAAGAAATTGAGTTCGTAAAAGTCTTATGAAGAAATCATACGGTTGAAGAAGCTACTTGGAAAATAGAAGATGCTATGCGAGTCAAGTACCCCTATTCATTTCAGTCTACAGGTACGTACTTGAGTTAAATTCGAGGACCGAATTTCATAAGGTGGGGAGGATGTAATACCCCCAATATTAAATGAGGATATATGGGGTATTTAATAAATAATTTAAGTTTGAAAAAAAAAGAACTAACTAAGTTAATAAACAAAACAAAACAAAAAGGAAGAAAAAGTCAAACATAACAAATGAAACAAAAAAAAAAACGAAAGAAAGAGTTAATGGGCCAAATAACGTGAAAGGCTTTGGCTGAGGGGCGATGTGCACAGATAGCCACTAACAGCTTATGTCTTTATTTTAAAGCCAGCGTTTTAAATGTCTTTAGTCTTTAGCCACTGGTTTAATAAACTTTAACTGCTCGGACAAAAATACCCTTCTGCTCATGTCCTTAACTTCAGGACTTCAGGACTACATGTCCTTAACTTTTGAACTTGGAACTCTAAGTTCAGGACTTCAAGGTTACATGTCCTTAAGTTTTGAACTTGGAACTCAAACTTCAAGACCAAACGTCCTTAACTTTTGAACTTGTAAGTCAAAGTTAAGGANNGCTCTTCCGATCTGCAGTCCTTAACTTTTGAACGTGTAACTGTAAGTTAAGGACTGTCTGTCCTTAACTTTTGAACTTTAAACTCAAAGTTAAGGACTGCATGTCCTTAAGTTTTGAACTTGAAACAATAACTTAAGGACTGCATGTCCTTAAGTTTTGAACTTGAAACTATAAGTTAAGGACTGCCTGTCCTTATCTTTTGAAACTGAAACTCAAAGTTAAGGACAGAAAGTCCTTAAGTTTTGAACTTGGAACTCAAACTTCAAGACCAAGCGTCCTTAACTTTTGAACTTGTAAGTCAAAGTTAAGGACCTATTGTCCTTAACTTTTGAACTTGTAACCGTAAGTTAAGTACTGCCTGTCCTTAACTTTTGAAACTGAAACTCAAAGTTAAGGACTGCCTGTCCTTAACTTTAGAACTTGGAAATCAAAGTTAAGGACCTATTGTCCTTAAGTTTTGAACTTGTAACTGATGTCTGTCCTTAACTTTTGAATTTGAAAATCAAAGTTAAAAGATTTAAATTTGGGAGAGTCTGCGACATTATTCTTTGGCTATGAATTGAAATCATTATTTTTGTTTCTTTTATTTTGTGCTTCCCAACTGAACCATGCAAGGAGAGCAGAAGGTCTACACCCTACTTACAAAGTTCTGTTACTAACTTTTGAACCATGAATATTGAAAAGTTCTGTTAAAGAGCTTTTGTCTTTTAATGAATGCTTACAAGCGATGTGCATTAGAATGACTGTGTAGATAGGCTCCGCCACCTCAACATAATGCAACAGTTATGGAGAAGGCACAGAGAGAGAGAAGCAAGGGTTTGGGAAGAAAAGCAAGGGAAGAAAGGGTAAAAATATCTTTTCATATTAATTTTAATAGGGCAGTGGCTATTTTTGCTCAACATTAGAATTGCTGGATAAAAAATAAATACCACCTTAAATAGTGGCTACACCATGCCATTTCTACTCGGCTGAGTCAAAGCAAAAGAATAAAGGGCTGAAGCCCCTTTCTCCGGCCAAATCAAAAAGAAAGAAAGGGAAAAGGGGTTTGCTGCGTAAAAACCACACTAGAAGCAAAAAGGGATTTTGACGGGTCAAGGGTTAAGGCAAACATAAAAAATACAGAAGGTGAGTTGGGGAAAAAGCTTGGTGCCGCAAAAAAAGCCATTTCCAGCCATTGTTTGTTCAAATCTTAAGGTATTTTATTTCACAAATTTGAGAATATATTTTAATGTTTAGAGTTAAATAAGGAGATTGGCAAAAGTCAGTGAAACAAGGAAAGATATGTATAAGTTTTGTTAATCTTTAGCAATCTGTTGAGGAATATTAAGCACTAATTGTGTCTTACGATTATTACTTGAGCTTCTTCTTCTGGTAGATTTTAATTTTGATTCTCGTGATTGGAAGATTCTATAGAGTAATAGAAATTACACTAGTTCATTCACGCAATTGAGAATTTTCTTCCTAAAGAATCAATTGAACTTTATGAAATTGGATTAATAAATTATATGAATATGTTAGAGTTGATAGATTAGTAATTTCTCATATGTGGGTAAATATAATTTTGCGAATTAAGAGTCTGATAGGCTAAAAGTACTTTGGTTACAAGTACTTTACCTTATGTTTTGATGATCTAACAAACTTACTTGCTTTCTGAATATAGCTGCTACTTGCTCTTGGTAGCTTTAGATTGGCAAATCTATTTATGTATATTTTGAACAGATGATGTATTTATTTCGTACCAACTTTGTAATTATAAGTCTTAGAAGCTCATGACTTGTACTACCAATCCTTGAGTTATTGTATAAAATTCACTTATTCTACTTCTTGACTCTATTATTATTATTATTAGAATTGCGTTGGTTGTTATTTGGTTTACCTAGCGAGTTGGGTTAGGTGCCATCACGACTAGGCGGATTTTGGATCGTGACACGAATAGAGGAAAGGACTTATTAGACGGTTGAAGCTTATTTCAGAAAAAGGTAAGTATCTTTCCAGTCTTGGCTTGAGGGAAAACAACTTAGGAAATAACCTTATTTGCTAATTATAATATGTTGGGACAACATATACGCATGGTGATGAGCATATATATGGGTGTCATAGTTTATTCATGCTTGGCGTAGACTATTGGCTTCTTTATACCTTGTTTGGTTGTGTGTTCTTCTTGACTTGTGATTTATTTTATTGTATTACTATATGAGCATACTTATTCATGCTAGAGATCGTGTTTAGGCTTATGATATCTTCATTTGATATGATGGCCTATTCTTGAGATGTTGATATACTTGATTTAGCCGTACCCACGTTTTATATCTTGAACACACATCCACACCTTTATTTATTGTGTCCTTGTGCATATTATTTTTTGTCTCTTGAGCATATGCATATATCTTTAGAGATGGAGATCTTTGATACAAATTGGGATGCTCATGGCACATTAGAACTTTATGAGCGGATTGATAATGTTATGGCACGAGGTTTCTGCTATGCGATTATTGTGATATTGGCATTAATATGCACGAGGTTTCTGTCGTGCAGCGTGTAGATACAGATCTATCCCCTTAGGTTCGGCCTCTCATATTTCTCTCTTGGTGACGAACACGGAGATTTTGAGATATTGATGAGTTGGTGCATAAAGGTAAAAGCTTTATTTATCTAAGTGAATCCTTTAAGCAATATCATGCATTCTACATGCTATATGTGCATATCTTTTATACATGCTACTTGATGCCTCTGTTATATGTAGTGAATTTGATAGACGAGATAGGAGGATTAATGCTTACATCTCCGTTTCATGGCTATACTCTCTTGCATTTTGTAAATTTTTCTCTATTGCTTTGTTATATATATGTTATAGGGGTATTAAATTACTGAGTCATACTATGAAAGTATAGGAGAGGGTGGTTGAAGCGAGGTTGAGGATGACCGTGTTCGTTTCCAACAACCAGTTTGGGTTCATGCCGGGTCATTCTACTTCAGAAGCTATACACCTTATTAGGAGGTTGGTTGAGCAGTACAGAGATAGGAAGAAAGACCTACACATGGTGTTTATTGGCCTAGAGAAAGCGTATGACAAGGTTCCTAGAGAAGTTCTCTGGAGAAGCTTGGAGGAAAAAGGCGTGTCGGTTCCCTATATTATGGTGATTAAGGACATGTATGATGGGGCAAAGACTTGGGTTAGGACAGTAGGAGGCGACTCTGAGGATTTTCCGGTTGTTATGGGGTTACACCAAGGTTCTGCGCTCAGTCCATTCTTATTCGCCCTGGTGATGGACGCGTTAACACACCACATTCAAGGGGATGTGCCATGGTGCATGCTATTCGCTGATGATATAGTTCTGATTGATGAGTCGCGAGCCGGTGTTAACGAGAGGCTGGAGGTTTGGAGACAGGCTCTTGAATCTAAGGGTTTCAAGCTTAGCAGGACGAAGACGGAATACCTGGAGTGTAAGTTCAGCACTTAGCAGGGGGAAGTGAGCGTGGATGTGAGGCTTGAATCACAGGTCATCCCGAGTAGAGGCAGCTTCAAGTACCTTGGGTCGGTTATCCAGGGGGGAGGGGAGATCGACGAGGATGTCACACACCGTACTGGGGTAGGGTGGATGAAGTGGAGGTTAGCATCTGGAGTATTGTGTGACAAGAGAGTGCCGCTGATACTCAAAGGTAAGTTCTATAAAGCAGTGGTTAGACCGGTCATGATGTATGGGGCTGAGTGTTGGCCTGTTAAGAACTCTCATATCCAGAAGATGAAGGTAGCAGAAATGAGGATGTTGAGGTGGATGTGCGGACACACTAGAATAGATAATATTAGGAATGATGATATTCGGGAGAAGGTGTGCGTGGCTCCTATTGATGACAAGATGCGGGAAGCGAGGCTCAGATGGTTCGGGCATGTTCAGAGGAGAAGCCCAGATGCTCCGGTAAGGAGGTGCGAACGGCTGGTTGTGGAGGGCACGGGAAGAGGTAGAAGGCGGCCTAAGAAGTATTGGGGGGAGGTGATCAGGCAGGATATGGTGAGGCTTCAGATTTCCGAGGACATGACACTTGATAGGAACATGTGGAGGTCAAGTATTAGGGTTGTAGGTTAGGAGGTTGTTGAGTGTTGCCTTATGTCATAACTTTGTGCGACTAGTTTGGTAGGGATACTATTTCTTTTTTGCTATGTATCTTTCTTCTGGATTTCATGTTTTTCCTTTTTTTCCTATTATTTCTGTGCTGTTACTGATATTGTCTCCTTTTGTCTTTTTGTCTTATTGAGCCGAGGGTCTTTCGGAAACAGCCTCTCTACTCCTTCGGGGTAGGGGTAAGGTCTGCGTACACATTACCCTCCCCAGACCCCACCAGTGGGATTTCACTAGGTCGTTGTTGTTGTTGTTGTTTGTTATATATATGCATGAACTGAATAGGTTTATTTGTTAGTGAGTATCATGTGACTTAAATCTCGCTACTACTTCGCCAAGGTTAGTCGTGATACTTACTGAGTACATTGGGTCGGTTGTACTCATACTACACTGCTGCATATTTTGTGCAGATTCTGGCATTGACACTAGTGGATCTCATGAGGGTGCCTAGTTGCTGATTTAGGAGACTTGAGGTAGTGCTGCTTGATCGACCGCAGTCCCTTGAAATCACTTCTCATTATCATACTATCTATCTTATTTCAGACAGTACTCTTGTATTTTGTGCCTAGTTGCTGACTTTGTAGTACCAGATTTTGGGAGTTTGTGGTAGTATTTTCTACTTTGGTTGTTATTGTGAGACTTGTTATGCTTTATTTATATCATGACAATACTTTATCTTGTATTTGACTTATTTTGGTTGATTTTGGTTGTTGACTTACCTAGCGTATTGAGATTAGGTGCCATCACGATCATTAGTAGAATTTGGGTCGTAACACCTCGATAAGTTACAAAGGTGATCTTAGGATTTGAACCCGTAACTACATGAAAATTTGATGCTCGTGTAATATGATCTCTTATGTTTGACTTTCCAGTTGTTAGTGTTCTTTGAATTTAATGCTTATACTTGTCTACTGCTTTTGCCCTTATGACTACATATATTCAAATATTACATAAAATGTGTACATAACTAATGACTGCATAGCTAATGCATAGATTTAAAAGGTATACCAAATAATATATTGTTAATACACAAAGTTAATACAAGCACTATTTTACAAAATGGGGCTGCATTTCGAGTACATTATCAATAGCCACCTAACTATCTCATTCCTACCTCAATTTTAATATTAGTGTTTAGTTTTATTTGCATCCAGTAAGTAGTAGTATATGTTAGCATTGCTAGTTGTATTTAAGTAGTTTCATCATCATTAAAAATTATTTATGTGTGAAATCAATATGAACTATAATCATACCTAACCTTGTTTTAGAAACAAAGTTAGTTTAACTTTCTCGTATCTTGAAGTTAATCTAGATAACAAGTATATTAGTTAAGAATGCAATCTACTTCTTTTTCTTTTATGGTACAATTGCAACACTCATCAATTCCTCCAAATTATATGGACTATTATAAAATAGTCGAACACCTAACATTCTAATTGTGGTCTAACAATCAATAAAATTTCATACACAGGTGCACCAATCTCCCCGAAACTTTCCGTTGCAGCAAAATTAATACTCCCTCCGGTCCAAAATAAGTGATTTTTTGGCCTTTTTCTTGTGGTCCAAAATAAGTGATTTTTCCAGATTTTAAGAATGAATTAATTATTTTTTTCCTACATTGTCCTTGAAGTAAATGGTGTTGGAATATGTGTTAGGAGTGTTTATGTGAGATAGTAACGATTAATATGGTCAAATCCATTGCTAATTAATGCTAAAAGGTGGATTTCTTAATTTGTGTGAAAACATCCAAAAAATCATTTATTTTGGACCGGAGGGAGTAGCTATTTATCAATGACTTTACAAATGATGGTTATTTTTTAACTATTAATCCGAAAGCCGGCTAGCCCGTGCTATTTTTACACGCGGTGTACTGTGTGCGCCACAGTGCCACATAGCCCCTCCACCTACAACACACAAAATACACAAGGTGGCTGCTTACTCACTATTCCAATTATTATTATTTCACAAAATTCAAAGGTTTTCGAAATCCAAATTCTCACCGGACGTAATAATATTACTTCCTTCTCCATTTCGACTCCTGCCTTATCGATATACTCCCATACATATATTCACACAAAACCATTTCTGCATTTCATTTTTTCTTCTCCTATCTTGTTTTTGTGCTACAGATAAGATTCTTTGTTTTTGTTTATATTTTTTCAATTTCTTGAGCTATCCCCCGTGGTATCTATGAGTTCACTGAAGATCTAAAGTTTGATCAACAATTACAACTCTTGTTTGGTTCATTAAATGCGTTGATTTTTGTTCAGTTTCTCTCCGATCCTTTTGGGTTTGTTGTTTTTGAGGTAACATCTCAACTTTTTTGCTTTTGTTTCTTGGTTTTGTTGGATTCTTTCGGATTTCTTTTTTTTGCTTTTGTGGAATGTACCAAAACAGTTCCATCTTTGTTGCTTTCTTGATGATCGGTTGAGGTATGAGTAGGATCACATTGGTTCCCGTCTTAGATTCTTTTTCCTGATTATAGAATATTTTTGTTGAACTGTTTTAGTTGGGTTTCTTTGATAAAGTTTCTAACTTGGATGTGGTTTGGCTGTTTAGCTTTTATTGTTGATTCCACAGTTAAGAACTTTCCTTATCATGAAATTTATTGGAGCTTTTATTGTTTTTTCTTGATTGGGAAAATTTCATGTCTTTTTTGTCTGTGTGATCAAGAATGATGTTACCAGCTTTTACATAGATGTTTCGGATTTTTTTGCCAAAAGTAGAGATATGTTTCTAGTCACCTGGTCACTTTTAATATTTTAAGTAAGCAGAATTATAATTTTGAAATGTTATCCTGTAAAGTTTCCCCAAGTTTCTTCATGTTTGAAGCCTGCATTTTCTGCGTCTTATTGCAAATTGAGGTTTTGATTAGGTTGTTCACAAATTGTTAAAAATCTCAGTTTTGAGCTTCTCTTGTATCTTCTAAGTGATTCTTCTTTTTTGGGTACCACCAGATTTTCAAGGCAAGGTGGGTGAATCGAGTTGAATGTGATTTGCATGGGTGAGGATGCCAGAGCTGCGTAGCGGAGCACGGAGATCAAAACGGCTTGGTGATCTCCAGCCTGCCCCTGAACCCTCTGGCCAAGAAGAAAATTGGGTTTTGCCTACTCAGAACAGAGGTCGAAGAAGAGGTGGTGGTGGAAGAGGAAGGGGTAATGCAACAGCTGTAGCAAAAGGGCCTTCAGCAGCGACGCGGGCAAGGCCTGGTGGTGCTGGTAGGGGTAGGGGGATTAGGTTGATCGATTTAGATCCGGAGCCACCTTGTGAGGTTCTTCCTCAAGCTGTTCCTGTTGGTGTTGCAGAGCCAGCTCTTAATAGAGCTGAGGGTGCTGCAGATAAAAATATTGCAATGGAAGGTGGGAGTAGAGATAAAATAATGGGAGTTGAAGAAGAAGCAAGCACAACTCCAGTACCTGATAGGGTATCTTCCTGATAACCCTAACATCCATTTTGTTGCTTCTTTTTTCTTTTTGAATTTTCTTAATGAAATTGGGGATCAACTGAAAATCTTCTTAAACTTGACTCTGCCATTTCACTCTTCACCATCTGCTTAAGGAAATATGTGGATAGCGTTAGTGATAGTCAGTGGAGCAAGACTTTAAATGTTATATATATCTTATTGGGAGTAGAATTCATGAAAGAAGGCTTCCTCTGTCTGGATGCAGGTGCAAGTGGGTAATTCTCCTGTATATAAAACAGAAAGAAGATTAGGTAAGGGTGGATTTGGACAAGTTTATGTTGGTCGTAGAACAAGTGGTGGAACTGGGAGAACAGGACCAGATGCTGTTGAGGTACTATCCATGCCATTTATTGTGTGATTTGTTGAAATTATTTAGTGTATAATACAGTGATAATGTTCTGCTCTAGGTTGCATTAAAGTTTGAGCATCGAAACAGTAAGGGTTGCAACTATGGCCCTCCTTATGAGTGGCAGGTGTACAAGTAAGTGAAATTCCTAATTTTGGAGTTTGTGGTATGTATAATCTTTTTTCAGTCTTGAGATGCCTTTCTTATCATTTATTTGCAACTTTACTGTTTGACAGTACCCTAAACAGCTGCTATGGGATCCCAGGGGTTCATTATAAGGGTCGTCAGGGAGATTTTTACATACTGGTGAGCTTAGTTTTCTCACCATTAATATCAGTGTTACTTGTTGCATCTTTGTGATATTTGCTGAATATTTATTTTTAGGTGATGGACATGCTTGGACCGAGCCTTTGGGATGTCTGGAACTCTTTAGGCCAGTCGTAAGTTTTACTACTACATCTCCTTCACATTTAACATGACTGCAGATGCATTGGAATGCAAAGCAGTTTACTCTGTATTACTTTCCCTGCACATGGACGCGTTATATGCTTCCTGTTTTAAGAATTTTAACCTGCAACAGAATGTCACCAAATATGGCGGCCTGTATCGCTGTGGAGGCAATATCAATTCTCGAAAAGCTTCACCTTAAGGGGTAAGTGTTTTGATCTCTTCTATATACATTTCTTTTGCGTCATTTTCTTCATGTTTCATCTTTAACTTCCTTGGGTTTAGCATTGCTTGCTCTGTTTGCATCAGTTCACTTTCCTGTTCTAAACTCAGCAGTGATGTTGTATATATGAAGTTAACTGTTCAGCGTTGTTTCTGTCTCTTAGGTTTGTGCATGGAGATGTGAAGCCAGAAAACTTTTTGCTTGGTCAGCCAGGAAGTGTTGATGAGAAGAAGCTGTATCTTATTGATCTTGGTTTAGGTACAATGCATTATTATTATTATTATTATTATTATTCATTTTCTCCCTTAATCACTCTATGCTTTTCCTTGGTGTGTCAAACGCCTTTGCTTTTCTAATTTTTAGAATGGAAAAAGAATCACCTTAGCGAGCTAGATTTATAAGCATAATGTCGGTTTTTCTGTTGAAATATGTCTCTAGATATCTCGGTACATTTGCGGGATAACTTTCTTGGTAGTGGGTTTATTATATTAGAAGATTAATAATTCCTTTTGTTTTAACTCGATGTGTGCTTTTTGTGATGCATTGTTTTACATTTGATGCAGCATCTAGATGGAAAGATGCAGCATCTGCTCAGCATGTCGAGTATGACCAGAGGCCAGATATATTCAGGTTTATGGAATTTGACACGTGAATAAGCTTAGATATGTAACTTTATTTTCATGTTTTGTGCACTAAATATGCTTTTATTTGACAGGGGTACTATAAGATATGCAAGTGTACATGCACATTTAGGTCGGACTGGGAGTAGAAGGGATGACCTTGAGTCTCTAGCATACACATTAATATTCCTCATAAAGGGAAGGTTACCATGGCAAGGCTATCAGGTTGGTTGATTTTGCTTCACTAATTTGTTGCTTGGGCATAACTTTGCTAATTGAGTTTGATGGTTCTACTGTATGATGTTTCGAATGGTGACAGGGTGACAACAAGAGTTTTCTAGTCTGTAAAAAGAAAATGGCCACTTCACCAGAGTTGATGTGTTGCTTTTGCCCTGCCCCATTCAAGCAATTCCTTGAGGCTGTAACAAACATGAAGTTTGATGAGGAACCGAATTACGCCAAGCTCATATCATTCTTTGAGAGTCTTATTGAGCCCTGCACATCACTGAGGCCAATAAGAATTGATGGGGCTCTTAAGGTCCATCTATCTTTATGCATGGTTGTATGTGTTTGCATGATATATTGGCTCCTTACTTAGCTGTTACCTATCCTTAATCAGGTTGGGCAGAAGCGGGGAAGACTGTTGATAAACTTGGAGGAAGATGAGCAACCAAAGAAAAAAGTGCGACTCGGTAGTCCTGCAACCCAATGGATTTCAGTTTATAATGCACGGCGTCCCATGAAACAGAGGTAGTTGCTATATGTCAAAATGTGATATGGTGATTATAATTCATAAGTTACATGCAATAACCATTTTGCTTTACAAAAAGGTGCCTCAAGTGCTTGATATTGTTTTCTTTGTTTTTGCTCTTTGCAGTTTAGCTGTGAAATTGTAGACATCTCATATAAAGTCTTACAGCGAAAAATTAGATTTTCACACATCTTCACTGCATAGACATCTCAAATAAAGTCTGTGATTAATTAGATTTTTACATATCTTTGCTGCAGCATTGCATCTTTCCAGTTTGTTCTGTCGTTTGTTTTGTTTGGCAGAAGAGCAAAGTATGTAATCAGTTGTTGGAACACCAACTTGGCAATAGAACTATAGAAGTGTACACAGACTTGCGTGTCATCTGATGTCCTTTCTCAACCCTATGTTATGGATGCACTCCAGAACTTGAGAAATTAAATATGCTTTAAGCAGAGAACTTGCATGATTTACTGTCAAAACATGTAATTTTGTACGTAAATAAATGCATATAAATGGAAGCAGGGGCATACATATTTGAAGGAAGATGCTAAGGAGGATAATTTAACATGTGAAAAAGTGTGACACTTACTGATTCTTGGGAGGTTGGTAGCTTTTGAAAATCTGACCCACGAGGACCTTCAGGAATATTCCATGTTTAGGTGACTGCATCATATATTATCTATGCAAGGAAACATCAAGATATAGACCTCTGCTAACTACGTTTAACTGCAACTAGAGATATAGTAAGGTATATTGCTGGTTTCAGAGAAGGCTATTTCGTGCAGACCTGCAGACCACAGTTATATATCTTTGCAGCTAAACTTCTCCTTCTGATGTATGTGTGGACTTTCTGTTTTATTTGGATGCTTACATATGTTTTGGCTGAGGTTGACAGGTTTAAATTTCTGGAGTTTATTTTTCCTCGAAGATTCTATATGCGACAAAAAGCGTCTGTAGGAGTTGTAGATGACTTTCCGTGTTTGTTGTCTCTAGATTGAATGTATAAATTTATCTGATCTATTTTGAATATCTTCTTATTGAGACTCCGAAGGCGCTTCTTCATGAAATGTACTAAATGAACCCCAAACTTTCAACTCGAAGAAATATGACTTCACCACAACTCCTAAAAATCTTGGATGAACAGAAGTCCTGGCTGAGTAATGGTACATATACTCACCAGGCAAACAAGTAAATAACTGCAACAATTTTTATAAAGTATTTGTTTTGTGCTTTCATCTGCTGAGTGAAATTCTGAGCAGCTTCTGGATGCCTCTTCATAGTGTGTGCTAAAGAGAAATATGAACTGTTCCCAGGGAAAAGATACTTGGTTGCAACTCTTATAATATTTAGCGAGGATTTAATCTATGCTTTACAATATCTTATTGGGACTTGATAAAAAAATTATTCTACGCTAATTGGGAAACATATCCTCCTGTGAATGATTTTTATATTGTATGCATACATGGCTGCATGTTTCATATGGTTAACAGCTCTGAAATAGCTATTTCATGAATCATGATATAAGTTTTCTGATTTGGCACATTAGATTTGACCTTTGGTTTAGATTGGTTAAATTTAATATCCATGATCTAAATTCCGAGTAGCTGCTTGGGGCCTCTTCATAATGTGTGCTATGGAGAAATACGAGCTTTTCCTATGGAAGAAAAGACTTGGCTGCAACTTTTAAAATTTTGGCAAGGATGTAGGTCTATGCTCTATAACATATTGTAAGCTAACCGGGATTCAAGTGCTTCTGTGCATGTTCTTCGTAAGTATACATGAATGGGTGCATGTTCCATTGTGGATAACAGCTGTGAAATAGCTGCTATGTTAAGTTTTTGATCAGCACGTTAATCAAATAATATTTAATGAGCTTCTGGAAAAGCACTGAACCTCGTTGAACTTGAACTTCATAAGATCTAGTAAATGGGGGACAAACGGTGTTATGTGTTCAGGAAACCACTGCTGTTTAGCTTTTTCAATATTATTTATCATGCCAAAGGTATGGTAACCAATCAAAAACAAGTTATCAAAATGAAGAAGCTGAATCAGTTCATTAATGTTGTTTGCCTCTCTAATGAGAAAAAAGATTATATCCTTAAGCTTGTAAAAATGCTTTTGGAGCATGTAATAAGAATATTATAAAGACACATAAGTTATTGCTGGTAAGTTATGCACCCAAGGGTGTAACCTAGCGGGTAATGAAGTGGGTAAAACCATGAAAGACCAGGGTTCAAATCCTAACGGAGACAAAAAATGCTCGGTGACATCTTCACTTCCGTCTAAGCCTTGGCAGCAGACCTGTGCCGATGGAGGTAGCAGGTACCTAGGGGAGTAGTAGAGGGTGCAGGCAAGTTGACACAGACATGACCGTGAAGAAAAAAGTTATTGCTGATAAGTTGTTGTGTAAATGGTTTAGATCTGATGAAAACTACACTTGCATTCCTTCATTGACGTGGTGGTATCTCCTTTCTCAGGAATCAAGTACGGCAGAACTCATAATTACCTGCCTTTATTGGAAGTAATATTCCCAGGCTAAATATCTCCGTAGGGTCGATTGTCAGTCTAGTGAGTTAGCGCTGAGACTTTCAGTATTCTATTGCATGCATGGCTACTAGGCATGTGTAATTGTGATACCTTTTGGGATTATAGCAAGCTTGAAGCAGAGTGGACTTTCGAGGAAGTAGCTGAATGTCTAATGCAGAACTTTTGAAGTATTTATTTGAAGATAGGCTTCTTGAATACCAATGATTTTCTACCAAAAATGCAAGTTGTGGAACTTCTAACTTCCGCTAAATGCTTTCTTTACTGAGGAAAAATGACTATGGTAAAAGATAGAAGAAGGGGAAGGATCTTTTCACCTGGTTGATTTGCAAGTAAAAGAGAACAGGAAGTAAGAGGACCTTTCCATTTATGTTCTTAATGCTTTTTTATATTGGGAAAATAGAAGAGTTTGTCTTCTCTTTTCAAAAATCTTACGGAAATGATGAGGAAGGATAAATGTAGATAAGTTCGCCCTTTTAACCACTCATACTAAGGATATAGGAGCATCAACTCTTTCTTGTGAACTCTCGAGGAGCAGGAGTAATCGTTATCAAGATGTCTTTTGTGTTTTCCGTTGTTCCCAGGGATTCCTTTTGAGGATCTGTTCCCATGCTGCAAACACACAAATCTGAACTGGTGGAGCTGGAGCTGGAGAGGAGAGGGGAGGAGAGGAGCAGTAGGGTAACAAAGAGGTTTTTGGGAAGGTGGGAGGGAAATCAAGAGTCTGACGAGGCTTTTGTTCTCAGATTGTGTCATGACGATCTTTAAAGGAGAGGTCAAGTAAAGACATGCATGGTTGTTTGGGAAGGTTGAGGGAAGATCTGAATTTCCTGAAGGTAAGGTGAGCAACGAAAAGGTCGGTATAATGTGCTAACATGGTGGTGTTTTGCGAGGTTAATAGGGTTATGGGTTTTCATGGAAAAAGTTAGTTTCACACTTTTATTTGTAGTTTCACCTAATACCCTCTGAGAATTCCCTCTGGGAGTTGACACGTTTTTTAATTGTTAGACTACTTTATTAGGAAAAGGTGCCGTTGGTGGACTATATTCTCTAAGAGTGACATCTGAGGGACCAGGAAGGAAATTAGGGCAGAGTCCACGGACCGTTTTGATAAAAGTTTGCTATTTCCTTATTCCTGAGGGCCACCTTTCAAATGAATGCTTGTTTTTTGGGTGTTCTGAAGTATAATTGATGTTTCTAGTCGAGCATAAAAATGACACGTTTCTCTCTTCCACCGAGCAAGGGATAGGGATACTCCAAACCAGAAGAAAAGAAAATAACCATGTGCTTACACTTGCATGCATGTTTTATGGTACATGCATGAACATCTTTCGCACCACTTTATCTACCTGAACAAGATATCAACTTGGAAGAAGAGAATGCACGTGTGCTTACAGTTACATGCAGTGGCGGATGCACGTGGTGGCAAGCGGGTTCAACTGAACCCGCTTCATCAAAAAATAATACCGTGTATATGTATAAATAACGATTAAAGCTGCATAAATTTTGTATAAATATTTTATTTGAACCGACTTGACAACTACTGTTTTACGACTTAAGTTATGTACTTCTAAGATTGAACCCGCTTACACAAATTACTGGGTCCGCCATTGGTTGCATGCGTTTATTGGTACAACTTTAAATATATCTGCTGCCAAGCTTTCTTGTGCGATGTGATAGTTCTGTGTATGAGTGGTTCTTTCTAATAAAATGTGATAGTTATGTGTAGTCTGCTAACACAAACTTGGTTATTCCTATATAGAGGGTGTTTGGATTGGCTTATTTTAAGTGCTTATTGGCTTTTAAGCACTTTTTTAGTTTGTGTGGTGTTCGACAATGATAAAAAGTGCTTAAAAGCACTTACTTTTAGGCATAAAAAGTACAAAAATAAGCCAAAAGCCAAAAGTTCGGTATTACCAACTTTTGGCTTTTAGCTTAAAAGCTACTCCAAACACCCTCATAAACTGTTTGACCTCATAGCTTCACATAAACAGAGGCGTACGTAGGATCTTTTGTAAGCGATGTCAACATTTAAAGAAGTGAACAAATGAACAAATCAATGTCCAAAGTAATTTTAAAAGCAGAATTCAAATCATATTAATAAAGCACAATTTATTTATGTTATTACAGCTCTCATGGACGAGTTTTCGTTTCTTGAAATGTATTCTTAATAGCCTCATTAGAATAGTACTATGTTTTCGTTATATGTAATGTCATTGTTTTGCACCATCTGGGCTAAGGTGCATCCGCCCGGCATATAAACACATTTAACTGTCTAGTGCATGAGTTAGTCACATATTAAATGTTCTCTGAACGAGGGAATATTGTGCAAATCATCTCCCCATATGCATTTACTATATGCCTCTTCTATAATTGTTTCCTAAAAAGACTGGAGCATACTCTCTTTTAGGCTCGCATGAACCACCCACGTATTAAAGTGTGGCAGTTAATAGTTTCTGTTAGCTATTTTCTGAAGTGCATTTGATTCTATATTAGTGTGGACTGCTGATAGGGAAGTGTTAATGTTGGATTTTGTAGATATCACTACAATGTTGCAGACTCTAGGCTCCAACAGCATGTAGACAAGGGAAATGAAGATGGTCTTTACATCAGCTGTGTGGCTTCAGCTGCCAATCTTTGGGCCCTAATCATGGATGCAGGAACTGGTTTCTCGTCCCAGGTTTACGATCTTTCAGCTGTCTTCCTCCATAAGGTTGTCATCTGAATCACCTACAGTTTTTGTCCCTTTACTTCCTCTGCAGGAGAGATTCTTACCTATAACTCATTTTTGGGTTCTTCTTAGGATTGGATAATGGAACAGTGGGAGAAGAACTATTATATCAGCTCAATAGCCGGAGCAGCTAATGGAAGTTCTTTGGTTGTTATGTCCAAAGGTTAGATATTAAAGGAGTAGGATCTGATTGATTCACATAACAGGGCTTTAACCAATGTGCAGATAACTGCTGAAAAAGTAGTATCAAGTTATTTTAGACACCACTTAATTGCTTGCCATTATAGTCATTCCCGCCTACCTAGCACTTTGTAGTCTCCTCAAGGTTGAGGTTGCCTATGGTTCATGACTGCTCACCAGAAAATGAGCTCCACTGTCAGACTCCTGGGACAAGGAAAAGCTACAGGAACACTTCTTTTGTGGTCTTCTGTCGAAATTATGTTATCCAGTATTGGTAGAGAATACCCTTGGATTTTCCAAGGCAAAGACAGCCGTCTCATGATAATGGTTGCTGCTTCTACAATTATTATAGATGGTTAACTTTTATCTGGTTTTGGTTGACCCAGAATTCAGAAAAGGATACCAAATTCCTCCTCTTGATGCATATGTTGTTCTCAATGTAATCACCATGTATTCCTGCCTGCTTGATGAGCTGTACTTTTTATTAGCCGCTGCAATTTGCTTGTTAGGGTTTCACCTGCTGAAGATAGTTGAATAGAATTTCAGTCCATGTGTCTATAAACACTCTATTGACTACTCTTGGTGCTTGCTGAACAGGAACTCCTTATACACAACAGTCTTACAAAGTAAGTGAATCATTTCCTTTTAAATGGATAAATAAAAAGTGGAAAGAAGGTTTCCATGTCACATCCATGACCACTGCTGGCAGCCGGTGGGGCGTGGTGATGTCCAGAAATTCTGGATATTCTGAACAGGTAAGATAGCTTCCATTTGGTGACCACTTCTAATGCATTTCTTGTTTCCCTCCAAATAGAAGAAGCTTAAAATAGATGTGTTGGCTTTTTAAATGATGGGGCAGCAAAAATATTAAAAATATTGATTGAAAATGTCTCTCAATAATTTTATTAAGCATAACAAGGCTTTAAATAGCCAATCAGGAACATAATCTGCAGAAAAATCTGCATAACAAGAATTCAAAAAAACTAAAATATCTCAACAAACCTAAAAAAATCTAACTGAAATTTAAATTCAAAAAAGTAGATTTATCCTAAAACTAAGTAACTTATTATGCTAAAAAAGTTACTGCAGTAACTGAAAGCAACAAAATTTCAACAAGATGATTCCATGCAGGTTGTAGAGCTTGATTTTCTCTACCCAAGTGAAGGAATACATCGACGATGGGAAAGTGGTTATCGAATAACTTCTATGGCTGCTACTGCTGATCAAGCAGCCTTCATATTGAGCGTACCAAGACGTAAAATGATTGATGAGACTCAAGAGACCTTGCGGACATCTGCCTTCCCAAGCACCCATGTAAAGGTGATCAGTCTCTCTCATAATCAGATGTTTCCTTTGCATGCTGCGTTTTCCTTAACTGGAGGAATAAACAGTAGTTATTCTCCCCCTGTTCTTCCAAATCTTCACAAAGGGATAACATGATCCAGACTGTCTTATTGGCTTGTTTTACTTTTTCTCTCATAATCAGATGTTTCCTTTGCTTGCATTCATTTCTCAGGAAAAATGGTCCAAGAATCTTTACATTGCATCCATCTGTTATGGTCGAACTGTCTCTTGAGGATGTTGGTCGCCGTGATCTCAATGTTTCTAGAAGAGATATGGAGGATGAATTCATCTGGTCAAAGCTGGATTAGCCAGTCCTCATTTTTTGTCTGTAAACTATGTTTTGTACGACAGCATACTGGAAAATAGGAGAAACAAACACCACTTAAGAACTTGCAGAATCAAGGCCTGAAAGCAGGCTGGAGCACCAATTGGGTGGCTGACCAAAATTTACTAGTTTTGGCAGTTAAGGCTTCCAACATTTGCATTTTTTGTACCTCAAATTAAAAGGGTCCATTTATTCCATAATATTATTGATTCTTGCTGCCATGTGGTTGCATCTACCCTAAATGTTTCTACTAGGGCGCTGCTGCTGGATGGCTGAGTGATATATAGTTCTTGCGTAACTGGATGTTTTTCTAGGTCTACTACAATGGCGAGTTTGAGTATGTACTATTT
>NC_031991.1:11630545-11726439 GCF_001879085.1 Nicotiana attenuata
AATCACGTACACCTTAACGAAGTAAGTCCTAAAAAACTAACTACCTACTACTACAAACCTTAAAAAAAATCTAACTGAAATTTAAATTCAAAAAAGTAGATTTATCCTAAAACTAAGTAACTTATTATGCTAAAAAAGTTACTGCAGTAACTGAAAGCAACAAAATTTCAACAAGATGATTCCATGCAGGTTGTAGAGCTTGATTTTCTCTACCCAAGTGAAGGAATACATCGACGATGGGAAAGTGGTTATCGAATAACTTCTATGGCTGCTACTGCTGATCAAGCAGCCTTCATATTGAGCGTACCAAGACGTAAAATGATTGATGAGACTCAAGAGACCTTGCGGACATCTGCCTTCCCAAGCACCCATGTAAAGGTGATCAGTCTCTCTCATAATCAGATGTTTCCTTTGCATGCTGCGTTTTCCTTAACTGGAGGAATAAACAGTAGTTATTCTCCCCCTGTTCTTCCAAATCTTCACAAAGGGATAACATGATCCAGACTGTCTTATTGGCTTGTTTTACTTTTTCTCTCATAATCAGATGTTTCCTTTGCTTGCATTCATTTCTCAGGAAAAATGGTCCAAGAATCTTTACATTGCATCCATCTGTTATGGTCGAACTGTCTCTTGAGGATGTTGGTCGCCGTGATCTCAATGTTTCTAGAAGAGATATGGAGGATGAATTCATCTGGTCAAAGCTGGATTAGCCAGTCCTCATTTTTTGTCTGTAAACTATGTTTTGTACGACAGCATACTGGAAAATAGGAGAAACAAACACCACTTAAGAACTTGCAGAATCAAGGCCTGAAAGCAGGCTGGAGCACCAATTGGGTGGCTGACCAAAATTTACTAGTTTTGGCAGTTAAGGCTTCCAACATTTGCATTTTTTGTACCTCAAATTAAAAGGGTCCATTTATTCCATAATATTATTGATTCTTGCTGCCATGTGGTTGCATCTACCCTAAATGTTTCTACTAGGGCGCTGCTGCTGGATGGCTGAGTGATATATAGTTCTTGCGTAACTGGATGTTTTTCTAGGTCTACTACAATGGCGAGTTTGAGTATGTACTATTTTGACGAGAACCAAATTGCGCGACTTCTGCGACACTAGCACATCCAGATATCAATAGTTCACGATGCAAGTCAAGAAACCATAAAATTGCAGGCTGTGTTTTAAAGCATAAGCAGGGGACTTCGGCTGTAATCCAATGGTCTCGAGTCGAAACCAAATTAGCGTATAACAACAGTTATGTCAGTTCCAAACTAGTTGGCTTCATGTTTTATAATACTTTAACATTGAAATCATGTATGGCACAAAACATCTGACGTTGTGGCGTAAAAATAGCACGGTCTAGCCAGTTTTCGGACTGGTCATTCAAAAATAGCCAACGTTTTACCAAGTCAATGAAAAATAGCCATTATTTTGCTGCAACAGAGACCGGTCTAGCATAATATAATTGGAGTTCGGTGCACCTGTGTATGAACTTCCTGCATAATATGCTGGAATTCCAACACACGGAAAGTTCCAGCATAATATACTGGAGATTCGAGCACTTGTGTATGAACTTCCAGCATATTATACTGAACCGGTATACTTTGCTGGAGTTCTAGTGTACTTATGCTGGAACTCCATCATATTATGCTGGAGTTCCAACATACTTATCCTGGAACTCCAGTATAATATGCTGGAGTTCAAGTATACTTATGCTGGAACTCCAGCATAATATACTGGCGTATTTTTCGGGTTTTGAACATTGTTTTCGCTCAGATTTATCTTTACATGAAAAGTGGCTAAATTTCGATTACTTTTGAAACTGGGCTATTTTTGAACGACCACCTGTAAATCTGGCTATTTTTGAATTTCTCCCCGAGGTGGCAGATTCATGAGCCAAACATTGAAAAACAGAGAACGACTGAAAGTTGAGATGATCATTTCTATCTCCTCCTGGGACACACTACATGAACTCCGCTGCTAAGTGTTAGGAGAATTAAAATATTGAAAAAAAAGAATATTTGAAGTTGATAGTAATAATGCGTAGCTGGAAAATATCATTCCAAGTGGAAAAGAAGTCTTTTTGTTGACAGAATATCCTAACAGACACCTTTACTTGCACCGATTTGACATGCTGGTTTTCGTACTTCATGTAGTTTCATCCAGATATTTGAACCTATTTAAAACTAATTTTTAGACCCCTCTGACCGTTGATTGAGCTCATGGGCATTTGTTTTGCTGAGTTAGAATAATGAATCGTTACACGCTCTAAAAAAAGCGAGTGGATGTATTAATTTTGATTTAAAAGTATAAAAAATTATTAAAAAGTGTACCCAACCCAAGTAGATCTCTTCCCCTTCGGGTCTACCTGTCCTGAACCCCTTCTTTGTCCCCCGTTTTTCCCATTTTCTTCACCCCCGCCCTGCCCCCTATCCTCCTTATTAGGCTTTGTGGATATTCAACAAGAAAATTTAAAACTATAGTATTAGAAGGAGAAGAATTTTCTCGAATTTTCTTTTAAGGACAGCTAAATAAACAGATCTATTAATGGGTTATATTTCGAAACATATCAAGAAGCTATGAAAATGCAAAGTAATTTTTTCGGTGGTTTTTTCTACGACCGTGTCCTTGGCGTTCATGGTTTTCCAAAGGAGTGGTTGGTGAGAAGAATGTGGTGGAGTCCGCTAGTGGTCATTTTCCAGCGATGGTCTGGTTTTTCTTTGGGGTAGTCGGTGGTGAGATACTTCTAACGATGTAGTTCCCTGTTCCGATGGATGGGGATTATGAGCCACTTACTACGTATTTTCCCGATGAAGAATTATTGTTTGCTGGAGACGATATTGCATAATCGTACCCTGGATGGAGAATATTTTTCGATGGAGCAGCAAACTTCAAAGGAGCCGAAATTGGGGCAGTCCTGATTTCGGAATCAAGAGCACTATCCAGCATCGCCAAAGATAAGATTCCCTTGTACCAATAATATAGCTGAATACGAAGCGTGCATCCTTAGGATCAGAATGGCAGTCGACAAGAACGTCAAAGAACTTTTGGTCATAGGAGATTCCGATCTATTCATACACCAAGTCCAAGGGGAATGGTCCACCAAGAATGTCAAGATACTTTCGTACCCGCACTGCGTGACGGAGCTATGCTGGAAGTTCACGAAGATTGAGTTCAAGAACGTCCCCAGGATTCAAAAACAAGTTCGCTGACGCCTTTGCAACCCTATCATCTATGATTCAGCATCCATACAAGAACTACATCGACCCCATCGAGGTCGAGATCAGGGATCAACATGCCTATTGCTTCCACGTAGATGAAGAACAAGATAGTAAACCATGGTATCATGACATCAGGAAATTCCTTGCAACCAGAGAATACCCGGAGAATGCTACTAATGATCAAAAGCGAGCCCTCGGGAGGCTAGGAAACTACTTTCCTTAACGGGGAAGTCCTGTACTGGAAGACCCCAGATTTAGGTTTGCTGAGATGTGTAGACGCTGGCGAGGCAACCAGGTTATTGGAAGAAATACATGCAGGAACGTGTGGACCCCACATAAATTGGGTTCACATTAGCTAAGAAGATCTTGAGAGCTGGATACTTTTGGATGACTATGGAAAGCGACAATATCCGCTACGTACAGAAGTGTCACCAATGCCAGATTCACGAGGATTTCATACGGGTTCCGCCAAATGAGTTAAACGTAATGGGTTCACCCTAGCCGTTTGGCGCTTGGGGAATGGACATGATTTGACCTATAGAGCATGCCGCATCAAACGGGCATGCTTCATCTTGGTAGCTATTGACTATTTCACTAAATGGGTCGAAGCATCTACTTACAAGCTCGTTACAAAGAAAGTAATGGCAGGTTTCGTCCAAACAACATCGTCTATAGATTTGGAATACCGGAGTCTGTCATCACTGCGAGAAGTTCAAAATCGTCCACCACAATTCCACAGCCTACAAACCACAAATGAATGGGCCAGTCGAGGCAGCCAACAAGAATATCAAGAGGATTCTACGAAAGATAGTGGACAATCATAGGCAATGGCACGAGAAACTATCTTTCACCTTACTAGGTTATCGTACCACCATGAGAACATCTACTGGGGCAACGCTGTACATGTTGGTATACGACACTGAAGCTGTATTACCCATAGGGGTTGAAATACCATCTTTAAGGGTCATTCAAGAGGAAAAATTGGACAACGCGGAGTGGATACAGATCAGAGAGGAGCAACTCATGTTCATCGACGAGAAGAGAATGGATGTAGTATGTCATGGTCAGCTATATCAGAACAGGATGGCCAGTGCATTTAACAAGAGAGTGAAGCCTCACCAGTTCACACCGAGGCAGTTGGTCTAGAGGAAAATCTTTCCCCACTAAGAGGAAGCCAAAGGAAAGTGTTACACCTCATGTTTTCATACGTGAAAGTACGCCATAAGTTAATTGATGAAAGCTTGGAAAGGAGATGATACAACCCGCATTTTCGTACATTAAAGTTTCGTCGTAACTTAATTGACATAAGTTCGGGAAGGAAATTATTTTGAGATTATAAGTATTATGTTCAAACAAGTGATAAGTAAATTCGTGAAGGTGAGAGGGTAAGTGAATCGAAGAAAATAAGTTTCGTCGAAGTTTGGAAATTTGGGATAAAATACGGTCCGAGCTATAATACCCGGTATTTATGGACTAGTGCTATACAAGGTAACACATGACCATGATAGTGAGGGATATAAGGTGTGTTAAAAATGAGTAGTATTTTAAGTAATTTGAAATAATTCTTAATTATATGGATAATTGGGTAATTATAGATTTTTAAGTGGGAGATTAACTTGTAATTGAATTTTGTGGATAATTATTTAAGTGAAGATTTGGATAATTGTTGGGGGGACAACAATCCACGTGGGATCATGGAGGTGTGGCAGCAAATTGCCAATAATATCTTGCCTAAGGAGGTGGTGTCATTACATACATCCATATCTCATTTTGGGTGGAAAAATGCTATTAAGGAGTCCTTTATTAGTTCACAAAGTAAGAAAGCCTTATGACTTTGTGAAATTAGAACAAGCATACGGATGAAACTTCAACAAAAGCCATACACAATATTATGATCAAATTCAAAGGGAAGATTCAGCAACTTATTCAAAATATTAGCAACGTGATTTTGCTACAAAGATCATACGAGACTACGTAATATTATAGCAGCGGAATTTTGCGATTCTAAGGGAGTACGGTGCAATCTTTCTCAAGAATATCATACGGATATTTTCTTACTTCAGGTATGTTAAGGTTATCCCTTCTTTCTTTTTGGCATGATCCAAATGATACAAACGAAACGAGCGAATGCATAAGTTCCATAAATGACTCTACTCATAGAAATGCTAGAGATTCTTATGTTCTTGATTCCCCATGTCCTATTATTCTATCATCTGTTCATGGGTCTCAGAAAATACGTAAGTTGATAAAGTTTATTTTATGATATTAATCAGAGGCATAATGGTCTTATGACAATTCTGAGAGATTTTATTGACGTACTTCTCATGCATTGCATTCATGTACATTGACCCATGACCAGATGGCGTTATATACGCGTATATATGTATATTATATGTATATGAGATATGGAAAAAAGTTACGGCGTTATATACGCACCACCACCTGATCAGCTGGTATACGTTGATGATTTTGCCCACAGTGGCCGAGATGATATGATGGGATGCCCTCAGAGGCCTGATGATGTTATGAAACATTTACCTATGCACGACATGACATTCATACGCATATGCATGATACTATAATTATTTCGTGATTTACAGAGTTATCCAGACTTACAGGTTGAGTCATTTACTCTATATTTCTTCCATGTCTATTATGTACTTATTTATGTGCCTTACATACTCGGTACATTATTCGTACTGATGTCCCTTTTTGCCTGGGGACGCTGCATTTCATGCCCGCAGGTTCCAATAGACAGGTCGAGAGTCCTCCAAGTAGGCCATCAGATCAGCGAAAGATGTTGGTATGCTCCATTTGCTCTGGAGTTGCTTGTTTGGTCAGTATGATTTAGGACATGTATTGATTGGTATGGCGGGGCTCAGTCCTGACCTTTATGATATTTATGTACTCTTAGAGGCTTGTAGACATATGTCATGTATATGGATACTTGTATGGCCTTGTGGGCCTATGTTTAGTTTATAAATGATTATGTTGGCCTTATAGGTCCGTATGTCACATGTATAAGTGTTTATATCAGGTTGGGTCGTCCTATATTGAGTATACCATTATGTTTATTCTGGTTAGCCCATGATTGCCCGTTTGGACCATTTGCCAATGAGAGTACGATAAGAAAGATATGTATGTTGGTACTCAGTTGAGTAAGGTACCGGGTGCCCGTTGCGGCCCATAGGTTTGGGTCGTGACAGAAGTGGTATCAGAACAATTCTGTCCTAGGGATTCTACAAGCCGTGTCTAGTAGAGTCTTTTTTATGGGTGTGTTGTGCACCACACTTATAGGCAGGAGGCTACAGGCCATTTAGGACTGTCACTCTTTCTTCTAACTCTAGATCGTGTGGTAGAGCTCAGTTGTAAGTACTCAATTTCCTAAACTCTATCTTATTCGTAATACGATGATGCCTACATCCAGAAAGACAGTTGGTAAGAGATATAGATGTAGAAGAGTTGAGTCAAAGGAACTCGATTTTTGCATCATGCTTATGATGGATAAATATGAGGTATTCAGCAGAACATGTGTGTACCAAGACGTGTAAGCTTCTTGATAAGGAGCCTTAAGGTAAGAATATCTATCCACCCATATGGTGAAAAGTAATGAGAGATTCAGAAGGTAGATACAAGTTTCAACAAGCAGAAGAAGCAAGGTGAAGAAGGGTACGAGGCACCTAGTTAATGAAGAGTATCAGTAATTATAATTCAAGCAGAGGAATATAAGCCTTTTGAGTTACCTTCAATGTATGTATAATTGGCCACACTCATCTCAGTTATACTCTATTGGGGGCTAACAGGTGTAGTTTAAGAAAAGGACGGGATATCAGGATCCGGCTGGGGTTGGAGTAACCCAAAAATGATGAATTGATTGTTTGCGTTAGTTGACATTTCCGAAGGATATTGAAAATGTGCTAATAGATCTCCTTGTGGGACACCCACATGTTGCACTCTAAAATAGTACAGCTGGATATGGGTACTATTAAGATAGACACTGGGATCCTTGAAGGGATAAATATTACCTTAGTGTCGCTCGCTTCCCTAGTAGAGCGAGAATGTTAAGCAACCCGAAGAGCCACTGGATGGAGCAAAGGGGAGCTAAAAGCAAAAGAATGTCTTGTTCGAGTTTTCAGAATAAAGTGATGGGCATAAATGTTAGCAGGGAAATAAGAAGAGAGATAATGAAGCATTATGAGTAAGATGTATACATGGATGACAACGATAGAAAAAAAATGACAGCATTACAGAATCTATAGTCAAGGGAAGGAAAAGATGAGAGGTGACATGCCTTGAGACAACAAAAGAGTATAGGCCATAAAGTCATATCCTCATTTTGAGAAATAAGTTCGTGACTTTAAGTGATTACGAGAAGGAAAACTTAGATCCCGGAGTAATTGAAATCAGTATGGACTGGCGAACAAGATAAACTAAACATGAATTAGGGACTAAGTGATTTGATAATAGTCGGCATCATGAGAATTTCAGAGATTGCATTCCGGCGATAATAGAATGGGCTATAGAAGAATAAACTTTAAAGGTTATTCAGGAAGACGCTTTCCTAAAGCAAGCAATGTGAGCAAAGTTAAACTTAAGGAATTATGTGTGCTAGTTACACTAAGTGTCACCCTCGTGAGTAAGGAATTTTGTTATCCTTGATACAGAAGGATTACCGCGAGGCGAGTAAGGGTCATCGATGATGTAAAAGACGCCAAAGATGAAGAGGTAAAATATCTATACTTAGATCATCGTAGCACTAAATCATAATACTCCCCTAAAGGGGGGAATGTGGCATTAAGTCAAAATTAAGTGGTTATAGTAGCTATGGAATGGTAGAGGAAGAATGCGATAAAAATGATGAAAAAGGGATGAGATTGCACTTATTCAAATCCTACAGATATTCTACGATTACAGAACATTATGCAAACACGACATCAAGGAAAGGAAGTAAGGGTTCCTGCCCAGGATGGTATTGATAAATAAGGAGCAAGTGCGAGAGGTAAGTTAAGACAAAGAAAATAACTCAAGAAAGGTTACGCGGAATATTGATATGAGAATGGGCCAACGAGTAGTTAGCAGCTGATTCAGGAAGAGCCTAGTTATGGCTAGACTGGAGGTTACTGACGAATCAGCAGATCATGCAAGATAAGCATAGCAAAACCCAATAAAGTGAATTCAGCTTCGCAGTAATGCCATTGTAATAATTGAGACATATAAGGTACCGTATGAATGTTACGGGAATAAAAGAGAGTGCCACTAGGAAGAAAGTCAAAATATTAGTTCAGAGGCAACCCTACAAGCACAAGGGCGTGTAGATAAGTAACTACGAATAATTATAGGCAAGGAAGGACATCAAAAGGTCCGTAATAAGCTCACAGCTTTACAAGAGTCAGAGGGTCCTCCCTAAATACTACAATGAAAGACTAGCTGAGAAAGTAAGGAAGAAGGCTTCAACCTAAGCTCAGTGACCTAAGGAGGGAATGGTCTTATAACAACAGTCTCACAACAACATTATATGCACTCCATAAGAAAATGGCACGTACCGTGGCTAATGAACAGGGAAGTAAAAATCAGAAGTAATATTCAAGATCATATGAGTTGTATGGAATTCCAATATGCGTGGGAACTAAGATAAGCTAAGTATGTGCACGAAAGGAGGGAAAAAGACCAGGAAAAATAAAAGCTTACATTTAAAGAAAGCTGAGAAGGAACAAAAGGAATTATTCGATCAATGATCCAGAGTTAGTTACGTTATGGACGCACTTAAGAGTTTGGAGTTTTATACATGCAGCATATACAGTCGTGGAAGATTCCAGTATAGGTTAAAAGAAAGAATTGAGCCCAGGTCATAAATTGAATTGTTGAAAGATTATATCATGGATATTCCATAGCGCCCATGAAAGGCTAAACATAATACCTAATACCATGAACCGCATATCAGGAGATAACTTAAGCCTACATAAAGGCTGATCAGAAGGAAGAGGAAACTAAAGAGTTACATCAACCAAATAAATCAGGAGTCTGATTATTGGACCCAGAAAATCAGAGAGATAGTACACAACCATATTCTATAACGGCCCTACGATAAAGCCAGTTAGAAAAGTACCAGCCTCATAAGAAGTCAGTACGAAGCTCCCACCGGATTGTGTTTGCACCAGAGGTGCAAGCATTATAATAAAGCTTCAAGTTATGGATGTGAATTATACCTATGTGGAAGGAAGGTCATGAAAGAAATAGAAGATACGATGCAAGATTTCAAGGTAGTAAGGTAAAGGTGAATAATGTACGAATACTCAATTGCAGAAAGTTGTGAATAGTCTATACTTCGGATAAAAGGCTAGAAACGCGGGGATTCAGTATCCAGGAATGATAGCGGCATCGTCAGTAGCATATCTTCCAGCCTATTGTTTCTAGGTACCGAGAGATCTAGCTAAGAGAGTAAAGAAGAGTTAGAGACGATGTGATGTCTCGCTTGATGTTCCAGAATGACATAAGGAAATCTATGCAAGCAAGTTGAAAGGGTACAAGTAATATAAATAGATATGTGTAGGCCGCAAGCTATTGTATGGTGAAGCGACAAGGTTCTAGAAGACGGGAGTAAGGATAAGAAAGGGCGAGTGAGAAGGTAACGAAAATGGATAAATCCTCAGGATTAAGCCCATGAAAACAAGAAGAGCAGATGGTTTCTCTAAGTTATACAAAGCTCACTATAGCCTGAATGAACTCAAAGGAGTCTAAGACTAATAGCATTTAGAAGAGATGGATTGCTACCATGGTAATAGAATGAGGGTGTAATTGTGATAGACAAAGGATGACGTTTGGGCCTTCGATTAAGTAATGATGTGACGAAGAAAACAAAGGGATCTCATGAATTGGACAAGATTAAAATACGCACGTAAGGTGAATCACATTGGGATGTTGTGAGATACGGTTATGAAAGCATGGTATCGCCCCAGGTGGACAGTAATGAGGTGAACAGTAATGAGGTGACCATTCTTAAGGTGAACAGTAATGAGGAAGCATTAAAGGACTTAGACTTATACATATATGATAAGCAGCGAAAGAGTAACCAGGAGTTTGATAGCAGGCCTCAGTAACGATAAATCGAAGTAAGAGTTATGGTATAGTATGACCTACCTAGATGCAGTAAAGTCATGCGGATGAATAACGAGGTCCATGAAATAAGATATAACAATATTTGTAAGTTCGACAAAGTACCGAGCGAAGAACTTCAGTATAGATGCCTAGAGGGACATCTTATTAAGCTCTGTATATGTTTACAAAGTGAGGCCTAGAGATTGGCTAAAAGCTGGAGGAAAAAGGAGAGAAGGGTCGCATATGCACACTTACAAGGTCAGAGTCGTACAGGCTACATGGTTGAAGGTAGCAGCAGTTACGAGATCGAAAAGATTCTGACCACAGGTCATGGTATGAGAAAGAGGCCTAAAGGGGGGAATGCCCTGTCCTTTGGAATTATTCACAGAACAGTTGTCTAGAAGGCAAGGAGAGTACTAAAGTATTCGGAAGACATAGGTTATAAAAATGATAAGTGCATCAATCAACATTCGAGGACGAATGTTCCAAAGGGGGGAATGATGTTACACCCCATGTTTTCATACGTGAAAGTACTCCATAAGTAAATTGATGAAAGCTCGGAAAGGAGATGATACATCCCGCATTTTCATACGTTAAAGTTTCATCGTAAGTTAATAGACATAAGTTCGGGAAGGAAATTATTTTGAGATTATAAGTATCATGCTATTTCAAACAAGTGATAAGTAAATTCGTGAAGGTGAGAGGGTAAGTGAATCAAAGAAAATAAGTCTCGTCAAATTTTGGCAATTTGGGATAAAATACGATCCGAGCTATAATACCCGGTATTTATGGACTAGTGCTATACAAGGTAACACATGACCATGATAGTGAGGGGTATAAGGTGTGTTAAAAATGAGTAGTATTTTAAGTATTTGAGATAATTCTTAATTATGTTGATCATTGGATAATTATAGATTTTTAAGTGGGAGATTAACTTGTAATTGAATTTTGTGGATAAAATTATTTAAGTGAAGATTTGGATAATTGTTGGGGGGACAACAATCCACGTGGGATCATGGAGGTGTGGCAGCAAATTACCAACAATATCTTGCCTAAGGAGCTGGTGTCATTACTTACATCCATATCTCATTTTGGGTGGAAAAATGCTATTAAGGAGTCTTTTCTTAATTCACAAAGTAAGAAAGTCTTATGACTTTGTGAAATTAGAACAAGCATACGGATGAAACTTCAACAAAAGGCATACACAATATCATGATCAAATTCAAAGGGAAGATTCAACAACTTATTTAAAATATTAGCAACGTGATTTTGCTACAAAGATCATACGAGACTACGTAATGTTATAGTAGCGGGATTTTGCGTTTCTAAGGGAGTACGGTGCAATCTTTCTCAAGATATCATACGGATTTTTCCCTACTTCAGGTATGTTAAGGCTATCCCTTTTTTCTTTTTGGCATGATCCAAATGATACAAACGAAACGAGCAAATGCACAACTTCCATAAATGACTCTACTCATAGAAATGCAAGAGATGTTTATGTTCTTGATTCCCCAGGGGTCTTATTATTCTATCATCTGTTCATGGGTCTCAGAAAATACGTAAGTTGATAAAGTTTATTTCATGATATTAATCAGAGGCATAATGGTCTTATGAAAATTCTGAGAGATCTTATTAACGTACTTCTCATGCATTGCATTCATGTACATTGACCCATGACCAGATGGCATTACATACGCGTATATATGTATATTATATGTATATGGGATATGGGAAAAGGTTACGGCGTTATATACGCACCACCACCTGATCATCTGGTATACATTGATAATTTTGCCCATAGTGGCCGAGATGATATGATGGGATGCCATTAGAGGCCTGATGATGTTATGAAACATGTACCTATGCACGACATGACATTCATTCGCATATGCATGACACTATACTTATTTCATGATTTACAGAGTTATCCAGACTTATAGGTTGAGTCATTTACTCTATATTTCTTCCATGTTTGTTATGTACTTATTTATGTGCCTTACATACTCGGTACATTATTCGTACTGACGTCCCTTTTTGCCTGGGGACGCTGCGTTTCATGCCTACAGGTTCCGATAGACAGTTCGAGAGTCCTCCAAGTAGGCCATCAGATCAACGGAAGATGTTCGTATGCTCTATTTGCTCCGGAGTTTCTTGTTTGGTCAATATGATTTAGGACAAGTATTAATTGGTATGGCGGGGCTCAGCCTTGACCTTTATGATACTTATGTACTCTTAGAGGATTGTAGACAGATGTCATGTATATGGATACTTGTATGGCCTTGTCGGCCTATGTTTAGTTTACAAATGATCATGTTGGCCTTATAGGACTGTATGTCACATGTATAAGTTTTTATAGCAGGGTGGGTCGTCCTATATTGAGTATACCATTATGTTTATTCTGGTTAGCCCATGACGGACCGTTTGGCCCATTTTGCCAATGAGAGTACGATAAGAAAGATATGTATGTTGGAACTCGATTGAGTAAGGTACCGGGTGCCCGTTGCGGCCTATAGGTTTGGGTCGTGACAGAAAGTTCGCACCAAACTGGCAAGGTCCTTACGTGGTTCACCGAGCACTGTCGGGTGGAGCTCTAATTTTGGTAGAAATGGATGGAAGAATTAACACAAAGCCCATCAACTCAGACGCAATCAAGAGATACTATGTTTGAAGACTAATAGAGTTAGGTTTTGCTGTAACAGAACTACGTTCAACCTGACTTCCCACGGAGGGATACGTAGGCAACCGACAAAGGGTTCAGTTTCTCTCTTCCCTTTCTCTTTTGTAATAGAAAAACCAAATATCACTTTTGTATGTTGCTCGGGAACTACGCCGACTTGATTTCCTTAGAAAGGAATACGTAGGCAATCCTCATCAAATTCAGTCATCTTTTGTAATTGAACTACGTCCTAGCCTAATTCCATTTGGATATGTAGGCAGTCTAAGTCAGACTCGGCCATTTTCATTCTTAATCTCATCATTTTGCATATGTTGTGATCGAACTACATTTTGACCTGATTCCATTTGGATACGTAGGCTGTATGAGTCAGGCTTGGTCATCTTCATCATATTTTATCATAATCCACGAATTACGTTCAGACCTGATTCCGTTTTGGATACGTAGGTAACTTGAAAGGGTTCGGTCATAACCTTAGGAAAACCTTTCTAATGCATTAGTTCGAATTAGGACGCAGTCACAATGGTAAGCAGCCACGTTGTCTGAAGCATCACGGAAGATCGACATCAACGAGACGAAGTTTTCAAGAAGATACGCTCGCGTGTGGAGAACTTTTTGTAACATGTCACAATTCGAAACGATGACATTTCCTTAAAAACAAAGTACTTTTCAAAATGTGTTATGAAAATACAGTAATTTGTTCCACCTACGGAACTTTGCGGCGCAACCATATCAAAGGCCGGGGCAAACCAATACTGTGGTCGATACAAACCAACTTCCCCGCCCCCACTAAGATTTTTTCTTTGAGTGCAGGGTCAATAGGGAGCAAGGAAGCACTAAGACCACACTGGGGCAAATGACGGATCCGCCACTTACCTAAGATTATCTCTCTTTCTCTTTTACTTGAATTTTTTTGGTACAGCTAGGGCTAATCTTTGTATCCTTTGCAGGTACCTCGGAGTCCGACCGCTGATATGGGAAAAAACCTGTACATAGAAAACCGCTAGCTCAAATAATCGGAGCACCTTGTACAAAATGGACTCTTGGCTTCATCAATTGAAGCCTTGTATATAGCAAACTGCCTGCTAAACTAATCGGAGCACCTTGTACAAATGAGTCGTCGGCTTCACTAATTGAAGTCATGTATATAGCAAACCGTCAGCTCAATTGATCGAAGTGCCCTGTAAAAATCGAACGTCGGCTTCGCCAATCGGAGCCTTGTATTTAGCAAACTGTTCATCTCGCCAACAGAAAAATCCGCATTGCCGCTCCGTCACAACGGATTCCAGAATAGACAGTTGCAAACCTCGTCATCGATGTTCTACCAATCAATAGCCGCTACTTAGCTTTGCAGTCAAGAGTATCTCTTGGGCATGCTTTTATTTCCTTTGCTATTACTTTGAATGTTTTGACATTTTGCTCATGCAGCTTCAGGAATGATTGTGGTTTTAATCAATCACTCTTATAGCAAACTGTTCATCTCGCCAACAGAAAAATCCACAGTGCCGCTTCGTCGCAACGGATGCCAGAATAGACAGTTGCAAACCTCGTCATCGATGTTCTACCAATCAATAGCCGCTACTTAGCTTTGCAGTCAAGAGTATCTCTTGGGCATGCTTTTATTTCCTTTGCTATTACTTTGAATGTTTTGACGTTTTGCTCATGCAGCTTCAGGAATGATTGTGGTTTTAATCAATCACTCTTAGGTGGAGATTACTTTACATTTCAGTGCAAAGCTCTCCCAACAAGCTGAGATGCACTCTACAAATCAAGCTCTCCCAACAAGCAGAGACAATTTCAAATGCTCTGACAGTTGTGGAACAGTATGCAAACCGGATAACAAATCGAGTCAATATCAAGTATCCCAAAACGGCTTGTCGGCAGCCAGACATCATCATTCCTGCATCATTTACATCGCATCTTTTCGACTGCAATATATTAGTATACGTGTATTAATTTTTTTGCAGGAACAAACATCGCATCGTGGAACTCTTTCTAAGCAGTAGACCAAACTACAACGCTGTGAGGGACTACAAACCCATTAGTGGGCCAAGGATCCAAGTTCAAGCACAAAATGACTAGTGAAACTCAAAATTTTCAAATCCTTCAAATCAAGCCGTAAAATTTAAGCTATCATGAGTGCCCAATCCACCGTGTCGCTGTATCATCATAATACAATACTAGGGCAATTCCTGTGAGTATCGATTCTTCAAAAAATCTTCACTTAGAACTACATGAGGCCTGTTCCTCATTAAGTCCGAGGTATGTAAGCAATTCAAAGCCAGAATTCAGCCCCAATCTCTCCAAAATTCTTCCCAAAATCCTCCTAGAATCTTCCTTAACTCCCAATCCTGCAGCTCATAATCTTCATGCCACTCTTGCAATGCATGTCTAAAGTCGGGACAAAATTAGCTTTGGTTCAATTTCTTTGCCCGAGAACTCTTTCATCGTATCTGGTCAAAGAGGAGCAGCTGTTGACAGCCAATTTCGACCATCCCCTTTAAAATTAATTTACTTATACTTAATAGTTTACAATAAATATTTTGAAAGTATGTTCTAGTAATAAATACCTATTTCTAAAAATTAATTAATTATTAGTTTTGAAATTAATCACCTAGCATTAGTATTATGTAATTACAAATATACTTACTATTTTAAGATTACTAAAATAACTTTTGTATATATACATCACATAGGCCTTACAATTAATTTGATAAATTACTCTTAATTTCTTGTTAATTAGACTACTATGTTAATAGTTTGGAATTAATGCTATAATTCGAAAAATGAAGTATTTATAAATAATTAATTACAATAGTTAGTAATGTATATAGTAATTATAATTTTACTATATTTTATTGAAAATTATTAGGCATATTTAATTTAATTATAAAGGGATCAAAAGAGGCTAAATGCTATAATTGCAATTCTCTAGTAAACACAAGTTGGCCATTCTTTAAATCAAAACCAGCCTAATACCCAAGCCCGATCTGGAATTAACGCAGTCTAAATAACCCCTCCAATCCACCCTGGCGATCCTTGCCATCACATTTGAACCAGTGATAGTGTGCCACGTCATCGCTCTCAATCACTCACATAACAAAAACAACTGATCCAAGCCATCCATCCCACAGATCAACGGCTATGAATTTGTCTCTGTTTTCCTTTAATTTTAATAGCTCCAGCGAGCTTAATCCTTGCCGTTGAAACCAAAGGATCTAATGGCTCTCAAATTTCGTCCATAAAACATGTTTAATCTCAAATTATCAGTATCATTGATCCCAAAGATTAACGGCCCAAATTTGATCTCCTAAGTTTAACCTAGAGACAACTCCCAATCTCTAAAACCCTTGAATTATTTCCTATTGACTCTGCTGCCTCTCTTTCCTTTTCCTCTCTAAACTCTCTCGACCTGCAAGGTCACAAATCTTGACCCAAAATCATTCCTTATGCTTCCTTATTCGTGATTCTCGCTGTTGCATTCATGTTTCGTCATAGAGATTCAAAATCTCGATTATTCTAACCCAAACACAAAGATGAAAACTCAACTCCTCAGATTTCCTTATGCTGCGACCAAATTAGAGCATGCATGAGCTCCTCATGATGATTATTCTGAATCAGAGGTCAAGTGCAATGACCTCTGGACCTCCGGTCCTTATTTGATGGATTCTTCACTTGTAACAGCTGTCGTGAACTCAGGTAATAATCTCATTCATTTTTCCCTCACATTCACTTTGATTCACTCCGATTCACTCTGATTTCACTCTCATGTTACCCTCTCTGCTATCATCATCGGCTCATCGTCATCTTCCACTATCATTTCGAATCTTGTTGAATCTCAGAGGCATTGAATGCCCTTATAAAAGGAGCCTTCAATTCTCTCACCTACAAGACCATACCTAACGCAAAAACAAAGTAACACTAAGATTTTCATAAAAATTTAGGTTTCCTTACTAATTTCTGGTTTTCTCTCTTCGTTTCTGAGTGCTTTCACCGCTCAAGCTTGAAGCTTTGGGTTCTAGGCAATTAGAAAGAATCTCTGTTTGGTCTGCTACCCTAGAGAAGGTTAGTACACCTCCAAACTTTTCTCTTTTGATTTTTTAATTCAAGTATCACGAACATGCTATTATATTTTTATTGATTGTGTTCATTTATGTTGTTCGTCATTAGTGTGTAGATGTTATTTCCACTTCATAATAGTGTGTTGTTAATTTGTGGTCATTTGCCATACTTCTGAATATCTTTAATTGGTGTTGATTGAGTTGCTATGTGACCTTAATGACTTTCATTCTGATTTCAAATGGTCTACTTGATTAAGTTTCTTTAATGTGCCTTAATGACTTCTTACACTTTCCTAGACTTCATATTTTCTTTCAATGATTTTGTTGTGATGTCTATCTCTACCACACTGTTTCATGCATTCTGCTGTTCTGTAGTCGAGATTGTTGTTTGATAATTCTAACTAGAACAAAACTAAAAGACCATAGTTTAATCCTCTACCATTTAGCTGAAGCATGTGAAGTCTAAATGTTTAAATTATTTCCTTCTCTATGTAAGTGTTTTCCAACTCTAAAAGTAGCTTATGAGTCATTGCTATGAGAGTATACATCTGTACCCAACTGTTAGTTGCATCTCTAGGTTCCTCTATATGAAATAGTCTCATTAAAGTGAACCTTTATGAATATCAGTAATCCTCCTGCATATATCCTGTTATGATCAAGTTATGTTTTCATAAAAACATGTTATAGCTATGTTTGTCATAGTTGAATGATAACCGTTTTCAAGCTGAACATAACTGCCTCATGTTTAGATGAAAATGTCACGACCCAAGTTTGCCCTCCGTGAACTGTCGTGACGTCACCTAGTCTCTACGACTAGGTAAGCCTAACAATTTGCGAAAAAAGAAATAACAGAAATAAACTATCCAAACTGCAGAAATAATACAAATCAAACTCTTATAATGAACTACATTTCCCAAAACCCGGAATCTCATGAAATCACAAGCTATGGAATAACTATAGTGTTCTAACTCCAGAGTGTCTAAACAAAAGTAAATACAGAAGGCCTAATACTATGAGCAAGAATGGAAAGGGACTCCTCGGTCTGCGGACGCGGCAGACATACCTCGAAGTCTCTGATGGATCACTCCGCCTCAAGGATGGTAGGGCTGAGTCGAAGAACCTGGATCTACACATAAAAAACATGTGCAGGAAGGGCATGAGTATACCACAGCGGTACTCAGTAAGTGCCAAGCCTAACCTCGGTCGGGTAGTGACGAGGAAGGTCAGGGCCCTACTGAGGTTAAAGGAAATACAAGACATAATAATAGTGTAGAATAAGACAGTATACATAAGTGCAACAGTAAAAGGTAACATAGGATAGAAGAACAACAGCAACTTTAATAGAAACAAAGTAATCACGGAAAAATAAATACAGCTCAACGCAAAGGTAACAACCGGGGGATCTCCCAGGATACCGTCCTGTAGTCCCCAAATATAAATATCCAGTGGATCTCCCAGGTGCAGTCCCGTAGTCCAACTCATAAATGCGCGGGGATCTACCGGAATACCACATCCGTAGTCCCAAATATAAATACTCAATACTGGGGGAATCTACCGGGTGCAATCCCGTAGTTCCAATGTAAAAGTGCAGGGGGATCTCCCGAAATACAAATCCGTAGTCCCAAAGTAAACATACAGGGGGGGATCTCCCGGGATACCGTCCCGTAGTCCCAAAGTAAATACACAGCAGCAACAAGGAGAATACTCAGTTCAATCAAATTTCACACCAAGGTAAAGCAGGTATTTCTAACCTAGCATGCTGCACATAATTCAAATAAGGCAGTAGAACAAATAAGCGGTTAAATCAATTAGACATGCTTTCCTAAGCCAACAACAGGCTTAACTTGCAAGTAGTATAAACAGGAAAGGAAAACACAATTCTAAGTACTTAATGGAAACCGGATTTTTCAACAATTAGCACAAGTACGCACTCGTCACCTTACGTACAAGGCATTTCAAACATCAATAATACCAAATCCTAAGGGGAGTTTCCCCCACACAAGGTTAGACAAGTCACTTACCTCGAACTGGCTAAAAATCAACCCGAAACCACGTTCTTGCCACGAGTACTCGACTCCAAATGGCCCAAATCTATTCAATTCAATTGCATAATGTAAATGACACATCAAGTAACTGATTCTACAAATAAATTCTAAGCTAATACGCGAAAATAGGTAAAATAACCAAAACGCCCTCTGGGCCCACGTCTCGGGATCTGGTAATATTTACATTTTCAAAATCCTCATACTCTCGCGAGTCTAACCATACCAAAATTATCCAAATCCAATGTCAAATTCCCAATCAAAACTCGAAAATTAGGTCTAAGAACTCTTCCAAATTTTCCCCCAATTTCTCACCCAAAATCCGAAATTAGATGATGAATTCATGTTTAGATTAATGGGTTATAAGAAAAAAGGAGTTAAGAACCTAATAGAAATCTCTAAAAATCCCTCGAAACCTCGCTCAAATCCGAGCTCCCAAGCTCTAGTTTTGATAAAAATGGCTAAACCCTCGACTTTGAAATTTTATATTCTGCCCAGGTAATTCCTTCTTCGCGAACGCGGAAGGACCCTCGCGTTCGTGAAGCACAACTTCGCTTGGTCCAGCCTTCCTTCATCGCGAACGCGATGGCCATGTCGCGAACGCGATGCCATCTTCCCTCCTCCTACGCGAACGCGGGACCATCATCGCGAACGCGTAGGCATAAGACCTCGCTGCCTCGCGATCGTGGGAACATCTTCGCGAACGAGAAGCATTAAACCTCCACCAGCCCCAGCTCCTCTTCGCGAACACGAGACCCCACTCGCGAACGCGAAGAAGGAAACCAGAACTGACCTGCTGCAATTTTTTTTGCAATTTCCTAAGTCCAAAATATGACCCGTTGAGCATCCGAAACACACCCGAGGCCCCCTGGACCTCAACCAAACGTGCCAACCAATCCTAAAACATCATTCAAACTTGTTCCAGCCTTCGGAACGCTCAAAACAACATCAAAACACCAATTTAACATCGGATTCAAGCCTAAGAACTCCAAAAACTCTCAAATTACGTTTTCGGTCAAAAAGTCTATCAAACCTCGTCCGAATGACCTGAAATTTTGCACACACGTCACATTCAACACTAAGGAGCTACTCCAACTTCCGAAATTCCATTCCGACCCTCGGATCAAAATCTCACTATCGGAAAAAAATTTAACTTTCGGCATTTCAAGCCTAAATGAGCTACGGACCTCCAAAACACAATCCGAACACGCTCCTACACCCGAAATCACCCAACGGAGCTAACGGAACCATCGGAATTCCATTCCAAGGCCGTCTTCACACTGCTCCGACTACGGTCCAAATTCTAAAACTTAAACTCTCATTTAGGGACTAAGTGTCCCAAAACTCTCCGAATTTCCAAATAAATCTTCCCGGCAACTCACAATTGCAGAAACAAACACGGGGAATGCAGTTAATAGGGAATCGGGGCATTAATTCTTAAAACGACCGATCGGGTCGTTACATCCTCCCATACTTAAACATTCGTTCACCCTCGAACGAGCATAGAGACATACCTGAAGTAGTGAAAAGATGAGGGTAACGGCATATCCTGCTCAGTCTCCCAGGTCGCCTCCTCGACCGGCAGACCCCGCCACTGAACCTTCACTGATGTAATGTTCTTTGACCTCAGCTTTCAAATGTACCGGTCCAATATCGCCACTGGCTCCTCAACATAAGATAGATCCTTGCCCAACTGGACTGAACTGAAATCCAACACGTGCGACGGATCACCGTGATACCTCCGGAGCATCGAAACATGAAATACTGGATGAACTCCTGCCAAGCTGGGAGGTAAGGCAAACTCATAAGCAACCTCCCCAACACGCCTCAATATTTCAAAAGGGCCAATAAACCTCGGACTCAACTTCCCTTTCTTTCCAAATCTCATAACGCCCTTCATAGGCGAAACCCAAAGCAGAACCCGCTCTCCAACCATGTAGGAAACATCACAAACTTTCCGGTCCGCGTAACTCTTCTGCCTGGACTGGGCTGTGCGGAGTTTATCCTGAATCACCTTAACCTTCTCCGAAGCATCCTGTACCAAGTCTGTGCCCAATAATCTAGCCTCACCCGGCTCGAACCAACCCACCGGAGATCTACACCGCCTACCATATAAAGCCTCATACGGTGCCATCTGAATGCTGGACTGATAGCTGTTGTTGTAGGCAAACTCCGCCAATGGCAAGAACTGATCCCAAGACCCTCCAAACTCAATCACACATGCACAGAGCATATCCTCAAGAATCTGAGTAGTGCGCTCGGACTGTCCGTCCGTCGGAGGGTGAAATGCTGTGCTCAACTCCACCCGAGTACCTAACTCATGCTGTACGGCTCTCCAGAACCGTGATGTGAACTGAGTACCTCTGTCTGAAATGATGGAAACTGGAATACCATGCAGACGGACAATCTCCCGGATATAAATCTCCGCCAACCGTTCCGAAGAATAGGTAGTACTTACAGGAATGAAATGCGTGGACTTGGTCGGCCGATCCACAATAACCCAAATGGCATCGAACTTCTTCAAAGTCCGTGGGAGCCCAGATACGAAGTCCATGGTGATCCGCTCCCACTTCCACTCCAGAATCTCTATCTGCTGAAGCAATCCACCCGGTCTCTGGTGCTCTTACTTCACCTGCTGACAATTAAGGCACCGAGCTACAAACCCAACTATATCTTTCTTCATCCGCCTCCACCAATAGTGCTGTCTCAAATTCCGGTACATCTTTGCGGCACCCGGATGAATGGAATACTGCGAACTATGGGCCTCCTCTAGAATCAACTCCCGAAGCCCATCAACATTGGGTACACAAACTCGACCCTGCAACCTCAATACCCCGTCATCACCAATGGTCACATCTCTGGCATCGCCATGCAAAACCTTTTCCTTGAGGACAAGTAAATAAGGGACATCAAACTGACGCTCCCGGATACGATCAAACAAGGAAGACCGAGAGACTACGCAAGCTAGAACCCGACTGGGCTCCGAAAGATCTAATCTCACAAACCGGCTGGCTAAGGCCTGAACATCCATCGCCATGGGCCTCTCTGCTGCTGGTAAATAAGCCAAACTCCCCAAACTCTCCGCCTGGCGACTCAAAGCATCGGCCACCATATTGGCCTTGCCCGGGTGATACAAAATAGTGATATCATAGTCCTTCAGCAGCTCTAACCACCTCCTTTGGCGCAAATTAAGGTCCTTCTGCCTGAACAGATGCTGCAAACACCGGTGATCAGTATAAATCTCACAAGGCACACTGTACAAATAGTGACGCCAGATCTTCAAGGCGTGAACAATGGCAGCCAACTTGAGATCATGGACAGGATAATTCTTCTCATGCACCTTCAACTGTCTGGACGCGTAGGCAATCACCCCACCGTCCTGCATCAATACCGCTCCAAGGCCAACCCTCGAGGCATCACAACAGACAGTATAAGACCCTGAATCGGTAGGCAATATCAAAACTGGGACTGTAGTCAAAGCTGTCTTGAGCTTCTGAAAGCTCTCCTCACACTCTTCCGTCCACTGGAACGGAGCACCCTTCTGGGTCAGCCTGGTCATAGGTGCTGCAATAGATGAAAACCCCTGAACAAATCGACGGTAATAACCCGCCAAGCCAAGAAAACTGCGGATCTCTGTAGCTGAGGATGGTCTGGGCCAACTCTGCACTGCCTCCACTTTCTTCGGATCCACCTAAATGCCCTCACTCGAAACCACGTGACCCAAGAATGCCACGGAATCCAGTCAAAACTCACATTTCGAGAACTTAGCATATAATTTCTTCTCTCTCAAAGTCTGGAGCACTGTCCTCAGGTGCTGCTCATGATCTTCCCGACTCCGAGAATACACCAGAAAGTCATCAATAAAGACAATGACGAATGAATCAAGATATGGCCGGAATACACTGTGCATCAAATACATGAAGGCTGCTGGGGCATTGGTCAGCCCAAATGACATAACAAGGAACTCGTAATGACCATACCGAGTCCTGAAGGCAGTCTTCCGGATATCTGGCTCCCGAATCTTCAACTGATGATAGCCTGAACGCAAGTCAATCTTAGAAAACACACAAGCACCCTGTAACTGATCAAACAGGTCATCAATACAAGGCAAAGGATAACGGTTCTTCAGTGTAACCTTGTTCAGCTGGCAATAATCAATACACATACGCATAGAACCATCCTTCTTCTTCACAAATAAGACAGGAGCACCCCAAGGTGATACACTGGGCCGAATGAAACCCTTACCAAGCAATTCCTGTAATTGCTCCTTCAACTTCTTCAACTCACGAGGAGCCATACGGTACGGAGGAATAGAAATGGGCTGAGTGCCCGGCAACAGATCAATGCCAAAATCAATATCTCTATCGGGCAGCATGCCCGGAAGGTCAGCTGGAAACACATCAGAGAAATCCCGTACTACTGGGACTGAATCAACTGTAGGGGTATCAATACTGACATCTCTCACATAAGCTAGATACGCGTCACACCCTTTCTCAACCATACGCTGAGCCTTAAGGAATGAAATAACTCTGCTGGAAGTATGATCTAAGGTACCCCTCCACTCAACACGCGGTACACCTAGCATAGCCAGCGTCACGGTTTTGGCGTGACAATCAAGAATACCATAATGGGGCGACAACCAGTCCATGCCCAGAATAACATCAAAGTCTACCATGCTGAGCAATAACAAATAGGCTCTGGTCTCAAAATCACTAAGAGCAATCAAACACGACCGATAAATGCGGTCCACAACAAGAGAATCTCCCACAGGAGTAGAAACATAAACAGGGGAACTCAAAGAATCTCGAGATACACCCAAATGCGGAGCAAAATAAGAAGACGCATAAGAATAAGTGGAGCCTGGATCGAATAGAACCGATGCATCTCTGTGACAGACCAAGATAGTACCTACGATGACAGAATCGGAGGCGACAACCTCAGTACGGGCAGGAAGGGCATAGTATCTGTCCTGGCCTCCCCCTAGAGGGCAACCTCTACCTCCCCATCCTCCACCTCTAGTTGGCTGGGCAGGTGGGGTAGCAACTGGTGCTATGATCATAGCTTGAGAACTCTGCGGGGCATGCTGTGGCTGAGAAGTCTGTGGGGGTGCACCCCTCCTAAGTCTGGGGCAATCCCTCACCATATGGCGTGTGTCACCACACTTAAAACAAGCTCTGGGAGCACGGAGGCGGCTGTGACTGGCTCGGGTCAGGTCTGCTGGACTGACCACTGGAAGCACCCCGTGCAGGAGGCACACTAGATACTGGAGGTGCATAATAAGGCTCCTGAGGTCTGGGAGGAGCTGGAATACCACAGCCTGCTGGAAGAGCTGAATGAACCGGGCGACTCATATAACCCCTACCATGACGACCTGCAGCTGGGGCACAGGCACTAGAGTAATGGCCCGACTCTCGAGACCTCTTGGCCTCCCTCTCCTCTCTATCCCTAGCATGTATACCCTCGATCCTCCTAGCAATGCTCACCACCTGCTGATAAGAAATATCCATCTCCAACTTACGAGCCATGCTAGATCTGATGCTGGGAATAAGCCCCTCAATAAACCGGCGAACCTTCTCGCGAACAGTAGATACCAAAGCTGGTGCATGTCTAGCCAAATCGGTGAAATGGACAGCATACTCCGAGACAGTCATAGTACCCTGGCGCAAACGCTCAAACTCTGCGCAAGCATCCCTGAGGCTCTGGGGAACATACTCTATCACTGATAGGCAGCTCCTCGAAGCTGGAAGGTAATGAAGGAAACCCCGCTCGATCCTGATATACCCATGGTACGGAGGATACGGTAGCACTCCTCTAGAATCCAAGAGCGTCATCTGAGGCTAGTCCGCTGAATGTAGGGGGCTGATACTTCTTGAACCTCTCAAGCCTCTTCTGCTCCTCCTCTGAAGCTACTGCCCTCTCCTCGGGCTGAGGTGGGGCTACCGGCTGTGCAGGGATAATCTCTGGGACCTGATCAACATGCACTCGCTGCTCAGGAGTGCGGGCGGCAGGAGTCTTTGCTCCTCCCCCGGCCTGGGATGTAGCTGCAGCAAGGGAGAGCAACCCTGCCTGAGCTAGAGTGGTGTACATAGTCATAAACTGCGCCAGGTGTCTGGACTGCTGGAGTAGTAGTAGTAGCAGACGTATCAGGTGTCTGGACTCCGGCTGGAACTGCTGGTAGCACCTCGGTGGCAGCTCGCGCGGGTGCTCTGGCTGCACCACGAGCGCGTCCTCGGCCTCTACCCCGGCCCCGACCTATGACGACTCCAGTAGGGGGTGCGGGTGCCTGATCATCTCGGATAGTACGTGTCCTCACCATCTGTGAGAGAATAGAAAACAGAAGTTTAGAATTGTGATATCAAAATCTCGCACGACAAGGAAATCAAATGGAGTGGAATTTTCCTAACAGTTACATAGCCTCTCGCAGATAAGTACAGACGTCTCCGTACCGATCCGCGAGACTCTAATAAACCGGCTTGTGATTCAAGACTCCTATGAACCTAGAGCTCTGATACCAACTTGTCACGACCCAAGTTCACCCTTAGTGAACTGTCGTGACGGCACCTAGTCTCTACGACTAGGTAAGCCTAACAATTTGCGGAAAAAGAAATAACAAAAATAAACTATCCAAACTGCAAAAATAATACAAATCAAACTCTTACAATGAACTACATTTCCCAAAACCCGGAATCTCATAAAATCACAAGCTATGGAATAACTATAGTGTTTAACTCCAGAGTGTCTAAACAAAAGTAAATACAAAAGGCCTAATACTATGAGCAAGAATGGAAAGGGACTCCTCGGTCTGCGGACGCGGCAGACATACCTCGAAGTCTCTGATGGATCACTCCGCCTCAAGGATGGTAGGGCTGAGTCGAAGAACCTGGATCTGCACATGAAAAACATGTGCAGGAAGGGCATGAGTACACCACAGCGGTACTCAGTAAGTGCCAAGCCTAATCTCGGTCGGGTAGTGACGAGGAAGGTCAGGGCCCTACTGAGGTTAAAGGAAATACAAGATATAATAACATTGTAGAATAAGACAGTATACTTAAGTGCAACAGCAAAAGGTAACACAGGATAGAAGAACAACATCAACTTTAACAGAAAAAAAAGTAATCACGAAAAAATAAATACAGCTCAATGCAGAGGTAACAACCGGGGGATCTCCCAGGATACCGTCCTGTAGTCCCCAAATATAAATATCTAGTGGATCTCCCGGGTGCAGTCCCGTAGTCCAACTCATAAATGCGCGGGGATCCACCCGAATACCACATCCGTAGTCCCAAATATAAATACTCAATACTGGGGGAATCTACCAGGTGCAATCCCGTAGTTCCAATGTAAAAGTGCAGGGGGATTACAAATCCGTAGTCCCAAAGTAAACATACAGGGGGAGATCTCCCGGGATACTGTCCCGTAGTCCCAAAGTAAATACACAGCAGCAACAAGAAGAATACTCAGTTCAATCAAATTTCACACCAAGGTAAAGCAGGTATTTCTAACCTAGCATGCTGCATATAATTCAAATAGGGCAGTAGAACAAATAAGCGGTTAAATCAATTAGACATGCTTCCCTAAGCTAACAACAAGCTTAACTTGCAAGTAGTATAAACAGGAAAGGAAAACACAATTCTAAGTACTTAATGGAAACCGGATTTTTCAACAATTAGCACAAGTACGCACTCGTCACCTTACGTACAAGGCATTTCAAACATCAATAATACCAAATCCTAAGGGGAGTTTCCCCCACACAAGGTTAGACAAGCCACTTACCTCGAACTGGCTCAAAATTAAGCCGAAACCACGTTCTTGCCACAAGTACTCGACTCCAAATGGCCCAAATCTATTCAATTCAATTGCATAATGTAAATAACACTTCAAGTAACTGATTCTACAAATAAATTCTAAGCTAATACGCGAAATTAGGTAAAATGACCAAAACGCCCTCCAGGCCCACGTCTCGGAATCGGGTAAAATTTATATTTTCAAAATCCTCATACTCTCACGACTAAAACCATACCAAAATTATCCAAATCCAATGTCAAATTCCCAATCAAAACTCGAAAATTAGGTCTAAGAACTCTTACAAAAATTTTCCCAATTTCTCACCCAAAATCCAAAATTAGATGATGAATTCATGTTTAAATTAATGGGTTATAAGCAAAAAGGAGATAAGAATCATTACCTAATCGAAATCTCTGAAAATCCCTCGAAACCTCGCTCAAATCCGAGCTCCCAAGCTCTAGTTTTGATAAAAATGGCTAAACCCTCGACTTTGAAATTTTATATTCTGCCCAGGTAATTCCTTCTTCGCGAACGCGGAAGGACCCTCGCGTTCGCGAAGCACAACTTCGCTTGGTCCAGCCTTCCTTCATCGCGAATGCGATGGCCATGTCGCGAACGCGATGCCATCTTCCCTCCTCCTACGCGAACGCGGGACCATCATCGCGAACGCGTAGGTATAAGACCTCACTGCCTCGCGATCGCGGGAACATCTTCGCGAACGCGAAGCATTAAACCTACACCAGCCCCAGCTCCTCTTCGCGTTCGCGAGCGGGAAACCAGAACTGACTTGCTGCAATTTTTTCTGCAATTTCCTAAGTCCAAAATATGACCCGTTGAGCATCCGAAACACACTCGAGGCCCCCGGGACCTCAACCAAACGTGCCAACCAATCCTAAAACATCATTCAAACTTGTTCCAACCTTCGGAACGCTCAAAACAACATCAAAACACCAATTTAACATAGGATTCAAGCCTAAGAACTCCAAAAAACTCTCAAATTACGCTTTCGATCAGAAAGTCTATCAAACCTCGTCCGAATGACCTGAAATTTTGCACACACGTCACATTCAACACTACGGAGCTACTACAACTTCCGAAATTCCATTCCAACCCTCGGATCAAAATCTCACTATCAAACCGGAAACTTCAAAAATTCAACTTTCGGCATTTCAAGCCTAAATGAGCTACGGACCTCCAAAACACAATCCGAACACGCTTCTAAACCCGAAATCACCCAACGGAGCTAACGGAACCATCGGAATTCCATTCCAAGGCCGTCTTCACACTGCTCCGACTACGGTCCAAATTCTAAAACTTAAACTCTCATTTAGGGACTAAGTGTCCCAAAACTCTCCGAATTTCCAAATAAATCTTCCCGGCAACTCACAATTGCAGAAACAAACACGGGGAATGCAGTTAATAGGGAATCGGGGCATTAATTCTTAAAACGACCGATCGGGTCGTTACACTAAATCTCAGTCTGTATAGCTGAGTTAAACTTGTTTGGTACAATACTTTCCTTGTCTTTAATCTCCTTTATGACATTGCTGACTTGGTCTCATAGTAGGTGAAAACTTACCCTGTCTGTATAAGATCATAACTTTATTTAAAGTATCTATGTGTAGTTGATTTAAAATGTTGTATGTACCCCTGTTTGTCTTCATGATCTCATGTTCCTGTACTTTGTTTTGAAATTGCACTCAGTCCTCTCTTTCCCTGCTAACCTGAACTGAATCTGATCTGTAAATCCTAAGAGAACCTCGTATTCCTACTGCTTGGACATAGTAGTTTACCTATTTCAATATAAGATTAATGTTCTTATAAAGATGTGCTTCTGCCATCAATTACAAATGAAGTAGGGTTGATAACCTGTGATCCTGTTAAGCATCTTTAGGAATTTCATGTTTGAATTTGTAAGCCTGTAGTCATGCTAAGAGTCCTGATCATGTTCTAGTATCTTCAATAACACATGTAGAAGTTGTTGATTATGACTGTTTGTCTGAATCCTTGTTGATTCTTTTAAAAGTTCCAAGTAGTGTTGTTAATCTATACATGTGCTAGTAGAATGAACTGAGCTAACCACTCTGTGTTTAGCCTACTAGGACAGAGGTATTTGTATTTCTGGGTTGCTATATATGTGAAATGTGTGCTCTTTATCTATCCTTAAATTATGATCTCAAGTGCTTGGGCTCTTTAGCAGTAATACTATAGTGTCTCTGTCTCCATATGTGTTTGAATCCTGACCTTCAGAATTGTTTAGTATGTGTCTTATTAGTGTTGGAAATGTAGTTATAAAATGAAATTGTTTCTGTATCCTTATGTTGTTCTATCATGAGAGAAGTATAGGGAGTATTATGGTAGTTGGTTTACATTGAAGGAGCCTCATTAGCACTTAAACCTATGGGGAAAAATGATTCGTTAGTGGTTAGGGGTATTTGGGAGTAGAGTTTAACTCTAGGTTGGGCTGCTCTCCCCGGCACAAGCATTGCCCTCCGCCTTGAGACTCTTGGGAACTTTGAAGTGTCGAGAGATTCAAAAGGGGCATCGACCTTGAGTGGAACTCTCTCCTTAGCCCTTAATCCATTGACACTTGTTATTCTCTTTGGGTTTAATGTCTAATGACAACGAAAGGTTTTCAACGTAAATTACTTACCATATATAAACCACCGCATTAGTATAAGTTCTCACTGTATTTGAGTATTGATAATTTATTATATTTTGCTCCAATCATTTGCTTATATGTTTCATACATGGTTGAACATGCAGAAAGTGTATCTAATGGCCTTTTTTTTGAACATGTACATTTGTTTGGGCCTGTTGAATTCTTGAGGAACATAGGCCCAATGTCACGCCCCAAAACCGAGGGACATGACCGACGCTCGACCGGGTAGCCCCAGTCAAGCGAACCTGGGTGCCTTTCCTATCCCACGTACTACCCCGTGCTTTCATTACTAATTAATCAAAGGGAATAGCCATTTATAATTAAAACACCTTTTTTTTACGAATTATACATAACATACATAGTTACTTAGCGTGGTTTACAAGTTACGCTGCCCAAATACAAGATACATAAGTACATAACCCACATTTCCTGTCTACGAAGCCTCTAGGGATACAAAATAGTTTTTCAATACTTGCCGGTAATAAGGCTCCGGCTATACCTTACACAAATACCAAAATAAGACTCTGGGAAGAAAAGCGGCATGAGCCACGCAGGGCCCCGAGAGGAAAGGGGCTCACCAATACAGGTAATGGAAAGTGGAGGAGGTGCTACCGTCGGTGGACTGGAGTACCTGCTATAGAACCACCTACAATCATAACAAGAATGTAGCACCCCCGGAAAAAGGGACGTCAGTACATTAGAATTGTACTGGTATGTATGAACAAACTTTACCCCAAGTAGAATCAATCAATACACAGATAACAAACAGTAATAGAATCAACAATCAAATGCACATGAAAGGAACAACCAAAGCCAAACAAGTTTCACAATCTCTCCTTTTCCCCTTTCAACATTATTTCATCACATCAATGATTTCACAACTTTCTCATATTTTTATTTCAATAGTGATTATGATCACTTTTCCACCCTTATGATACCTAGGCCACCCTTATTACCTAGGCCACCCTTATCACCACAACCCACACCTTATAACTTCATGTTGCGGCGCGCAACCCGATCCCACCGGACATTCACATTTAACACAAGAACAATAGTTCACAGTTCAATCACATGGCTTCAAGCCATCCCGAATATAATTTCACAGCAACAATAACAATTTAAGTCACAAGATAATTGCCCACGACAAGCCACACATGATGTTACCACAGTTGTTTCAATTGCATCAATCACAACTTCTTTCCATCATTTATTTCACAGCTCTCACCACATAAACACATTCACACACACACTTGGTTTGTTGCCATTTATTCACACCGTCATATCGGAACGTTAACCAACAATGTTCAAGGCAATTTAGTCACAAGAATTCATGAAATAGGCCATCTTGCCCTAACACCCGTGAAGCAAACGAAATTCACAAATAGTCCACACAAGAAACGCATACCAATTACTCGTACACCAAACAGGGTGACTTTACAAAGGTTAAAGTTAGCCATACATACCTGGGGTCGAATTTCCCTTTTCAACTTCTACTTTCAATTCACCAAACAGCCTAGTACCGTCAATCTAGTTCACAAGTTAACACATATATCTTAGAATTGAAGTTCACAAATACAATTCGAACTTATTTAGGTGATCAACCGCTCCTTTTTGCAAATATTTACTCCTACCCAATTCCTCTTACTAGATTTTAGATATTAAAGAACATGCATGTATGGTTCAACTTATATTTTCAAGAATCAATTCATGAGAACTCCCTTTTTGTCTAAATTTTAAAACCAATGAAAAAGGGTTGGAGATTTTTACCTGGAAGAACGAAAATGAAGATAATTACTCGAAATTTCCAGGCCTGGGTGACTTGAAAATCAAATTGATAGAGATGAGACTTTCTCTCTCAAGAATCCTCCCTTCCCTCTCTCTCTTTTGTTCAAAAAATGGGTTAAAATGGAGGGTTGGGATGTTTTATTGAAGAAGGGGTCGGGTTGAAAAATTAGAAAAATAGGAGCCCCGACGCGGAATGCGGTCAGGAATGCGATCGCATTCTTGACATGCGGTCCCCAGACCGGTCACAGAGTGGCCCTCAAATTTAAAACATACTGTGCCGGTATGCGATCATTATGCGGTCCGCATACACGTTATGCGGTCGCATAATGCACCGCATTTTTTACCTCAAATTTGACTAACATACTGACTCACTTTGCGATAGANAAAACTTTGATTCTTTGATTTTTAAATGCTTAGATCAGTACAAAGGGTCCGAACACATTCCTAACACACGCTCGGAACTGGGCACTACGAGATACTAGGTTTTGAGTATAAATTTTCACGGGGCCTTACATTCTCCCCCGCTTAAAATCATTCGTCCTCGAATGAGGATTTTGAAAATGAGTTGGTTTTGAAAACATGATATGCAGACTCCCAATTTTCACTAACTTTCATATTTTTAGAAAATTTTGCCAGAGTTTCCTTTGTAATTAGACTTATCTACCTGTCAGAGAGCCCTCGAAACATATTTCCAAGCACCATTACATAATTCCTATTATCACTACAACTGGTATACAATTCATTACCTCAACACTTGCACATATTCAATCACTTGTTACACTTTGCACATAATTTGGTCACCTCAATGAGTCCCATACAATTCAACCACTTTAATACACTATATGTATTTCAATTAATCATTATCAATCTACACTACTATTAATCATTCACTTATCACATGAGTTTTGACAAAACTTTCATTTACCAAAAAGGGGTTGCATATGACTCAAATAATCACAACACATACAATTCTTGCACAACTTGAGAAGTTACAATAGTAAAGCATTTAGGGGAAAATGGGGTATCTTTGCACCAAATTGAACACAACATCAGTTTGCATAGAGATAGGAGTTCGCACGATCACTACTAGACTTGTTCAAACAGATGGGGATATTTTTCTTTCATTTCATTTTCCGCTTCCCACGTGGCTTCCTCAACTCGTTGACTTCGCCATAATACTTTAACTGAAGCAATTTCCTTATTTCTCAATTTACGGACTTGCCTATCAAGAATAGCAACCGGAACTTCTTCATACGATAACTCTTCATTAACCTCGATGGTCTCGACTGGCACGATGGTGGATGGATCTCCAACCACTTTCTTTAACATAGACACATGGAACACCGGGTGCACTAATGACATTTCAGGGGGCAATTCCAGCCTATAATCCACTTGCCCTATCTTTTGAGCGATCCGATACGTCCCGACATATCTAGGACTCAACTTCCCTTTCTTCCCAAATCGCATGACTCCCTTCATAGGAGATACCCTCAAGAACACCCAATCATCTACTTGGAATTCCAATTCTCTTCGACGTACGTCCGCATAGGATTTCTGGCGATTCTGAGCAGTTTTCATCCTCTATTGAATGACTTTAACTTTTTCCATAGCTTGATGCACGAGATCTGGCCCTATCAATTCTGCTTCACCCACTTCGAACCTTCCAATTGGAGACCTACACCTCCTTCCGTACAATGCCTCAAATGGGGCCATCTGAATGCTAGCGTGAAAGCTGTTATTGTAAGCAAATTCTATAAGTGGCAAGTGATCATCCCAACTACCTTTGAAATCCAAGACACCAGCCCGCAACATATCTTCAAGTGTCTGAATAGTCCGCTCCGCTTGACCATCAGTCTGCGGATGGAAAGCCGTGCTGAGATTCACTTGAGTACCCAAACCTTGCTGAAATTTCTTCCAAAAATTAGCTGTGAACTGGGCCCCTCGATCTGAGATAATAGAAAGCGGTGTGCCATGAAGCCTTACTATTTCCTTGATATACAACTGAGCATACTGTTCTGCAGTATCGGTGGACTTGACTGGCAAGAAGTGAGCTGATTTGGTGAGTCGATCCACTATTACCCAAATTGAGTCGAACTTGCGCTGAGTGCGAGGTAACCCTACCACGAAGTCCATGTTGATCATCTCCCATTTCCACATTGGTATTTCCATGAGCTGAGTTAACCCACTGGGCCGCTGATGCTCAACTTTTACTTGCTGACAATTCGGACATTTAGATACAAAGTCCGCCACACTCTTCATACCGTTCCACCAATAAATTTCCTTGAGATCATGATACATTTTCGTAGATCCTGGGTGCACAGAATACCTGGAATTATGAGCCTCCGCCATTAACCTCTCCCGAAGATTACCCACATCTGGAACACATAGCCTACCTTGACATCGCAATACACCATCATCGCCGCCGAGTGAAAATGCCAAAGTTTTGTTATTCAAAACTGCCTCCTTCATCTGTGCCAATGCTGGATCAATGAACTGCTTTTCCTTGACTTCCGCTACAAGTGATGATTCTGCTCCATTATGCACCATAACTTTCCCCTCGTCTGAGGTCGAAATACAAACCCCCAGACTGGCCAATTGATAAACCTCCCGAGCCAAGGGCCTCCGATCCGCCCCCAAATGAGCCAAACTACCCATAGACTTCCGACTGAGAGCGTCGGCCACCATATTCGCCTTCCCTGGATGGTACAAAATGTTCATATCATAATCCTTGAGCAATTCTAACCACTGTCGCTGCCTCAAGTTCAACTCCTTCTGCTTGAACAAATATTGGAGAGTCTTGTGGTCTGAGAATACATCCACATGGACCCCATAAAGATAATGCCGCCATAATTTCAAGGCAAACACAACTGCCGCAAGCTCTAAATCATGCGTCGGGTAAGTCTTCTCGTGATTCTTGAGTTGCCTTGAAGCATATGCTATAACCTTCCTATGTTGCATCAACACACACCCCAAACCGACTCTGGAGGCAAAGCAATAAACCATAAATCCTTCTGTGCCTTCTGGCAAGGTCAATATCGGCACCGAGGTCAACCTCGATTTCAATTCCTAAAAACTTTTCTCACAAGCGTCAGACCATTGGAACTTAACTGCTTTCTGCGTCAACTTAGTCAGTGGGGAGGCGAGGGTAGAGAATCCCTCCACAAACCTCCGATAATACCCTGCTAAACCCAAGAAGCTACGGATCTCCGTCGGGGTCGTGGGTCTAGGCCAATCTTTCACTGTTGCAATCTTCTGGGGATCCACCTGAATCCCTTCACTGGAAACAACATGATCCAGAAAAGTAACGGACTCCAACCAAAATTCACATTTTAAAAATTTAGCATACAACTGGTGCTGATGCAGAGTCTGCAGAACTGCCCTGAGGTGATCGACGTGATCCTCCCGGCTCCGAGAATAAACAAGGATGTCATCAATGAAAACAATCACGAAGGAGTCTAGAAATGGCTTGAAGACCCGATTCATAAGATCCATGAAAGCTGCCGGGGCGTTGGTTAGCCCAAAAGACATGACCAAGAATTCAAAGTGACCATAGCGAGCTCTAAAAGCGGTCTTAGGAATATCTTGCTCTCTGATCTTCAATTGGTGATACCCGGACCGTAGATCAATTTTGGAGAAGAACCTTGCACCTTGCAATTGGTCGAACAAATCATCTATTCGAGGCAAAGGATATTTATTCATGATGGTGACTTTGTTGAGCTGCCGATAATCAATGCACATCCGGAACGACCCATCCTTCTTTCTTACAAAAAGAACCGGAGCACCCCACGGCGACACACTCGGCCGAATGAACCCCTTTTCTAATAAATCCTTCAGCTGCTCCATCAACTCCCTTAACTCTGCTGGAGCCATTCTGTATGGTGGAATAGATATGGGCTGCGCATCTGGCAATACATCAATCCTGAAATCAATCTCCCTATCTGGTGGAATCCCTGGAAGCTCGTCCGGAAACACTTCAAGAAACTCATTCACGACTGGCACGGACTCGGGTACAGACACTTCTGAAGTGGTGTCCGCCACCCGGACCAAATGGTAGATACACCCCTTCTTAATCAACTTCAAAGCCTTAAGGTAGGAAATAAACCTACCCTTCGGCACCACACCATTCCCCTTACACTCAATAACTGGCTCATTAGGGAACTCGAGTCTCATGACTCTCGTTCGGCAGTCAAGTTTAGCAAAGCACGAATAAAGCCAGTCCATTCCCAAAATCATATCAAAATCCACCATTCCAAGCTCGATAAGATCGGCCATGGAACACGACCATATACCGTGATAACACAATTCCTATAAACTCGTGTGGCTGTGATAGAATCACCAACCAGAGTCGATACGGAGAACGGCTCATGAAGCTGTTCGGGTTCTGTCCCAAAACTTGAAGCAATGAATGGGGTGACATAAGACAAAGAGGACCCCGGATCAATAAGAGCATAACAATCAATGGCTTGAACGGACAAGATACATGTAACAACATCTGGAGAAGCCTCTGCACTCTGGCGACCACTCAAAGCATAAAACCGGATGGGTCCACCTCTACCACGAGCTCCCCCCCTAACTGCACCACACCCTGCTAGGGCTGGAGGACGCATGGATGATGTAGCGGCTGAAGAACCAAATGACTGAGCAAATCCCCTACCCATGCCCTGATTGGGCGCACGACAGTCCCGCTGGATATGACCTCTCACCCCGCATCTATAACACACCGGGATATCCAAATAACAAGTCTCGGAATGGAACTTCCCACACTTGGGGCATGGAGCCCTCCCCTGCTGCTGTGATCTCCTTCCTGAACGACCGGACTGATGGGGTCTCCTACTGTCTGAACCTGGTCTCAAGTGACTGCTCTGCTGATAACTGTGCACAGATGGCGGTGCGCTCGCTGAAGACTGAGCATATGACTGGGATGGACCTGATGGCCCTCTCCCCCGAACTGGCCTCCCTGAGTGACCCACTGATCGGGCCCTGCTGCTCTCCCTTTCCGCCCGTATCTTCAACTTTCTAGCCTCTGCGGCCTGAGCAAATCCCACAATCTTTCCATAATTCATATCCGAGTGTAAGGCCGCTGTAGCAGCCTCATTCACCACCAAAGGACTAAGGCCCTGAACGAATCGCCGAACTCGAGCATCCATGGTCGACACTAACTGAGGAGCATACTTGGACAATCTCACAAACTCCATGTGGTACTCCCAAATGCTCATACTGCCCTGCTTGAGGACCTCAAACTCAGTGGCACGAGCTGCTACTGTCTCGGCAGGCAAGAAGTGGTCCATAAATGCATCTACAAACTCATCCCATCTAGCCGGAGGTCATCCCTCCCCACGGGAATCCTCCCACATCTCGAACCACGAATACGCTGCTCCCCTCAACCTGTATGAAGCCAACTCAACTCCCTCCGTCTCCGAAGCCTTCATTACTCGAAGGGTCTTATACATTTTATCAAGGAAATCCTGCGGATCGGCCTTTGGGTCGGTGCCTTTGAACTCTGGAGGGGCCAACCGCAGAAACTGGTTGACTCTGGAGCTGGCGGAATCTCCCTGTCCGCTGGAGGATGCAGAGGCATCATGAGATCTCTAGGCCTGAGCGGCCACTAACTGGGTCAACATACGGATGGCTCCTCTAAGGTCCCCATCAGGAACCTCGGGACGGGAAGCTGGAATTGCATCAGAATCAGGAATATCGGTGGGAGGGATGGTAGCACCCTCTGCCGCAGCAGGAACAGGAACACTTTGATCTGGAACAGATGGGCCAGGTAGATTCAAGACCGGGGAGTCACTCTCACCCACGGCATTAGGTACATGATTCATAGCCACACTTGGGCTGGCATTGTCCCCAAGGCCGAGTCTAGCTCTCTTCTTAGGTGCCATTACTGAAAAATTCGGAACAGAGCACCAGTTAGACATAGACACTTTCACGTTTCACTTCACCGCACGATATTGAATAACAAAGAAGAGGGTAATTTCCTAAATGTCCATGTAGCCCCCTACTTATAGATGTGGTCGACAACACACCGATAAGAAGGACTCTACTAGACACGGCTCCGAGACATCCTAGGACTCTTTTAAAACCTTAGGCTCTGATACCAAGTTTGTCACGCCCCAAAACCGAGGGACATGACTGGCGCTCGACCGGGTAGCCCCAGTCAATCGGACCTGGGTGCCTTTCCTATCCCACGTACTACCCCGTGCTTTCATTACTCATTAATCAAAGGGAATAGCCATTTATAATTAAAACACCTTTTTTTTACGAATTATACATAACATACATGGTTACTTAGCGTGGTTTACAAGTTACGCTGCCCAAATACAAGATACATAAGTACATAACCCACATTTCCTGTCTACGAAGCCTCTAGGGATACAAAAGAGTTTTTCAATACTTGCCGGTAATAAGGCTCCGGCTATACCTTACACAAATACCAAAATAAGACTCCGGGAAGAAAAGCGGCATGAGCCACGCAGGGCCCCGAGAGGAAAGGGGCTCACCAATACAGCTAACAGAAAGTGGAGGAGGTGCTACTGTCGGTGGACTGGAGTACCTGCTATAGAACCACCTACAATCATAACAAGAATGTAGCGCCCCCGGCAAAAGGGACGTCAGTACATTGGAATTGTACTGGTATGTATGAACAAACTTTACCCCAAGTAGAATCAATCAATACACAGATAAAAACAGTAATAGAATCAACAATCAAATGCACATGAAAGGAACAACCAAAGCCAAACAAGTTTCACAATCTCTCCTTTTCCCCTTTCAACATTATTTCATCACATCAATGATTTCACAACATTCTCATATTTTCATTTCAATAGTGATTATGATCACTTTTCCACCCTTATTACCTCGGCCACCCTTATTACCTCGGCCCCCCTTATCACCACAACCCACACCTTATAACTTCGTGTTGCAGCGCGCAACCCGATCCCACCGGACATTCACATTTAACACAACAACAATAGTTCACAGTTCAATCACATGGCTTCAGGCCATCCCGGATATCATTTCACAGCAACAATAACAATTTAAGTCACAAGATAATTGCCCACGACAAGCCACACATGATGTTACCACAGTTGTTTCAATTGCATCAATCACAACTTCTTTTCATTATGTATTTCACAACCCTTACCACATAAACACATTCACACACACACTTGGTTTGTTGCCATTTATTCACACCGCCATATCGGAACGTTAACCAACAATGTTCAAGGCAATTTAGTCACAAGAATTCATGAAATAGGCCATCTTGCCCTAACACCCGTGAAGCAAACGAAATTCACAAATAGTCCACACAAGAAACGCATACCAATTACTCGTACACCAAACAGAGTGACTTTACAAAGGTTAATGTTAGCCATACATACCTGGGGTCGAATTTCCCTTTTCAACTTCTACTTTCAATTCACCAAACAGCCTAGTACCGTCAATCTAGTTCACAAGTTAACACATATATCTTAGAATTGAAGTTCACAAATACAATTCGAACTTATTTAGGTGATCAACCGCTCCTTTTTGCAAATATTTACTCCTACCCAATTCCTCTTACTAGATTTTAGATATTAAAGAACATGCATGTATGGTTCAACTTATATTTTCAAGAATCAATTCATGAGAACTCCCTTTTTGTCTAAATTTTAAAACCAATGAAAAAGGGTTGGAGATTTTTACCTGCAAGAACGAAAATGAAGATAATTACTCGAAATTTCCAGGCTTGGGTGACTTGAAAATCAAATTGATAGAGATGAGACTTTCTCTCTCAAGAATCCTCCCTTCCCTCTCTCTCTTTTGTTCAGAAAATGGGTTAAAATGGAGGGTTGGGTGTTTTATTGAAGAAGGGGTCGGGTTGAAAAATTAGAAAAATAGGAGCCCCGACGCGGAATGCGGTCAGGAATGCGATCGCATTCCTGACATGCGGTCCGCAGACCGGTCACAGAGTGGCCCTCAAATTTAAAACATACTGTGTCGGTATGCGATCATTATGCGGTCCGCATACACGTTATGCGGTCGCATAATGCACCGCATTTTTGAACTCAAATTTGACTAACATACTGACTCACTTTGCGATAGAAATGCGGTCCGCATACTTGATTTGCGACCGCATTCCGGACCGCATAATAGCACTTTTCTGGAAAACTTTGATTCTTGATTTTTAAATACTAAATCCGTACAAATGGTCCTAACACATATTCATACTTGGCACTACGAGTTCTAAGTTTTGAGCAGAAGTTTTCACGGGGCCTTACACCCAAGTCCAGCATTGCTATGTTTCTAGGAATTCAAAGTCAGTTGTCGTCGTCCCTATTACTGCTGGGCCTGACTCTTTGAGGCCCAGATGCCATAGTCAATCCTCTCCCACTAAACTTCTTTATTATTTACTGCTTCGCTACCTTGGTTTTACTGCCTTGTTGTACTTTGCTGCATCTTTATTGTTATTTTATCTCACATGTATACAACAATTAAATTATAATGACTGATTGGTCATTTTGAGATCTAGCATGTTGTTTGGCAGTTTGAGACCTTGAGTAGCTTCACTTCATGTTTTATGACTAGTACGTGTGGTCGGAATTGAATTTCGAGAGGTTCGGGGTTAATTCGGATGAAAAATTCTCAATTCGGAAACTTTAAGTTGGAAGAGTTAATCAAGGTTTGAATTTTGAGTAAACGGTCTCAGAATCAGGATTAGAAGGTTCCAATAGGTTTATATGATAATTTCGGACTTGGGCGTATGTTTGGGTTGAGTATCGGGTGATCAGGGAGCATTTTCAGCGCTTATTGTGGAAAGTTGACAATTCGAAGGTTTTAGAATTTTCTAAGTTTGGTTTGAAGTGGACTTTGGTGTTATCGATGTCCGTTTGGGGTTCTAAGCCTTGGAATAAGTTCATATCGTGATTTATGACTTGTACGTAAAGTTTGGCGTGATTCCGGAATGTTTAAGTGTAATTTAGACGCGTTCGTCGAAGTTTGAATGTTTGAAAGTTAAAAGGAGGATTTGATCGTCGATTCATGATTTTGCTATAGTTTGGTATGATTTAAGGCCTTTAATAGATTCGTGTTATGTTTTGGGACTGGTTTGTGTAATTGGACGGGGTCCCGGGGGCCTCAGGTGTGTTTCAGATATGTTTAGGTTGTATCGCGCTCTTATTTGATGTTTCAACGTCATTTCTTTGGAAATAAAGGGTATCATATTGAGAAAATGACCTTTTATTTGTGATTGCATTGAACCATTAGATCCTTATCGTAATTACGGAACCAAGGCAACAAGAATCGTCGAATGCCGAGGTCGTATGAGAGAGAGTTATGCCCATTTCCGTGTCGGAAAAGATTGTTGGTTTCTGGTGCGGACTTTGTTCTTTGGGAACGCGAAGAAGGGAATTTGGGTTGACTGGTCAACGCAAAAAATTTCTCTTCGCGAACGCGAAGGTGTCCCGTGAAGGCGAAGAACAAAAATCGCCTGGACAGTGTTTTAAATGGACAAACCGAGTATTTTAGTATTTTAAGCATATCTTGAGTTCTAGAGCTCCGTTTGAGGTGATTTTTGTGGAGTTGTTCTTGTATCAACAAGGGTGTAAATATATTACATTTATTTTGATGTTTTACCATGATTATTTTCGTTGGTTATAATTTTTATCCGTGTTTGGATTGTAGAAATGGGGTTTTGAGCCCCAAAGTTATGAGATGGTAAATCCTTGATTTGAGGGCCAATTCATGGACAAAATTGGATGATTTTCAATATATATACTATATAAGTTATGGGTAATAATTATTTTTGATAATTTTTGGAATCCGGATGCGTGGGCTAGAGGGTTGATATTGACGTTTCTTGAGGAGTTGGGAATTTATTTCTAATTGTTAAATTACGAGTATTGGAGTATATTTTCATTGATTTGCACATTGTTTGATTAATTTCGGATCGTTTGGCATCGGTTTGAGGTGTTAGAAAGGCATTTAAGTCGGTTATCGAATTTCGGAGCGAGGTAAGTCTCTTCTCTAACCTTTTGCGGGGGAAATTACCCCATAGGTGTTATATTTGTTATGTGCTACATGTTGTGGGAGCTACGCACGTATGAGGTAACGAGTGTCCGTGCGCATGCTAGAATTCTTGATTATGTCCAGGTAGACTTAGATTCATGCCATGCTTTAATTGTATTATTTGCTTTATTCTTGTCTGTTCAATTGCTTTAATTCACGTTATGACCTGAGACTAGACTCGCGTAAATAATGGACTCGCTTTAGATACTTGACAAGCTACTTGTTCAGCCGTAGAAATTGCACTTCCCTTCTTCCGCATTGTGCATATCCATTAGAAAGTTTTCTTGAATCTCATAACTCACACGTATATTCGTGAGTGGGGTCAAAGACCCGTAAAAGCTTCATATTCTAATGGGATCGGGCAATTCGTCTCAGTACTTCATGAAATACTCTTATGGGATTGGGCCGTTCGCCTCGGCAGGATATTGTACTACACTCTTATGGGATAGGGCCGTTTGCTTCGGCTGTATCATGTAACACACTCTTATGGGATCGGACCGTTCACCTCGATAGTATTATGTAACACACTCTTATGGGATCAAGCCGTTCGCCTCGGCAGTATCATGTAACACACTCTTATGGGATCGGGTCGTTTATCTCGGCAATATCATGTAACACACTCTTATGGGATCGGGTCGTTCGCCTCGGCAGGATATTGTACCACACTCTTATAGGATCAAGTCGTTCGCCTCGGCATTTCTTTGAAACACTCTTATGGGATCGGGCCACTCACCTTGGCAGAATCATGCGAAATACTTGATAAGGAGTCCACGTACTCATGAATTTCCTGATTTGAGATGTGACTGTTGATTGGGTATTAACCATTACGTAGTCCATTTGAGGAAGTATCCGATAATTAAGGAATTGTGTTCATTGTTTAGCTATAGACTATATTATTTGCCTATATCTGTACTCATTATTTACTTACCATGTTTCATGCTTGTCTACTTTATTATATTTGAGTTATTGGACCATTAGTAAGTGTCAATGTCGATCCCTCGTCACTACTTCTCCGGGTTAGGCTAGATACTTACTGAGTACGTGTTGATTTACATAGTCATGCTACACTTCTGCACTTATTGTGCAGGTATATATTTCTGGTGGTCTTTTGGGCGCAAAGGCGCAGCTATCGCGGGGATTTTATGGTGATTGTGTTACGATCCACAGCATACGGAGTCTCCATCATAATTATTTACATTATCCTGTCTATCTTGTATTCCAGATAGATGTTTTATTTTTATTGTATTTCCTAGTAAATGCTCATACACTTGTGACACCGAGTTTTGGGGACATTCTAGAATTTGTTTACGGATTGTTTTTTATTGGCACACTTTTACTTTATATTTTAATTAGATTGTATGTACAATTTTTAAATGCATCGTTCTCTCTATTTAATAAGGTTCATGATTTTAAAAATAATAAAATGAATAATTAAGTCGGTAGTTCACCATTGGCTTGTCTAACGACGACGTTGGACGTCATCACGGCCTATACTGGATTTTGGGTTATGACATATATATTGGATTGAATGCTTCATTTTATATGTTAAGTCATATAAAACATAGGCAAGACTTAAATAACATAGGATTAAAAGAAGTAATAGTTAGTAACCAATCCCACATCCGCTAATCATAAGTTATTCTTCTGTATTTTCGCTAACTTTTCTTAAAGATTTTTTGAAGCCCAAAGCTTAGCAAAGGACGACAACTCCTATTTCAAAAAGAAAAACCAAAACTGAATCACAAGTCTGATCTTCAAAAAGGGAAAACCAAATCATTTCAGAAAATAATAAAGTGTTGTCGTCCAAAAGATTTTCAAATGGTTTTCCTTCAAATCTAAAAATCAAGGTATACCTTAGGCTTACTCTCATGGCACCTTCATCCCATTAGAACAATACACATCTCCATGCTTTAGGAACAAGTGTATAAATATAGTTCTCATTTTACATTTTTTTTCCTAAAAATGCAAACACTATATACCTTTCTAGCTCTTTAAGCACATATGCACTAACATCATTTTTCTAAAACCTTCTTTAAATTCATCCTTTTTGAAACTACACTCTTCCAGCATAGGAATTATTCCCTAATGTATGGAAAGCTTTAGAACACTAGTTAAGGCATATAATAAATAATTCTAAATCTAGTCTAAGTCCTATGGAGCTACCTCAGGTAGATTTTAAGGGGTTCCTAACACCATTCCCTTAGAAGAACAAGAACCATTACCCATAATCTCACCGTTTAGTAGACTAATAAAGAATATGACTTAGTAATTAAATAGGTACCCTAGTATACCTTTAAATATTAGGTGGAAACTTTCTTTTATCAACAACAGAGAAACCATAAGTTGAATCTTGTTTTGACTAGTGCAAAATCGGGTGCAACAACTGGCGGCTCGGTCCAACACCCGGATCTGCACAATTAAGTGCAGAGTATAGTATGAGTACAACCAACCCTATGTACTCATCAAGTATCATAACTAATCTCAGCGAGGTAGTAGAAGCAAGAATTATAAATGATACTCGCTAATCACTTGTGCAATTCATAAATCCAATAAGTACATAACATTAATATGATCAAGTCTTAACGTGCTCTGCTCAGTCAAAATCCAATATATAAAGAAGCTATGCAAATAAAGCAGATAGCAATCAAGGGAGGTGCAAATAAAGATGAAATGGAACAACCAAATCAAACACTGGCTAGCCCTTCCTTATAACAAACCATTGATAAGTTTTCCTCAATCCACGTGTATACCATCAAGAAGAAACATGAGAGGGAGACCCTAAGGGGATGGATCCATATCCATACGCTGCACGGTGTAATCACGTGTAATAATCATAATTCGCCCGGCGTGGTCATAGGTTCAATATCAGAATCCGCCTGGCGTGATCATAGGCACAATATCACAATCCGCCCGGCATAGTCACAGGAACAATATCGCAATCTGTCCGGTGTGGTCATAGGCATAATATCATAATCCACCCGGCATGGTCACATGCACAATATTGTAATCTGCCCGGCATGGTCATATGCTACCAGTCCAAACCATATCACACAGAAAGCAAATATACAAGAATTTTTGTATGTGATCAATGAATATCAAATTTCATATATTTGGACTCGTATGACTGATATACTAAGGTGTAGCATGTGCATGTGTGATCTCACGGCTCAAAATCAGGTAAATAAATCACAAAGTAGTAACTATTAGGTTCCATCGGGAGATTAACCCCTATATAACCTCAAATATGGCTCAACTAGCTCACAGTAGGGGCACAAATAAGAGAGGCATCACTGCATGAAGCTTAGCAATCAATTCAGGCATATCACAGCCTAAGCATCACCCCGAGCATGGATAATACCCCGGTGCATACACATGGGCTCAACCCCGCACTTGTGCGCCACCCATAGCACGTAGCTATCACAAATAACTCAGGCAACTAGTGCCTCAACCAAGTTTAGGTAAGATAGATACCTCAAACAAGACAAATCAATACTCTAATAATAAGTCCTTCCTGCATGAATCAACCTCCGGACGGATCAAATCTAGATAAAATAACTTAATATCATCAATAAAAGCCATAGGAACCGATTCCAAATGATAAAGATAAGATCTTTAACCAAAATTAATAACTCAACCCAAAAAAAAATCCCGGGCCTGCACCCCGGAACCCGTCCAAACTCACAAATTTTGATCATGCATTCTGATACGAGTCAAAATATATGTGTTTCATCTAGATCCGACCTCAAATCGACCCTCAAATCATCAATTTAAGCGTTAGAAAAGTTTTTACTAAAATCCCCAATTTCTTCACTTTAATTTACCAATTAAATTCTAAAATCAAAGTTGGAATCATGAATAATGAATAAATTCGATTAAAAAATACTTACCCCAAACCAAATCGTGAAGACCCTCCGAAATCACCCAAATCCAACCTCCACAACTCAAAATATGTTAAAATGACTAAATTCCTTGAAAATAGAGTACTTAAGTCTGCCCAGGCATACCCTTCACGATCTTGGGACCAACTTTGCGATCGTGAAGCACAACTAAACACTGCCCAGAAAAATCCCTTCGCGAACACAATATCCAGGTCGCGAACGCGATGCACTCCACCTCTAAGCCTACAAGAACGCCGTCATCCTCTCGCGATCGTGAAGGCTAAAACCTTGATATCCCAAACTGGACTCCCCTTCTATGCGAACGCGTATACCCACACGCGATCGCGATGGACACTGCATCCCAAAGCTTCGCGAACACAATCTCACCTTCACAAGTTCGTAGAACAAAACACCTAGCCTCAAAATACCCTCTGCGAATGTGACCTCTTCTTCGCGATCGCGAAGAAGGAAACCAGAATTGAGAATCAGCAATTCCGAAGAAATGATCTAACACCTATCTGAAACATACCCGAGGACCCCGAGACCCTGTCCAATCATACCAACCAATATTAAAACATACCACGGACCTATTAGAGGACTCAAATCACACCAATCAACATAAAAATTATAAATTCCATCTCAATCCAAGCCTAAGAAACTAATGAACTTTCCAAATTCAAAACTTACGCCGAACAAGCCTAAACAACTCGGAATGACCTCAAATTTTACATACAAGTCCCAAATGACATAACAGATCTGTTCCAACTTTTGGAACCCAAACCCGATACCATCAAAGTCAAATCTCGATAAAACCTATCAACCTTCCAAGCTTTCAACTTTCCAACTTTCACCAAATAGCACCAAATCGACCTACGGACCTCCAAATCCACATCCGGACATATGCCTAAGACCAAAATCACCATACCCAGCTATTTGAACTATCAAAAATCCATTTTGGAGTTTTCTACGAAAAATTTAAACTCCGGTCAACCCTTACAACTTAAGCTTCTAACCTTGGGACTAAGTGTCCCAATTTACTCCAAAACCTCCCCGAAATCAATATAACCACTCCGGCAAGTCACGTAACCATAAATACACATATGTAAAGCATAAAATGAATGGGCTTAAAATATTCAAAACAACTGGTCGGGCCATTACTGGTTCTTAGTGGGCGTAGATCATAATTGTAACGACCCTACCGGTCGTTTTACTTTTTAGAAACCCGTTCCCCTAAATGAAGCTTCCCGCGCTTGCTTTAGTAAATTTACGACTTGCGGGGGTGGTTGGTTCGGTATTTGGAAGAGTTTGGGTTGAAATAGGCTCATTTGATTCTTTAAGATTTTTTTAAAAAGCTAAGTTTGACTTTGGTCAACATTTTTAGAAAACGGACCCGGATCTGTGTTTGGACGGTCCCGAAGGGTCCGTAGGAAAATATGGGACCTGGGCGTATGCCCGGAATCGAATTCCGAGGTCCCTAGCCCGAGTAATGAATTTTTATTGAAAATTGTTAAAACTGAAATTTTAAGGATTTAAAGAAACTAATAATGAGTGATCACATCGGTATTGGGCTCGTATGTTGGTTGCGAAGCCCAGTACAGGTCCAGTATATCATCTGAGACTTTCCCTCAAAATTTGGGGTCAATCCGAGTAGTCTAAGTGCGTTTCGGCTCGTTGGAAGTGAATTAAGAACTTGAAGTTCATAAGTTTGATTTAATTGGTTTTAGGGGGTGATTCTTAGATTTAGCTTTGTTTCGGGCGATTCAAAGGTTCAATCAAGTCCGTTTCATGATTTCAAACTTGTCGGTATGTTCGGATAGGGCTCGGGAGCCCCGAGCGTCAATCGGATGAGGCTCGAGTGAAGTTAGAAAATTTGAGAAGTGCTGAAGCCTTCAGTTGTTGTCATAACCGCACCTGTGGTTGGCCAGCCGCAGGTGCGAGACCGCAGAAGCGATCGTAGCCTCGCAGATGCATCCCAGAGCGGGCCAGGCCAAATCGCAGAAGCGGCTCCTTAGCCGCAGAAACGGCTGCGTAGATGCAACTTCAAGACCGCAGAAGCGCTCCCAGCCCGTTTAGCCAATTCCGCAGATGCGGCCTCCCTCTCGCAGATGCGGAAACTGCTGAAGCAGTGAGCTTCATTTAATACGGGCTCCGGCCATTTTTGACCATTAGGCACACGGTATTGAGCGATTTTGGAGCTCTTGAGAAGGGATTTCCACATAGCATCGTGAGGTAAGTTCATCCCCCTTATTTATAAGTTTAATACTCGAGTTTTGGGTAGATTAACACCTAAAGATTTGGAGAAATCAAGGGGTTAGAGCAAGACCTAGGGTTTTAATAAAACTTAGATTTTACCATGAAATTGGTTATGAAACGAAGTAGAAATCATATATTATTGATCCTTAGGCTACAAGGAACAATTATCTTCGAAAAATGTCGGGATCCGGGCACGTGGGCCCGGGGTCGGATCTTAGGAAACTTGTGTTTAAGGTTGGGGAATTGCTTTAATAGTTAGAATGCGATCTTGCAAGCTTGTATTGACTAGTTCTTACCTCATTTAACTAATTTTGGATCGTTCGGCTCCAAATTGAGAGTTCGGGCTCGTTCTTGGTATTGGAAGTGCACTTCGGAGCGAGGTGAGTCTCCTTTCTAACCTTGTAAGAGGGAATTGTCCCCATAGGAGTAATAATTGTATAATTTGCCACTAAATGCGGGGGCTACGTATGCACTAGGTGACGAGAGTCTGTGCGTAGCTACTATCATGTTAATTGTCCGGGTAATTTAGGACCAGTATCATACTATATTTGTAAGTGTTGTATGTCTTCTTGCTAATGTGATCATTTAGGATATGCTAGAGAATTGGAAATGAACATAAGTGAGCATAGGCATTGTTGAACACTTGTATGAGTTTAATTAAGTATAAATACGCCTTCTTGTATGTTCCTGTTGATAATTGTTATTTGTGGATCGGGCCGATCGCCTCGGTAGAAATAGATGCATCTATGGTTCGTGCCATTCGACCCTCTTGCAGTGCACAGTTTCTTTTCTATTGGATCGGGCCGTCGACCTCGCATAATGTGCGCATGATATCTATCTGTATTATTATAGATGACTTGCCTGTTAAATGGTTCGAATTGTAACTGGTCAACCGTGATATTAGAACTTCAGGACTTAGAGATTCTTACTGCAACTGTTATATAATTTTGACCTTCATGCTTAGTATAACATCGTATCATATTATTTGACCCTAGTAGGTATCAAGTCGACCTCTCGTCTCTACTTCTTCGAGATTAGACGGGATACTTACTGGGTACATATTGTTTATGTACTCATACTATGCTTCTGTACTTAATTGTACAGGCTCTGAGGCTGGTACATCTGGTTATCAGACCGGTGCGCATCACTGAACTTAGTCCGAGACTTCCACGGTGAGCTGCTTTCCCTTCGTGTGCTGATCAGCAGCTGATGGAGTTTCTCTTATATTTTTAGCTGTCTATTCTGTTTCAGACAGTAGGATAGATCTGTTATTTTGTATATTCTACTAGTTGCCCATAGCTTGTGACACCAGGTCTTGGCACACACTTAGTAGACAATTCTCCTTTTGGGGTTGTATAACTATTTCTAAATGTTGATTTTTATTGTATGCTTTGACTTCTATTTAAGAAAATGTCCCAATTATTTTGGCAAGTAAAATGAGAATTTTATTAATATTTCCTCTTTGGCTTGCCCGACAACGGTGTTGGGTGCCATCACGACTTGAGGTGAAATTGGGTCGTGACAACATGGTATCAGAGCACTAGGCTCAAGTAGGTCTCACGAGTCATGGGCAAACCTAATAGAGTCTTGCGGATCGGTACGGAGACGTCTGTATTTATCTTCGAGAGGCTATAGGGTATTAGGAAACTACTCCTTATTCATTTCCTATCGTGCAGTGGATAGTACACTAAGTTTCTCTCTTCTATTCTCTCACAGATGGTGAGGACTCGCACAGCAGATGTTCCTGACCCGGGAGGCGCCGCTCCCCCTGTGGATAGAGGCCGAGGTAGAGGCCGGGGGAGGGCACCGGCCCGAGGTAGGGGACGAGGGCGTCCCAGAGCTGTCCCAGTAGCACCACCAGCGGACCCGGCGGGAGATCCTACTATTGAGGAGCAGGGCGAGGTGCCCGCAGCTGAGCTTACCCCGGTGGACTTTATGACAGCACCGGGTTTTCAGGAGATCATGGGCCGGATGCTACGGTTCATGGACACCATGACTCAGGCTGGTTTATTTCCAGCGGATCCTGCTACATCACCATCAGGAGGGGGAGCAAAGACCCCTACTGCCCAGGCTCATGGTCATGCAGCTGCAGTATATCAGACTCCGGGTGCACTGCCCGCGGATAGTACTCAGCCAGTTGCTGTAGTGGTGCTTGAGCCCAGACCAGCTGCGGATAGTGACCTGCAGAAGCTGTTGGATAGATGGACTAGACTTCACCCTCCTGTCTTCGGGGGTGAGCGTCATGAGGATGCTCAGGATTTCATTGATAGGTGCAGGGATAGACTGCACAATATGAGGATATTGGAGTCGCACGGAGTTGACTTCACCACTTTTACGCTTGAGGGTAGGGCCCGTAGATGGTGGCATTCTTATGTTTTTGGCAGACCCGCAGGCTCTCCTCTTATCACTTGGGGTCATTTGACACAGTTATTCCTGGATCGGTATATTCCACCCTTTGAGAGGGAAGAGCTGCGGTACCAGTTTGAGCAGCTTGAGCAGGGTCAGATGTCCGTGACTGATTATGAGGCGAGGTTTTCAGAGTTATCCCGCCATGCATTGATGATACTTCCTACTGACACAGAGAGAGTGCGGAGGTTTGTTGCAGGGTTGCATTCTGGCATCAGGGCCAACATGGCCCGAGAGGTGGAGATGGGGACTCCTTATCAGTTAGTGGTAGAGATCTCCCGGAGGATTGAGGGCTATCGTCTGAGGGGTAGGGAGCAGATGCAGCAGGATAAGAGGGCTAGATTCTCCGGAGAGTTCAGAGGTGCCCCGGCTAGGGGCAGAGGTCAGTTTGGGAAGGGAAAGCCTTGTAGGCCCCCACATTTAGCACCACCACCTGCTCGAGGTGCTCCGGCGTGCCCCTATTTCAGCGCCATACCAGAGAGTTCTTACCGTCCACCAGCAGTTCAGGGTTCCTCCGGTGGGTATCCAGGTCCTCAGGGTTCTTCTGATCCAGTGCTATGCCGGAGAGTTCATATTGGCCACCGGCTATTCAGGCTTCTTCCAGTGGATCTACAGGCCATCAGGGTCAACCATCCGGGCAGCAGGTCACCGCGTCGCGGGGTTGTTTCGATTGTGGAGACCTTGGTCATATGAGGAGATACTGCCCCAGACTTCGGGGCAAGGCAGTACAGCAGGGTCAGCAGCCTATGATTTCAGCACCGGCTGCCCCGCCACCTAGAGGTGGAGGGCAGACTGGTAGGGGCTGTCCTAGAGGTAGAGGCCAGACAGGGAGAGGTCAGCCTGCTATTGCTCAGTCGGGTGGAGGCCAGCCAGCCGGCGCTCCAGCCAGATTCTATGCTCTTCCGGCCAGGCCAGATGCATTGGCCTCAGATGCTGTCATCACAGGTATTATTTTCGTCTGCGGTAGAGATGCTTCGGTATTATTTGACCTAGGGTCCACCTATTCATATGTGTCATCTCTGTTTGCTCGCTTTCTGGTTATTGCTCCTGAGCCCCTGGGCGCTCCTGTTCATGTGTCCACTCCTGTGGGCGATTCTGTGGTTGTGGGTCGGGTCTACCGGTCCTGTGTGGTCACCTTCTGTGGTTTCGAGACCAGAGCAGATCTCTTGTTGCTTGATATGATCAATTTTGAGGTCATTCTGGGCATGGATTGGTTATCCCCATTCTTGCGAGAGCAGAAGTTGTATGCTAAGTTCTCCAAGTGTGAGTTCTGGCTATTGTCAGTGGCATTCTTGGGGCATATCGTGTCAGGAGAGGGTATTAAGGTGGATCCCAAGAAGATTGAGGCAGTTCAGAGTTGGCCACGTCCCACTTCGGTGACCGAGATCAGGAGTTTCCTGGGATTAGAAGGTTATTACAGGCGATTCGTGCAGGGCTTTTCATCTATTGCATCACCTCTGACCAGATTGACCCAGAAGGGTGCTCCCTTCCGTTGGACCGATGATTATGAGGCTAGCTTCCAGAAGCTCAAGACAGCCTTGACTACAGCACCAGCTCTTGTGTTACCTTCCGGTTCAGGGATGTATACGGTATATTGCGACACTTCACGCATTGGCTTGGGTTGTGTATTGATGTAGGAGGGGCGAGTTATTGCATATGCCTCCCGTCAGCTGAAGATTCATGAGAAAAATTATCCTGTGCACGATCTGGAGTTGGCGGCGATTGTCCATGCTCTTAAGATATGGAGGTATTATCTGTATGGGGCGTCGTGTGAGGTTTATACTGATCATCGCAGCTCACAGCATCTGTTCAAGCAGAGGGGTCTCAATTTGAGGCAGCGTAGGTGGCTTGAGTTACTGAAGGATTATGACATCACCATTCATTATCATCCGGGCAAGGCAAATGTGGTTGTGGATGCCTTAAGCAAAAAAGCAGAGAGTATGGGTAGCATGGCATTCATTCCAGCAGAGGAGAGGCCACTAGACTTAGACATTCAGTCCTTGGCTAACAGACTCGTGAGGTTAGATATTTCGGAGCCCAGCAGAGTCCTTGTGTGTGTTATATTACTGAAGGAGATCAAGGCCCGGCAGTTCGATGATCCACATTTGGCAGTTCTCAGAGAGACGGTGCTACAGGGTAGTGCCAAGGAGGTTTCTATTGGCGAGGATGGTGTCCTGTGACTCTAGGGTCGCCTATGTGTTCCTAATGTCGATGACTTGAGAGAGAGGATTCTAGCGGAGGCACATAGATCGAGGTATTCTATACACCCAGGTGCTACGAAGATGTATCGTGACCTGAGGCAGCATTATTGGTGGCGGCGGATGAAGAAGGACATAGTGGAGTATGTGGCGAAGTGTTTGAATTGCCAGCAGGCCAAGTATGAGCACCAGAGGCCAGGCGGCCTACTTCAGCAGATGCCCATTCCTGAATGGAAGTGGGAGCGCATCACTATGGACTTCGTAGTGGGATTGCCCCGGACCTTGCGGAAGTTCGATGCAGTGAGGGTCATTGTTGACAGGTTGACCAAGTCGGCTCACTTTATTCCGATTGTGACTACTTACTCTTCAGAGAGGTTGGCTCAGATTTACATTCGGGAGATAGTCCGATTGCACGGTGTGCCTATTTCTATCATATCAGATAGGGTCCCTCAGTTCACTTCCCATTTCTGGAGAGCCGTTCAGAGTGAGTTGGGGACCCACGTGGAGCTCAGTACAGCATTTCACCCTCAGACCAACGGGCTGTCAGAGAGGATAGTTTAGATTCTGGAGGACATACTTAGGGCATGTGTGATTGTCTTTGGAGGACACTGGGATCAGTTCCTGCCTTTGGCCGAATTTGCTTACAACAATAGCTATCAGTCCAGCATTGAGATGGCCCCATACGAGGCTTTATATGGGCGGCGATTTCGTTCTCCTATCGGGTGGTTTGAGCCTGGAGAGGCTAAGTTATACGGCACAGACTTGGTAAAAGATGCCTTGGATAAGGTGAAGTTGATTCAGGAAAGGCTTCGCACAGCTCAGTCCAGACAGAAGAGCTATGCGGATCAGAAGGCGCATGATGTATCATTCATGGTTGGTGAGAAGGTCCTCTTGAAAGTCTCGCCAATGAAGGGTATTATGAGGTTCGGGAAGAAGGGCAAGTTGAGCCCAAGGTTCATTGGCCCATTTGAGGTGTTGAGGCGAGTTGGGGAGGTTGCTTATGAGCTTGCTCTACCCCCCAGCTTATCAGGAGTTCATCCAGTTTTCCACGTGTCCATGCTCCGGAGGTATCATGCCGACTTGTCCCATGTGTTGGACTTCAGTACTATTCAGCTGGATGAGAGCTTGGTTTATGAGGAGGAGCCAATTGACATTGTTGATAGACAGGATCGCCAGTTAAGATCCAAGAGGATTTCAGCGGTGAAGGTCCAGTGGAGGGGCCAACCAGTCGAGCAGGCGACCTGGGAGTCCGAGGAGGACATGCGGAGCAGATATCCACACTTATTCGGCACTTCAGATACTTTTCTACGTCCGTTCGAGGACGAACGTTTGTTTAAGAGGTGGAGAATGTAACGACCCGACAGGTCGTTTTACTTTTTAGAACCCCATTCCCCAAAATGAAGCTTCCCGTGCTTGCTTTAGCAAATTTACGAGTTGCGGGGGTGGTTAGTTCGGGATTTAGAAGAGTTTGGGTTGAAATAGGCTCATTGATTCTTTAAGATTTTCTTAAAAAGCTAAGTTTGACTTTGGTCAACATTTTTAGCAAACGGACCCGGATCTGTGTTTGGATGGTCCCGGAGGGTCCGTAGGAAAATATGGGACCTGGGCGTATGGCCGGAATCGAATTCCGAGGTCCCTAGCCCGAGTAATGAATTTTTATTGAAAATTATTAAAACTGAAATTCTAAGGATTTAAAGAAACTAATAATGAGTGATCACATCGGTATCAGGCTCGTATGTTGGTTCCGAAGCCCAGTAAAGGTCCAGTATATCATCTGATACTTTCCCTCAAAATTTGGTGTCAATCCGAGTAGTCTAAGTGCGTTTCGGCTCGTTGGAAGTGAATTAAGAACTTGAAGTTCATATGTTTGATTCAATTGGTTTTAGGGGGTGATTCTTAGATTTAGCGTTGTTTCGGGCGATTCGAAGGTTCAAGCAAGTCCGTTTCATGATTTCAAACTTGTCGGTATGTTCGGGCGGGGCCCGGGAGCCCCGAGCGTCAATCGGCAAGGCTCGAGTGAAGTTAGAAAATTTGAGAAGTGCTGAAGCCTTCAGTTGCTGTTATAACCGCACCTGCAGTTGGCCAGCCGCAAGTGCGAGACCGCAGAAGCAGTCGTAGCCTCGCAGATGCGTCCCAAAGCGGGCCAGGCCAAACCGCAGAAGCGGCTCCTTAGCCGCAGAAGCGGCTGCGCAGATGCGGCTGTCACACCTCCTTTTTCCTACACCCCCGGAAAGGGGTATAAGGGAGTTCTTTCCAACTTAAAGTGACAATCCAAACGGGATTATTTATTTATTAAATTCAGAGTCGGCACTTGGGATAATTTATGGTGTCCCAAGTCACCGGTTCAAATCCCGAATCGAGGAAAAGATTGACTCTGTTTTACAGTCCGTGAACACAGAAATCCGGGTAAGGAATTCTGTTAACCCGGGAGAAGGTGTTAGGCATTCCCGAGTTCCGTGGTTCTAGCACGGTCGCTCAACTGTTATAATTGGCCTATCATCTGATTTTAATACATGTTTTAGCCTATGGTGGAATTTTAAACTTTAACCGCTTTTATTCATTTTTAAGGAAGATTGCAACGTCATTTAAAATATGTCTTGAACCACGTCACATAAATGCACCCGCAGTCCGCAACACATTTTATCTAACATTGTTGAGATTTGGATTTGGGTCACATAAATACGCACCCGAGTTTAGGAAGGTAATTTTAAAATTACGCGCCTAAAGCAACTACGCGTTTGCAGCTTTGCGAGGGCCATGAAAATTCGCTAAATGGCACGCCTTGATTTTTAAGGATATACAACGTTAATTAAACGAGGGCCATGCAATTGAGATTTTATTTGGCACGACACACCTCAATTAACTACAAGGATCTACTAATTAAATAAGGCTAAAGGAATCATAACTACTTTAAAACCAAGTTGAATCTAAGTTGTGAATCTAAAAGGGCTAAGACGTGAAGTCTACTCCATTTTTTGTTTCAGAACTTGGGCTTGACCTGACATGGGGCCCGATGGCCCAAGAAATCACCAGGATGCAAGATTATAAGCTCCACGACAAATTCCATTCGAGCCCAAGCAAAGAGCCCAATTCATATGGAGCACGCACAAGCTGGATACTCAGGGATTCGCGTATCGAACCCGTACAATAGCAGAAAGCAGTCAGATTTTAAAATGTGACGACAAAGGAATTTAAACATCAGCAGATTTGTAAACTTGACATTGAGCAACCACCAAATTTAACTAATAATTGCCAGACATTGAAATACTGATTAGAATTAAACTGAAAACTATTCCAAGCCATTTTTAAGTTCAACCACATTCACATGATAATCATTTACACACCACAAATTGAAAATCGCTGACACACTAACTAAATAGTCATGCTTCCCTTTTTAAATGTTCACACTCAAATCGATTGACGAAGCATTCCAGTTTTTACACCACTTCTAAATTAAAACCAATCAAATGCCCTTCAACAGCACATTAAACAACATCATTTCTGCCCTTAGCATCTTTAAGAGCAATTCAAACGTGAGATTGTTACCAGTGCACTATCACTTAGTTCATCTAAAGCCAAAGCAAGTTTAGGACGTATCTAACTTGATTGAGTCCTCCAAAACAAAATTTCAATAGTCCCAAATCAAATACAACTATATGAATTCAATTACTCAAATAGAAACTAACTAGAACACATGACACTTCATGTGGCCAAAAGCACAAAACAACACGAAGAAATGTAAACGAAACACGACTAAATCTACTGCCATGCTTTCAGCTCTTATTTCCATCTTCAAAATGAAACTTACATCAGGTAGAATTAAGAAAATGTACCTAGAATTCACAAGAAAAGCAAATCAGAGGATGAGTGATTAGCAAGAAGCAACAACAACAGTTAACTCTAACTTTCAGCAATGGAACAGTAAATTCACACAGCTCCCAAATAGGACTTGAAACCCCAATAGAAAACTCAGACCATCTCTGCTCGAATCTCAGAATTTGTGATTTTCAAAGGTTTTAGCTAAGGGGAAAGATCAGAATTCCAGCAAAACAAACTCAATTTTCGATCAATTTTCAACCAAATATGCAAGGAATGCAATGTTACTTTTGAAGTCTGCCGCCTCAAGTTTTTCAGAATTTTTCTTTTTTCATCCCCCCCCCCCCTGAATGCCAAGTTATGATGCCTTTATAGGCAAGGCATTAGGGCAGCCCTAAGGAATCAATTTTTTGCACTTAAAACCTTTTCCAATTTTCAAGCCATTTTTAAGTTCAACCACATTCACATGATAATCATTTACACACCACAAATTGAAAATCGCTGACACACTAACTAAATAGTCATGCTTCCCTTTTTAAATGTTCACACTCAAATCGATTGACGAAGCATTCCAGTTTTTACACCACTTCTAAATTAAAACCAATCAAATGCCCTTCAACAGCACATTAAACAACATTATTTCTGCCCTTAGCATCTTTAAGAGCAATTCGAACGTGAGATTGTTACCAGTGCACTATCACTTAGTTCATCTAAAGCCGAAGCAAGTTTAGGACGTATCTAACTTGATTGAGTCCTCCAAAACAAAATTTCAATAGTCCCAAATCAAATACAACTATATGAATTCAATTACTCAAATAGAAACTAACTAGAACACATGACACTTCATGTGGCCAAAAGCACAAAACAACACGAAGAAATGTAAACGAAACACGACTAAATCTACTGCCATGTTTTCAGCTCTTATTTCCATCTTCAAAATGAAACTTACATCAGGCAGAATTAAGAAAATGTACCTAGAATTCACAAGAAAAGCAAATCAGAGGATGAGTGATTAGCAAGAAGCAACAACAACAGTTAACTCTAANTTTTCCCCCCCCCCCCCCCCTGAATGCCAAGTTATGATGCCTTTATAGGCAAGGCATTAGGGCAGCCCTAAGGAATCAATTTTTTGCACTTAAAACCTTTTCCAATTTTCATTTTTAGCTCAAATACCCCTAGTTTAAAAATCTGAAATTCAGAATAGTCCCCTCCCCAGCTTCCTAAAAGCTTCCTAATTCAGTTACTAATAGATTCCCTACTTAGATTTCCTAGACTACCCTTAAAACATCTGCAAATTAACCTCCCAGCAAAACTAATGTAGAGATGGGTCAAGTTTGACCCGACACTTAACAGGCCCTTTGAGGAGTCGAGAATGGTCTCAAGGCCCAAACAATATCAAAAGCTCATTTGGAAATTAGGAGAACAAAATTACCTGAATGTTTTCTTCCTTTTTTTCATAACTAAAAATTGAGCTCTCCTTTTAAATTAAAACAACGAGCTATAATTCGAATTAACCAGAGCCGAATATATGATTAGGAAAACAAACCAGAACTAAAACGGGCAATATGCACAAGCTACAACAGAATTCATGAGAACTTCTACAAGAAAAATTGTAAAGCTTACCAAAGGAACCAATATTCAGTGTTTTAATGCTTCACCCCATTCAAACTCAGAAATTAAAGTAAAGAAAACTTAGAAGAAAATGAGAGGGACAGGTGAACAGAAAATGGACAGAAAAGAGAAGAAGCAGAAGGGTGCGAGTATACGAATAAACAGAAGATGGAGACGAAAGGGCAGAAACAGAAATACCTAGGAAATCCATGGACAGAACTTGGGTAACCTCAGGCGACTTCGACTTGACCCGAAACTAGTATTACCCGCATGTTCTCTTTGAGAACAGATGAACAATACTAGTCTCGAGCCGCATCGTTCATAGAAAACTTGACAGCTTGCTGGATTGTCTCCTTCTTCATTTTCAGCTTGATTTGGACCTGGTTTGGTAAGGATTTGGGGAGAAATGGTGGTGGATTGGGGTTAAGGGAATGGTGATGGTTGCATGGCTAGATTTTGGGTGGTGTTCGAGCTCCGCCGCCGGTAATAATGGAGGATTCGCTCAGAGGCGGCGTTATTTGATGAGGGAGATGAGAGAAGGGGGCTCGTTTGGTCTTAGGTTTAACTGGGAATTTTCGGACAATCTTATGTGGGATGGGGATTGTGCTAGGGTCGTTAGATTAGATGAAATCAACGGTGGGGATGGGAAGGCCAAAAAACGGCGTCGTTTGATCTATTGGTGGGGAGGACCGAATTAAAGGCGGGTTTGGGCTTGGACGGGGCGGGTTTTGGGGCAAAATTAATTGGACCCTGAGGAGGATTTTAGAAGACAACCCCAAAAATCCATTTTCTTCACTCTTTTCTTTTCTTTTCAATTCTTCTTTCTTTTTCTAATTTCTTTTAAATTAAAACAAACCTAAATTTATCCCTAATCAAATTATCCTATCAAGTTAATTTAATTACTACAACTAATACTTATTATAACTAATTAAAACCAAATTAAAAGGAAAACTACCCAAAATTCAAAATTAATATTAAAAAGTGCAAGAATAAACTATGTTTTTGACTTTTCCCATTTTTATAAAATAACTAATTTGTTAATTAATCCTAAAATATAAAATTAAATCCTAAATGCAAATGCAACATATTTTTGTATTTTTCATTAATTAAACAAAATTAACATGCGCAGACAAATGCAAACAATTGACAAAAAATGCTACAAAAATCTACGAAATTGCAAATAATGGAAAACTTATTTTGTTTTGAATTTGTGGGAGTAATTCATATAGGGCAAAAATTACGTGCTCACAGCGGCTTCAAGACCGCAGAAGCGGTCCCAGCCCGTTTAGCCAATTCCGCAAATGCGGCCTCCCTCTCGCAGATGCGAAAACTGCTGAAGCAGTGAGCTTCATTTAATATGGGCTCCGGCCATTTTTGACCATTTGGCACACGGGTATTGAGCGATTTTGGAGCTCTTGAGAAGGGATTTCCACATAGCATCGTGAGGTAAGTTCATCCCCCTTATTTCTAAGTTTAATACTCGAGTTTTTGGTAGATTAACACCTAAAGATTTGGAGAAATCAAGGGGTTAGAGGAAGACCTAGGGTTTTAATAAAACTTAGATTTTACCACGAAATTGGTTATGAAACGAATTAGAAATCATATATTATTGATCCTTAGGCTACAAGGAACAACTATCTTCGAAAAATGTTGGGATCCGGGCACGTGGGCCTGGGTTCGGATTTTAGGAAACTTGTGTTTAAGGTTGGGGAATTGCTTTAATAGTTAGAATGCGATCTTGAAAGCTTGTATTGACTAGTTCCTACCTCATTGAACTAGTTTTGGATCGTTCGGCTCCAAATTGAGAGTTCGGGCTCGTTCTTGGTATTGGAAGTGCACTTTGGAGCGAGGTGAGTCTCCTTTCTAACCTTGTAAGAGGGAATTGTCCCCATAGGAGTAATAATTGTATAATTTGCCACTAAATGCGGGGGCTACGTACGCACTAGGTGACGAGAGTCCGTGCGTAGCTACTATCATGTTAATTGTTCGGGTAGTTTAGGACCCGTATCATATTATATTTGTAAGTGTTGTATGTCTTCTTGCTAATGTGATCATTTAGGATATGCTAGAGAATTGGAAATGAACATAAGTGAGCATAGGTATTGTTGAACACTTGTATGAGTTTAATTAAGTATAAATGCGCCTTCTTGTATGTTCCTGTTGATAATTGTTATTTGTGGATCGGGCCGATTGCCTCGGTAGAAATAGATGCATCTATGGTTCGCGCCATTCGACCCTCTGCAGTGCACAGTTTCTTTTCTGTTGGATCGGGCCGTCGACCTCGGCATAATGTGCGCATGATATCTATGTGGATTATTATAGATGACTTGCCTGTTAAATGGTTCGAATTGTAACTGGTTAACCGTGATATTAGAACTTCATGACTTAGAGATTCTTACTGCAACTGTTATATAATTTTGACCTTCATGCTTAGTATAACATCGTATCATATTATTTGACCCCAGTAGGTATCAAGTCGACCTCTCGTCTCTACTTCTTCGAGATTAGACGGGATACTTACTGGGTACATATTGTTTATGTACTCATACTACGCTTCTGTACTTAATTGTACAGGCTCTGAGGCAGGTACATCTGGCTATCAGACCGGTGCGCATCACTGATCTTAGTCCGAGACTTCCACAGTGAGCTGCTTTCCCTTCCTGTGCCGATCAGCAGCTGATGGAGTTTCTCTTATATTTTTAGCTGTCTATTCTGTTTCAAACAGTAGGATAGATCTGTTATTTTGTATATTCTACTAGTTGCCCATAGCTTGTGACACCAGGTCTTAGCACACACTTAGTAGACAGTTCTCCTTTTGGGGTTGTATAACTATTTCTAAATGTTGATTTTTATCGCATGCTTTGACTTCTATTTAAGAAAATGTCCCAATTATTTGGCAAGTAAAATGAGAATTTTATTAATATTTCCGCTTTGGCTTGCCCGACAACGGTGTTGGGCGCCATCACGACTTGAGAAGAAATTAGGTCGTGACAATAATCTACATTGGGTACTTTTACATTTAAATGAAAGTTGGAGGAGAAAAATTTGACCAATTTTCTTACATTTCACATATTACCCTTTTCCAGAAATGCTACTCTTAACACATTCAGATTTTCAGTGAAGCATCAAAATGTTACGACCCGACCGATCATTTTGAGAATTAATGCCACGTTCGATGACTTAAGGTCTCGAGCAACTTCGTATCATGTATTATGACTTGCGTGTGCGGTCGAGTTTGGTTTTCAGATGATTCATAATTGATTTGGAAGAACAATTCTTGTTTTAGAAGTTTAAGTGAAAAGAGCTGATCGGAGTTTGACGTTAGTGTAGATGACTCCAGGATGGTGTTTTGATGATTCCAATAGCTTCTTATGGTTTTTTTGGACTTAGACGTATGTTCGGATTTGGTTTGGAGGTTCGTAGGTTGGTTTGATGCATTTTGGGGAAAGTTGGAAAGTTGAAGGTATGAAAAGTTGAGAGGTTTGACCGGGAGTTGACTTTGTGGATATCGGGCTCGGATTGCAATTCTGAGAGTTAGAATATGTCCTCCATTCATTTGGGACTTGCATACAAAAGTTGAGGTTATTCCGAATTGATTTGATATGATTCGACGCGAGTTATAGAAGTTGAAAGTTCATAAGTTCATTAAGTTCGATTTGTGGTGTGATTCATAGTTTTAACCTTTTTTGATGTGATTTGAGGCCTCAAGTAGGTTCACGTTATGTTATAGAGCTTGTTGGTATGTTTAGACAGGGTTCCAGGGGTCCCGGATGTGTTTCAAATGAGTTTCGGATCATTTTCATGTGTTTGGGCAAGTCTGATTCTGGTGCTTCGCATCTGCGCGTTTGGGAGCGCAAGTGCGGACCTGCTTCTGCGTGTTTTCCATCGCTTCTGTGATGTTGGGGCCTGGGCAGGAGCTTCGCTTCTGCGAGTGAAGGATCGCATGTGCGATCATCGCATTTGCGTTTTATGGATCGCAGGTGCGAGGAAGGTCGCTTCTGCGGTTGTTTGGGCGCTTCTGTGATGTCGCAAGTGCAACCCCTTTTGCGCAGGTGCGCGTTCTGTCCTGGTACGTGGAAACTGCAGCTGCAGGTGTTGGCTCGCAAAAGAGAACCCCTGGGTACCGTTAGTCTCGTCACTGCAGGTGCAGGTGTTGACTATCCCTCGTCACTACTCCACCGAGGTTAGTCTTGATACTTAATGGTACCGTTGTCGTGTACTCATGCTACGCTTTTTGTATATTTTGTGCAGATTTAGGTACTTCGGTATTTGTTGATCATTAGCTAGCTGATCGGGCATTTGCTGTAGAGACTCAAGGTATACGTGGTGCCGCGTTCGCGAGTCTTGGAGTCACCTTCTGAAATTTTACTTGTACTGTTTATTTCTATTTCGGAACAGTTGTACTTAGAGATTTTTCTAGTAAACTCAGTAGAGCTTATGACTTGTACTACCGGTTTGGGATGTTATGTATCCACCTTGGATTATTGGGGTATTATAGAAATTTATGTTTCATGTTTAATAATTATTTGGTTAAAATCTATTATTTAATCAGTCAGTGTTAGACTTACCTAGTCTTAGAGTCTAGGTTCCATCACGACATCCTACGGAGGAAAATTGGGGTTGTGACACAAAATGAAGTAGTGGAGGCCAAAACTCTCTTTTTGTAAAAAATAAATAAAAGAAGAATTTTTTTATAAAAATTTGAGGTGTTTGACCAAGACGAAGAAGTATTTTAAGCAACAGCATAAGCAATTTTTCTTCTTTGGAAGAAGCTACAAATTTTATCTTCTTTCAACAAGTAGAAACAAAGTAGAAAATTAATTTTCTTGAAGACAAATATATTCATACCATAAGTTATATTTTCCAAATTATTCCTCGTTAATTTAATATTTTCCTTTTCTATTTCTACCATCCCTTTCTTCTCTTTTTTATTTTCACCATATTTTTATGTTCTTCTTCTATTCTGCTTTAAAATATTCACTTTGCTATAAATAAATCTCTTTTTTTTTCTTCTTCTACTATCTTTTTTCTTCGGCTCCTACTGCTCTTTGAAATAATAAGACTATTCAACAGATTCAAACACTTTATTCACAAGGTATTTTTTTTCCTTTTGTAGTATAACAATATTAGGTGATTTCCAGTTTTTATCTTTATTTATATTTTTTAGCGTGCATGCATATATTATAGCTGATAAAATGCAATGTTATATAATTATTGTATTCTTAAGATTACATTGTGCTTTTCATACTTGTAACTTGTAAGTACATATCTCCCTATCAATATTATTACTTTGGTGTAACTGTATTTTATATTGATTAACTTTTAATATTATATTTTACTTCATATTTTATAACTTAAATAAAAGTAAAAATCAATTAAAATCTTTTATGATAATATTTAAAGTCATTTCTATCTTTTAATAAAGTACTAATTATAAACTAAACCTTTATTGCTTTTGTAGTGTGACATTCAAAAGTATTTTTTGACAAAATATTTTTCAATAAAAATATATCTAAAAATAAGTAGTTTTTGGGCCAAACGGGCTCTTAATGGACATAGATTATTATGGGATTTTTTTCATTCCTATACACTATTTGAAACTTTATTACCCTTAATGTCCATGTTTAGTTAATTACCAGGCATAAACAAGTTCTGTTTACAAAATCTATACAATCCACCTTAAAAGGCTCCCAATCCATTATTTGTTCCTTCAATCAAGGATTTTAGTTACACCTTTTTCCTTTTTTCTCTCCCCTCTCCCCTCTTCTCTCCAGATTCTCTCTTTCTCCCCATATCTCGAGTAAACTGCCGTCAACTTTAGTGTGGCGGTCTTTGGTGGAGGTACTTTTGGGAAGTGGTTTTTTAGAATTTTCAGTGATTTGGAGGGTATTATCATTATCAGGATTTGCATTTGTATGATCAAATGGGGAGATGGCAAGAGAAGGATAATTATTAGCAGCAACGGAGGAGCTAGAACAAGATTTTGAGTTATTTTGACGGTATTTCGACAGTTATATACAACTACAATTTCATACCAGTTAAATACAAATTTTATATAATATGTCTTTTGTTTATTTCTCATCTAATTTATACATGGTAAAAACAAATTTCATACAACTAATTATATATTATACAATTTATCTACAACTTAAATACAAATTTTATACAAAATCTATGCAATATGTCATTTGTATATTTTGTATCTGATTTATTGTCATGACCCAAGTTTTCCCTCCGTGAACTATCATGACGGCACCTAGTCTCTACGGCTAGGTAAGCCTAACAATTTGTGGAAAAGAAACGAAATGCGAAACGAATAAAAACTGAAGATAAAACAAAATAGAAACGTTTAAGATGCCGCTCGGCATAAACCAATACATGTTCTCAAAAACTGAATCAACTCCCAAAATCCGGAATCTCATGAAATCACAAGCTGAGAAGCACTACATAAGGTTCTAACTCCAGAATGTCTAGTCAAAAGAAAGTACAGAAGATCTATAGCTAACAGAGGGAATAGAGAGGGACTCCTCGGTCTGCGGACGCGGCAGATATACCTCGAAGTCTCTAAAGATCGCCTCGTCTTACTAACGGTAGGACTGAGCCGAAGAACCTGGATCTGCACACGAAAAACATGTGCAGGAAAGGGCATGAGTACACCACGGCGGTACCTAGTAAGTGTCAAGCCTAACCTCGGTCAAGTAGTGAGGAGGAAGGTCAGGGCTCTACTGGTTATATACATATATACGGCATAAGATAAAGCAGTACGAAATGAGACAGGCAAAATAAAGATAATAACAACTATAACGGAAGGAAAATCACAGAAAGAATGTAACTCCACACCGAGATGGCAACAGGGGATCTCCCAGGATATCGTCTTGTAGTCCCAAATGTAAATACACAAAGGATCTATTGGGATATCGTCACGTAGTCCAGTCCATAATGCGCAGGGGATCTCCAGGAATGCCAATCCGTAGATCCAAATGTAAATATCCAGTACAGGGGGAAATCTACCGGGTGCAGTCCCGTAGTCCCAATATAAATATGCAGGGGGATCTCCCGGAATACCAATCCGTAGTCCCAAATAAACAAGCAAGGGGGATCCCCCGGGATATCTCCCGTAGTCCAAAGTAAACACACAACGGTATCACGAAGAATATTCAATTTTATCCAATTTCGTACCAAGGAAACACAGATATTTCTATCCTAACATGCTGCACATAATTCAAATAAAGCAGTTTGAGCAAGTAAAGCATTTAAGTCACTTAGACATGCTTCCCTAAACTAACAGTAGGCTTAAATTGCAAGTAGTGTACACAACGAAGAAAAACACAATTATAGTTACCTAATGAAAGCAGTATTTTCAACAACTAGCACATGTACGCACTCGTCACCTCACGTACAAGGCATTTCATATATCAACACTACCAAATCCTAAGGGGAGTTCCCCCACACAAGGTTAGGCAAGCCACTTACTTCGAACCAGCTCAATTAACTCGAAATCACGTTCTTGCCACGAGTACCCGCCTCCAAATGGCCCAAATCTATTTAAATTAATTACATAATGTGAATATAACTTCAAGTAGCTAATTCAACTAATAAATTCGAAGCTAGCACGCGAAATTAATAAAATCGCCCAAAAAGTTTCCTGGGCCCACGTCTCGAAATCAGATAAAATTCGCAAAACTAGGGTACTTACACTCTCACGAGTTCATACATACCAAATATATCAAAATTGGACCACAAACAACCCCTCAAATCCCTAAATCAAGGTCTCCATATTCAAACCCTAAACCCCCAATTTTAACCCTCATTTTTCATAAACTTCTTGCCAAATCAGTAGAATAATACCATATAAACGAGTTTTGGTTCCAGAAATCTTACCTCCTCGAAGCTCCCTTTAATTCTCTGTCAAAAACCTCCCAAAAAGCTTCAATCTCGGGTGAAAATGGTGAAAGATAGAGCTGAAATCGCGAAAGAAACCTTATATAGGTTCTGGCCCAGGAAATCCGCACCTGCGTCCTTTTTCTCGCACCTGCTGACCCGCACCTACGGTCCCAGGTGCGCATCTGCGAAACTCACTTAACCTCCCAAAAACCGCATCTGCGCTTCACTTACCACACCTGCGGTCTCGCAGGTGCGCTCCAAACTCACGCACCTGCGACTTCTGGTCTTCTAGCGCATGGCCGCATCTGCGGTTGCTCCCACGCTTCTACGATCACGCACCTGCGGTCCCCAATCCGCAGGTGCGGTTATGACAGAAGTTTAGCAGCTGAAGCTGCTCAAACAAACTCCCAATTCTTCAGATAACCTTCCGAAATCATCCCGAGGCCCCCGGGACCTCAACCAAAAATACGAGCAAGTCATGTACCACTATTCAAACTTGTACCAATCTTCAGAACACTCAAAACAACATCGAATCATCCAAACACCAAGCCTAAGGATTCCAAAACTTCCTATTTTCGTTTTCGATCAAAAAGTCTATCAAACCTCGTCCGAATGACCTGAAATTTTGCACACACGTCCCAAATGACACAATTGACCTACTCCAACTTCCGGAATTCCATTCTGACCCCGATATCAAAATCTCACTATCGAACCAAAAACGTCAAAAATTCGACTTTCGGCATTTCAAGCCTAATTAAGCTATGGACCTCCAAAACACAATCCGAAGACGCCCCTAAGCCCAAGATCACCCAACGGAGCTAACGGAATCGATAGAATTCCATTCCGAGGCCGTCTTCGCACTGCTCCGACTACGATTTAAATTCTAAAGCTTAAGCTCTCATTTAGGGACTAAGTGTCCGAAAACACTCCGAAACTCAAAACGAACCCTCCCGGCAACTCACAATAGCAGAAACAAACACGGGGAATGCAGTTAATAGGGGACCGGGGCGTTAATTCTTAAAATGACCGGCCGGGTCGTTACATCCTCCCCCTCTTAAAACATTCGTTCATCCTCAAACGAGCATAGAGACATACCTGAAGTGGTGAAAAGATGAGGGTAACGGCTGCGCATATCCTACTCGGTCTCCCAAGTAGCCTCCTCGACCGGCTGACCCCGCCACTGAACCTTCACTGATGCAATGTTCTTTGACCTCAGCTCCGGACCTGCCTGTCCAATATCGCCACTGCCTCCTCAACATAAGATAGTTCCTTGTTCAACTGGACTGAACTGAAATCCAACATGTGCGACGGATCACCGTGATACTTTCGGAGCATCGAAACATGAAATGCCGGATGAACTCCTGCCAAGCTGGGAAGTAAGGCAAGCTCATAAGCAACCTCCCCAACACGTCTCAATATCTTAAAAGGACCAATAAACCTCGGACTCAATTTCCCTTTCTTCCCAAATCTCATAACGCCCTTCATAGGCGAAATCCGAAGCAAGACCCGCTCTCCAACCATATAGGAAATATCACGAACCTTCCGGTCCGCATAATTCTTCTGTCTGGACTGGGCTGTGCGAAGTCTATCCTGAATCACCTTAACCTTCTCCAAGGCGTCCTGAACCAAGTCTGTGCCCAATAATCTAGCCTAACCCGGCTCAAAACAACCCACCGGGGACCTACACCGCCTACCATACAAGGCCTCATATAGTGCCATCTAAATGCTGGACTGGTAGCTGTAATACTAGGCGAACTCAGCCAGTGGCAAGAACTGATCCCAAGAACCCCCAAACTCCATCACACACACACGGAGCATATCCTCAAGAATTTGAATAGTGCGCTCGGACTGTCCGACCGTCTGGGGGTGAAATGCTGTGCTCAACTCCACCCGAGTGCCCAACTCATGATGTACGGCCCTCCAAAACCGTTATGTCAACTAAGTACCTCTATCTGAAATGATGGAAACTGGAATACCATGCAGACGAACAATCTCTCGGATATAAATCTCCGCCAACCTCTCCGAAGAATAGGTAGTACACACAGGAATGAAGTGTGCGGACTTGGTCAGCCGATCCACGATCACCCAAATGGCATCGAACTTCCTCAAAGTCCGTGGGAGTCCAACTACGAAGTCCATGGTGATCCGCTCCCACTTCCACTCCGGAATCTCTATCTGCTGAAGCAAACCACCCGGCCTCTGGTGCTCATACTTTACCTGCTGACAATTGAGGCACCGAGCTACGAACCCAACTGTATCTGCCTCCACCAATAGTGCTGTCTCAAATCCTAGTACATCTTCGCGGCACCCGGATGGATGGAATACCGCAAACTATGGGCCTCCTCTAGAATCAACTCCCGAAGCCCATCAACATTGGGTACACAAATCCAACCTTGCATCCTCAACACCCCGTCATCACCAATGGTAACATCTTTGGCATCACCATGCGGAACTTTATCCTTGAGGGCAAGCAAATGAGGGTCATCAAACTGACGCTCCCAGATACGATCAAACAAGGAAGACCGAGAGACCACACAAGTAAGGACCCGACTGGGCTCTGAAAGATCCAATCTCACAAACTGGCTGGCTAACGCCTGAACATCCATCGCCATGGGCCTCTCCGCTGCTGGTAGATAAGCCAAACTCTCCGCCCGGCGACTCAAAGCATCGGCCACCACATTGGCCTTGCCCGGGCGATACAAGATATTAATATCATAGTCCTTCAGCAGCTCTAACCACCTCCTCTGGCGCAAATTAAGGTCCTTCTGCTTGAACAAATGCTGCTAACTCCGGTGATCAGTATAAATCTAACAAGGCACACCGTACAAATAATGATGCCAGATCTTCAAGGCATGAACATTAGCAGCTAACTCGAGATCATGGAAAGGATAATTCTTCTCATGTACTTTCAACTGTCTGGACGCGTAGGCAACCACCCTACCGTCCTGCATCAATACCGCTCCAAGGTCAATCCTCGAGGCATCACAATAGACAGTATAAGACCCCGAACCGGTAGGCAATATCAAAACTGGAGCTGTAGTCAAAGCTGTCTTGAGCTTCTGGAAGCTCTCCTCACACTCTTCCGTCCACTGGAACGGAGCACCCTTCTGGGTCAGCCTGGTCATAGGTGCTGCAATGGATGAAAATCCCTCAAAAAATCGACGGTAATAACCCGCCAAGCCAAGAAAACTGCAGATCTCTATAACATGAGGATGGTCTGGGCCAACTCTGCACTGCTTCCACTTTCTTCGGATCTACCTTTATCCCCTCACTCGATACCACGTGACCCAAGAATTCCACGGAATCCAACCAAAACTCACATTTCGAGAACTTGGCATATAACTTCTTTTCTCTCAACGTCTGAAGCACTGTCCTCATGTGCTGCTCATGATCTTCCCGACTCCGGGAGTATACCAGAATGTCATCAATAAAGACAATGATGAATGAGTCAAGATATGGCCGGAATACACTGTGCATCAAATGCATAAAGGCTGCTGGGGCATTGGTCAGCCCAAATGACATAACAAGGAACTCGCAATGACCATACCGAGTCCTGAAGGCAGTCTTCGGGATATCTGGCTCCCGAATGCTTCAACTGATGATAGCCTGAATCGCAAGTCAATCTTAGAAAACACACGGGCACCCTGCAACTGATCAAACGGGTCATCAATACGAGGCAAAGAATAATGGTTCTTCACTGTAACCTTGTTCAACTGGCGATAATCAGTGCACATACGCATAAAACCATCCTTCTTCTTCACAAACAAGACAGGAGCACCCCAAGGTGATACACTGGGCCGAATGAAACCCTTATGAAGCAATTCATGTAACTGCTCCTTCAACTCCTTCAACTCAGGAGGAGCCAATACAGGTACGAGGAATAGAAATGGGACTGGGGCCCGGCACAGATCAATGCCAAAATCAATATCTCTATCGGGAGGCGATGCCAGAAGATCAGCTGGAAACACATCAGACAAATCTCGTACTACTGGGATTGAATCAACTGTAGGGGTATCAATACTGACATCTCTCACATAAGCTAGATACGCGCACACCCTTCTCAACCATGGCTGAGCCTTAAGATGAATAACTCTACTAGAAAGTATGATCTAAGGTACCCCTCCACTCTAACTCGCGGTACACTAGCATACGCCAGCGTCACAGTTTTCGCGTGACAATCAGAATAGCATAATGGGGCAACAACCAGTCATGCCCAAGATAAACATCAAAGTCTACCATGCTGAGCAATAATAAATCATCTCTGGTCTCAAAACCACTAAGAGAAAATTAAACACGACGATAATGCGGTCCAAACAGAGAATCTCCAACAGGAGTAGAAACATAAACAGGAGAACTCAAGGAATCCGAGATACGCAAATGCGGGGCAAAATAAGAGGACACATAAGAATAAGTGGAGCCTGGATCGAATAAAACCGATGCATCTCTATGACAGACCAGGATAATACCTGTGATGACAGAATCGGAGGCGACAGCCTTAGTACGGGCAGGAAGGGCATAGTATCTGGCTGGCCTCCCCTTTTAGGGCGACCTCTAACTCCACGACCTCCACCCCTAGCTGGGGGCAGGTCGGGGCGGGGTAGCAACTGTGATGTAACCATAGCTTGGGAACTCTGAGGGCACGCTGTTGGCTGAGAAGTCTGTGGAGGTGCACCCCCTCCTAAGTCTAGATAATCCCTCACCATATGGGGTGGTCGCCACACAAAACAAGCTCTGGGGACGTCGGCGGCTGCGACTGGCACTGAAGCACCTCGTGCAGGGAGGCGCACTAGATACTGGAGGCGCATAATAAGGTCCTGAGGTCTAGGAGGAGCTGGAATACCATTGGCTGCTGGAAAGTTGAATGAACGGGGCGACTCATATAACCCCTACCATGACGAGCTGCAACTGGGGCACGGGCACCAGAATAATGGCCCGACTCTCGAGAAATCTTGGCCTCCCTCTCCTCTCTGCCCCGAGCATGCATACCCTTTACTCTCCTAGCAATGCTCACCACCTGCTGATAAGAAATATCCATCTCCAACTCCCAAGCCATACTAGACCTGATGCTGGGAATGAGCCCCTCAATAAACCGGCGAACTCTCTCACGAACCGTAGAAACCAAAGCTGGTGCATGCCTAGCCAAGTCAGTGAAATAGACTACATACTCCGAGATAGTCATAGTACCCTGGCGTAAATGCTCAAACTCTGCACGCCATGCGTCCCTGAGTCTGAGGAACATACTCTCCTCAGGAAACATATCTGAAAAACTAAGTCTAAGTCAGGGAGCTGCCTCATCTGGACTATCTAAACTCAGGTACGCCACCACTGATAGGCGGCTCCTCGAGCTGGAAGGTAGTGAAGGAAACCCCCGCTCGATCCTGATATACCCATGACGGAGGATACGGTAAGCACTCCTCTAGAAATCCCAGAGCATCATCTGATGCTAGTCCACTAAATATAGGAGGCTGGTACTTCTTGAACCATTCAAGCCTCCTCTGCTCCTCCTCTAAAGCTACTGCCCTCTCCTCGGGATGAGCTGGGGCTACAGGCTGTGCCGGTATAATCTCTGAGACCTGCTCAACATGCACTTGCTGCTTAGGAGTGTGGGCGGCGGGAGTCTGGGCTCCTCCCCCGGCCTGGGATGTGGCTGCAGCAAGGGGAAGCAACATGCCTGAGCGAGAAGTGGTGTACATATCATGAACTGTCAAGAGTCTTTGGAGAGCTGGAGTAAGTAGTAGCAGTAGTGTATCAGGCGCCTGGGCTCCGGCCTGGAGCTGCTGGTGGCTCCTCTATAACAGCTCCGCGGGTGCTCTAGCTGCACCGCGTGCGCGTCCTCGGCCTCTACCCCGGCCCCAACCTCTGACGGCTCTCGCGGGGGGCGCGGGTGTCTGGTCACCTCCGGTAGCACGGGTCCTCACCATCTGTGAGAGAATAGAAGATGAAGTTAGATTTGATATCAAAAATCTCGCACGATCAAAGGAAATCAAATGAGTAGAATTTTTTTCTTAACAGTTACATAGCCCTCGTAGATAAGCACAGACGTCTCCGTACCGATCCACGAGACTCTAATAAACCGGCTTGTGATTCATGACTCCTATGAACCTAGAGCACTGATACAACTTGTCAGACCAACAAGTTCACCCTCCGTGAACTGCCGTGACGGCACTAGTCTCTACGACTAGGTAAGCCTAACAATTTGCGGAAAAGAAACGAATGGCTAAACGAATAAAAACTGAAGATAAAACAAAATAGAAATGTTTAAGATGCCGCTCGGCATAAACCAATACATGTTCTCAAAAACTGAATCAACTCCCAAAATCCGGAATCTCATGAAATCACAAGCTGAGAAGCACTACATAAGGTTCTAACTCCAGAATGTCTAGTCAAAAGAAAGTAAAGAAGATCTATAGCTAACAGAGGGAATAGAGAGGGACTCCTCGGTCTGCGGACGCGGCAGATATACCTCGAAGTCTCTAAAGATCGCCTCGCCTCACTGACGGTAGGACTGAGCCGAAGAACCTGGATCTGCACACGAAAAACATGTGCAGGAAAGGGCATGAGTACACCACGGCGGTACCCAGTAAGTGCCAAGCCTAACCTCGGTCGAGTTGTGACGAGGAAGGTCAGGGCTCTACTGGTTATATACATATATACGGCATAAGATAAAGTAGTATGAAATGAGACAGGAAAAATAAAGATAATAACAACTATAACGGAAGGAAAATAACAGAAAGAATGTAACTCCACACTGAGATGGCAACAGGGGATCTCCCAGGATATCGTCCTGTAGTCCCAAATGTAAATACACAAAGGATCTCACGGGATATCATCCCGTAGTCCAATCCATAATGCGCAGGGGATCTCCCGGAATGCCAATCCGTAGTCCCAAATGTAAATATCTAGTACATGGGGAAATCTACTGGGTGCAGTCCCGTAGTCCCAATATAAATATGCAGGGGGATCTCCCGGAATACCAATCCATAGTCCCAAATAAACAAGCAAAGAGGATCTCCCGGGATATCGCCCATAGTCCCAATGTAAACACACAACAGTATCACGAAGAATATTCAATTTTATCCAATTTCGTACCAAGGAAACACAGATATTTCTATCCTAACATGCTGCACAGAATTCAAATAAAGCAGTTTGAGCAAGTAAAGCATTTAAGTCACTTAGACATGCTTCCCTAAACTAACAGTAGGCTTAAATTGCAAGTAGTGTACACAAGGAAGAAAAACACAATTATAGTTACTTAATGAAAGCGGGATTTTCAACAACTAGCACATGTACGCACTCGTCACCTCATGTACAAGGCATTTCATATATCAACAATACCAAATCCTAAGGGGAGTTCCCCCACACAAGGTTAGGCAAGCCACTTACCTCGAACTAGCTCAATCAACTCGAAATCACGTTCTTGCCACGAGTACCCGACTCCAAATGGCCCAAATCTATTCAAATGAATTGCATAATGTAAATATAACTTCAAGTAGCTAAATCAACTAATAAATTCGAAGCTAGCACGCGAAATTAAGAGAATCGCCCAAAAAGTTCCCCGGGCCCACGTCTCTGAATCGGGTAAAATTCGCAAAACTAGGGTCAACGCACTCTCATGAGTTCATATATACCAAATACATCAAATCGGACCACAAACAACCCCTCAAATCCCTAAATCAAGGTCCCCAATTTCAAACCCTAAACCCCCAATATTAACCCTCATTTTCCATAAATTTCTTGCCAAATCAGTAGAATAATACCATATAAACGAGTTTTGGTTCCAAAAATCTACCTCCTCAAAGCTCCCTTGAATTCTCTGTCAAAAACCTCCAAAAAAGCTTCAGTCTCGGGTGAAAATGGTAAAAGATAGAGCTGAAATCGCGAAAGAAACCTTATATAGGTTCTGGCCCAGGAAATCCGCACCTGCGTCCTTTTTCTCGCACCTGCTGACCCGCACCTGCGGTCCCAGGTGCGCATCTACGAAACTCACTTAACCTCCCAAAAACCGCATCTGCGGTTCACTTACCGCACCTGCGGTCTCGCAGGTGCACTCCAAACTCACGCACCTGCGACTTCTGGTCTTCTAGCGCATGGCCGCATCTGCGGTTGCTCCCACGCTTCTACGATCACGCACCTGCAGTCCCCAATCCGCAGGTGCAGTTATGACTGAAGTTCAGCAGCTGAAGCTGCTCAAACAAACTCCCAATTCTTCCGATAACCTTATGAAATCATCCCGAGGCCCCCGGAACCTCAACCAAACATACGAGCAAGTCATGTACCACTATTCAAACTTGTACTAATCTTCGGAACACTCAAAACAACATCAAATTATCCAAACACCCTCGGATTCAAGCCTAAGGATTCCAAAACTTCCAATTTCCGCTTTCGGTCAAAAAGTCTATCAAACCCCGTCCGAATGACCTGAAATTTTGCACACACGTCCGAAATGACACAACGAACCTACTCTAACTTCCGGAATTCCATTCCGACCCCGAGATCAAAATCTCACTATCGAACCGGAAACTTCAAAAATTCGACTTTCGGCATTTCAAGTCTAACTAAGCTACGGACCTCCAAAACACAATTCGAACATGCCCCTAAGCCCGAAATCACCCAACGGAGCTAACGGAATCGATGGAATTCCATTCCGAGGTCGTCTTCGCATTGCTCCGACTACGTTCAAATTCTAAAGCTTAAGCTCTCATTTAGGTACTAAGTGTCCCAAAACACTCCAAAACTCAAAACGAACCCTCCCGGCAACTCACAATAGCAGAAACAAACATGGGGAATACAGTTAATAGGGGATCGGGGCGTTAATTCTTAAAACGGCCGGCAGGATTGTTACATTTATACATAGTAAAAATAAATTTCATACAACTAATTATATATTATACAACTTACAACTTATCTACAGTTTTCATACATTATTTCTACTCAATTATATACAATTACAATATTGTACAACTTAAATATAATTTTTATACAATATTGTTCAACTTTCATACAATAGTTAAATAAAATTAATATATATATATATATATATAATATAATGTATATCATGTCTTTCTCAAATTGAAACAACAGAATTACAAATTTTATCTAAATTTTACTACAATTTCGTAAATATAATGTATATCATGTCTTCATCTTCTTCTTCGAGGCCAAAATCAACTCTATTCTTCACCAAAACACCCTCAAAATTGAGATATAAACTCCAAACCATATTCCCAGTTGTTTGCAACAACACCCAATCCAAACAAATAGTGGTTTTTGAAAACCCAAATTCGAATTCAAAGCTTCAAAGCTTTTTAACGGCTGTCAATGGTGGAATTGCTGCTCTCTTTTCCTTTGCTTTACATTACTGAAATTAGGGATTGAGAGATAGAGAGAGACGTAGAGAGAATTCTCAATTTTTTGCAAAAACACCCAACTCAAACAAATAATATTTTTTGAAAACCCAAATTTGAATTCAAAGCTTCAAAGCTTTTTAATGGTTGTCAATGGAGGAATCGTGGGTGAGTGCAAGATAGTGGTAGAGCGGGTGGGATGTGGAGAGAGAAACGTGGGGAGAGTGGAAGATACATTAGAGTTATTTTAGGACCTAATTATTATTATTAATTCCCTTAAAATATATATAAATATTAATTAGATATATAAAATATAATTATAGTAAAACTTGAAGTGGGAGGGTAATATAGTTTCATATAGCGTGTAGGAATGTAAAAATTCCGATTATTATCTATACTTTTGCATTTACACAAAAACTGGAGGAGCAAAGTTGATCAATTTCCTTACGTTTTGTATATTACCCTTTCCACGAAACGCTGTTCTTAACCTCCAAGATTTTCAGTGAAGCATCAAAGTGAAGTGGAGGAGCACCAAACTCGGAGCCCCGACACAAAGGCAAATGGCGGAGGCAGAAGCGCCAAATCGGAGCCCCGAAATCCGGAAAGACAGAATCCACAACAGGTGGGTCCTATTCTCGCCGGCGAGATCACGGCGGCCGTCTGACTTCAAGGCAAAATCGAACCCACAACCGAACAATAAAACAGAATGCCCATTTTGCGCCGGCCACGAGCACGAGTGTGCGCCGGAGATTTTTCGTGTGCCGGCAGATTCCACCGTCGATTGGAAAATCAGAGTTATTCAAAATCTCTTTCCGGCAGTCAGCAGAGAATTGGAGTTCCAAAATCCGGTTTCTGCCCTCGGGGACGTAGCTGTTAGTGGGTTCGGGTTTCACGATGTGGTTATTGAATCGCCGGTTCATTCAGTAAATATGAGCGATCTTTCGCCGTCTCAAGTTGGGGATGTTATGCTGGCTTTTAAGAAGCGGACCGAGCAGCTTCAGAACTGTGATAATGTCAAATATGTTCAGGTTTTACTCTGATCCCGTATAAAAATGCATTGGTTTTCGTATTAATTTGTCTATATTTTGTAGTTGATACTGTATATTCATTCTTTGATTTTATATGAATTTCAAATAAATGCATTTAAAATCTGATATGGTTTGATTTTCATGGTAGATTATTTGAGTTTGTATTTTTAGTGACAGAAGAAAATCTGGTAGCATTTAAACGAAGTTGGTTTGATATGGTAACTATCAACTTGACTGTCAATTTGAACTATGTAACAGAACTCCTCTTAAACTAGTAAGTCATGTAGCAGTTTATCCAAAAAAAAAGACCTTGTAAATCATGTAGCATATTTGTAGAGTATCAAGCCAAACCTTGTTGGATATCCCAGATTACAAGCCATTTTTGAGAGGTATTGTTAGCCGCACATTCTTGTTACTTGGTTCCTGTTCCATTGCAGAATACTCTAAAATATGCACTTGTATCTACTCATACCAAATATATGTAAGAGAACTTGAGAAGTGATTGGTTGTCATGAAATTTGAGATGAAGGAGCACAATATCTGATCTCATGCCTTTTATGCGTGCAAGGAATTTGCAGTAGGGAACAGCATGTGTTGTTTTTTCCACTTTCTTGTTGAGTACTAATGATTTGTACTGTACTGAGCAAGATTGTCCCATCAAAGGCTACTGGACTATATAACACTAATTCATTCAATGGCTTATAAAGGTGTTCAAAAACCATGGAGCCTCTGCTGGTGCTTCAATGAGCCATTCTCACAGCCAGATGATTGCTCTTCCCATTGTTCCTCCAACAGTTTCTGCTCGTCTTGACAGTATGAGGGAATACTACAAGCAGACTGGGAAGTGCAGCCTGTGTGATATTCAACCAAATGAATTGTTAATTGATCAATCAGCCCATTTCATATCATTGGTTCCCTTTGCTGCAACTTTTGCTTTTGAGATTTGGATAATTCCTCGTGATCACTCCTCTCATTTTCATGAACTCGATAGTGAAAAGGTAATCGATGCTTTTCTTGTCCATAAGTTTGTTTTCATGAGAAAATTATGTGAAGTTAAACTAACTTTGCAAATATCAGTTATCTCCAAATTCTACGTGAGAAAAGTCACAACGGTAGACCATGAGGGCCTTGACTTTTCTCAAGTAGAATTTGCTGATTAGTGAAGAGAAAAGGAAAACTCATAAAAAAACTGATATTCAGGAAAAAGTGTACGCTGTTTCAGGCTAAACTAATTTTTTGATTGTTTCTACATCTCAACAACTACTTAGTTGGGAAGATTTTGTGATGTTCTACCAATCAAATATGCAGGCAAATGATCTTGGAGGGTTGTTGAAACTCATGCTTTTGAAGATGTCTTTGCAGTTGAACAATCCACCATTCAACCTCCTTATTCATACCTCCCCATTTCAAGTAGATCCCTCATATGCTCCTTCCACACATTGGTTTTTACAAATAGCTCCCCATTTGAGTGGAGTTGGTGGATTCGAGATAGCAACCGGATGTCATATAAATCCTGTTTTCCCAGAGGATGCTGCCAAAATTCTAAGGGATGTGATAATCCTTAATTAACAGTATTTAGGGGGAATCTATTAAATCTAATTATTCATATCTTTAGACACAGTAACTAAAGAGATAAAGAGGATGTGGATGCAGGGAAGTTGTACCCTTTTTATGTGGAGTTATGCGTAGATTCGATTTTGTGATCCATTACAAATCTTATCTTATGTTACACGGTCATTTTCACGCAAAAAATAATTCTCCCTCCTTGTTTTAATTTATGTGAATCTATTTTCTATTTAGTCTGTTCCAACAAGAATGACTTCTTTCCTTATTTGGAAACAATTTACCTTTATGCAATAATTTATAGCCACACAAAATATATGTGCCTCATTTTATACCACAAAGTTCAAAAGTCTTCTCGCTTTTTTTAACCTTCGTGCCCAATCAAATGGGTTCACATAACATTGAAACGGAGGGAGTACATGAGATTAATTAATAAATAAAATACATGAGATGTTTTTACACAGGAAGGTATGTAGGGAGGTATGCAGCAGAAAGAGGGTTCATCTGAACCCACTACTTTCAAGGAAAAATTTCACATAAGAACAATTGAGCTCCCTACTTTTTAATTTTATAGCCCATATTTCAATTTATAATTAACTAGCCCAAAAATAATAGGCTAATACTTAACATTCAACTCCAATAGATTCTCGAAATTACTATTTAATTTTTAAAAAAGATTGCTCAAGCTTTTAAGTTAATATTTTAATCAGTAACTGTGACTCAAATATTAGTTCGACAAACCAAATCCATTTGGGTGGTGAAAATTAGATTTTTAACAAGTTTAAATATGTGGGTTTAAATTTCGATTTTGATTTTGTGAGAATTTTAGAGTGGGTGTTATTTAGACTTGTTAGAAATAGTATAAGGAGGTTGTATATAAAATTTGAAGTCATTTAATGGAGATTTGGACTGGTTTTGAGCAAGAATTGTAACTGAAAATCGTGGAAGAAGTTCGTCTATAGACGCTTGTATAAAGGTGTATAAAAGTGTATAATAGTGTATAAGATATGTTTATACACTCATATACACTATTATACAAGATTATACATAATTATACAAAAAACTGACTTCGTCTTCTACCTTGCGTTTTTTTTGAAATTTAACTCAAATCTTGCTCAAATCTACTCAAAATCACTTCAAATTTAAATTTTGAACTCCTTTTGATATTTTCAATCAATTGGAACAACACCCAATCCAAACAACTAACAAAGTCAAACAATCCTATTTTCGAAAGAAAAGCTTTGAATGGCCTTCAATGGTGGACTTCTACTCTTTAATTTTCTGACATTGCAAACAGGGGAAGAAGCAGAAAATACACGGCCCCTCGAAGCATATGTAAGATTTGAGAAGAACAGAGAGTGAAAGTAATGGTTGTGAGAACACAGATTTAACTCCATAGCTTTTAGAAGCAATGGTTGTAAGAATACAGATTTTGAATTTGCTAATGCTTTCAAAATATGTACAATATGGGCTAGATAGGATAAAACTTAAAAATATGGACCATTTTTTGTTATGGTGTGAAGTCATGTGTATTTTTTTGTAATTCTTTCTACTTTCAATGCGGAATATAAATTTATGTATAAAGATTTGCTAAAATTACAATAAATAATAGATATGCACCCATAACTTTAAAAATATAATGGGTTTAATGTCAAAAAAATTTACATTGTGTACGGGTAAAATCGGGGGCAATGTTTACCCAGGTTCCCCAATAAAAGAACTTATATCCGACATCGGACATGGTAAAGCGACGCACCCTGGACCGAGTATAGCTCCTAGACCTCGGGAGACGCGGTGGACGGTTATGCATGACGGATGGGGGGTCGTAATACTCGCCTCAATCAGATATTACGGCGCAAATCTCTTTCAGTAACGATTATGGATCAATAACTACCGGAAAAAGAAGATTTTTACCTTTTTTAGACTTATACTAGGACTGAAATTCCCATACTATATAAGGGGAAATTTTTCTTTGATCTGACATATTGTAACACGCAATTCAAAGGAATAAAGTTTACTTTTGTCTTCTAGCAATTGTTCAACGCAATACTTGTCTGTTTTTCTTCATTCGCGACTGGGCTTGAACCGAGGGTCCAATCGAGGACGAGCTCACTGTTCGATCTAAGATCAGGCTTGGTCATAACATTGTGATTGGTTTGATCATTTTTTTTATTTCATTTATTTGTTGTTCTTAATTGTTCGTGTTGAATTAAACCACGTATCCTTTAAATCGCGTACGAATTTAATTGTTACCTAATTTTGGAGTAAACAGTTTGGCGCCCACCGTGGAGATAAGGATAATAGTGGTGATTTGATACGAATCTCCATAACACATCCTATTTTACGCTTGTTCTTTGAAATCTTAGTTCAAGATCAGCCTAAAAATGTCAAACTCTCAGTCGACTCACTTGAATGTTGACGCTGAATCAGGCTATCATAGGTAACATAATAATGTGGAATGATGTGCTTCCTGCCGATCCCAACGGTGTTCCAGCTGTCGACCCGGTCGATGCTAACTCGCAGATGACCATCAACATCAATTTGCCAACGGATCCCGAAAACAATGTTTGCGGGAGACCCCGACCAACAACTCGAGAAGAGCCCGAAAGTGAAGGCGATGGGGTGAGCCTACAGCTGATTTTTGAAATGTTGCAAGCTCAACAAGCGGCAATAGCACAACTGCAAAATCAAAGCCATGTCCCCAATAGGGTCGAGCCCGAACAATCCCGGAAAAGAACTCGGAGAGGCGAACAAATTACCGAGAGACCGAGTGAAGCCGAGCCCGGGATAAGTTCCGAGGTAATGAAGATGCTCGAGTTAATGAAGAAACTCACCCAAACAATCTTTATACATTTAATTCAAGAATCAATTATAAAAGCCTTAATGTAACGACCTGGCCGGTCGTTTTGAGAATTTGAGCTCCGTTCGATGGCATAAGGTCTTGAACAGCTTCACATTGTGTATATCGACCTGCGTGCATGGTTGGATTCAGTTACCGGATGATTCGGAGTCGAATTGGAAGAAGGATTCTAGTTTTGGAAGCTTAAGCGGTAAAATTTGACCAGAATTGGACTTTTGAGTAAACGGCTCCGGAATGGGTTTTGGATGATCTCAACAGCTTCGTATGGTGATTTTGGACTTAGGCGCGCGTCCGGATTCGGATAGGGTAATTTGAGGCATTTCGGCGAAAGTTGGAAAAAATTGAAGTTCGGAAAATGGAGAAGTTGACCCACAGTTCACTTTTTTGATATCGGGGTCAGAATGCGATTCCGAGACTTGGAGCAGCTCCATGATGTTATTTGGGACTTGTCACCCAGGGTGATCCGACCCCTTCGACGCTTTTTTCGCTGTATACCCCCTCCATCCTTCGGAAGTGGAATTTCCGGCCAGTTTTGAGTTTAGGAGTCGGAGTTTAAGACTCGGCAAAGGCATCAGCCTAGCGTCTGCAAAATTTGGCGTCATTCCGGGTTGAATTGATAGGTTTCGGCACGAGTTTTAAAAGTTGGGAGATTGAAAGTTCATATGCTCGATTCATGGTGCGATTCGTAGTTTCGTCGTGGTTTGATGTGATTCGAGACCTCGAGCGGGTCCGTGTTGGGGTATGGAACTTGTTGGTATGCTTGGACGGGATCTCGAGGGCCCCGGGTGTGTTTTGGACGAGTTGCGGATGATTTTCCATGGTTTTGGGGAGGCTGAGTTCTGGTGTGATCGTACCTGCGGACCCTAGGCGCAGGTGCGATGGTCGCAGGTGCGAAGGATGAGGCGTAGGTGCGAGAGGAGCTGGTCTGGGCAATCTCCGCAGATGCGGAGAATTGGAGCGCACGCAGGGTGCCGCAGGAGCGGATCCCTGGGTGCAGAAGCGGAGTGGAGCGCAGGTGCGGTTGGTCATGCGCACCTGCGGTTGCGCAGATGCGGCTAAGTTGGTCGCAGGTGCGGAAGTTCTGGCAGATTCATATAACTCAAGGGTTTGGTCATTTCTTCATATTTTGAGTTTTAAACTTCGAAATTGGGAGCTTCTTTTGGGGGTTTTCAAGCAAATCGATTGGGTAAGTATTCTTCGCCTAGAATCTAACCTATTCCATGATTTTATCTTCATTCTTATCATTTAATTTGTGTTTTGGGTTGAAGAAAATGTTGGTTTTTGAAGAAAATTTCTAAAATGAAAAATCATGATTTGAGGGACCAAATGGTATCGGAATCTGATAATTTTTGTATGGTTGAACTCGTAACGGAATGGGTATTCGATTTTTCTAAAATTTGTCGGAATCCGAGGTGCAGGTCCGAGGGTCGATTTTTGGACCGATTTTTGGATTTTTTAAATATTTGAGACTTTATGATCCGGAATAGTTTCTTGTGATATTGTGCTTTGAAGTTAATTTGGTTAGATTTGATCCGTTCGAAGGTCTTTTCACCCGAGAAGTGCATTTTAGAGCATCGGTTTTTCGTCTTTGAGGTAAGTATATTGCCAACCTTGTGTGGGGGAACTACCCCTTAAGATTTGAGTCTTCTATGTTGATTGTAGTTCGTGTACGTGAGGTGACGAGTGCGTGCTCGGACTTATTTGTGGAAAGTTACCCTCTTAGAGTTCTTAGGTCCTTATATTTACCATGTATGAAGTTTTTCTTGACACGTTGGGTTCCTACTTGCTAGTTTTACTTCTACATGCTTTAATTAGAGATAATTACTTTAGGATTCCCTCTTACTGTCTAATTGAAGCTTATTTGACTTAACTGAAGATTTTACCTCTTCTACCGTCATGCTATATTTTTCATAAACTGCTTATCTTTAATTGAAATTATTATTGTCTCATCCTATAATTGTTTAGCCTTAATTGGAGTTATGATTATCTTTTGCTGCTTACCCTTATTTGAATTGTTGAATATCTCTCATAATTGCTCAACCTCAAAAGGAGTTTAGATAACCTATATCTTAGTCGACTTGCCCTTATTTGAAACTATTTGACTCGTGTTGGCTTCTTATTGTTGACTTGAATATTGTGGGTTCGTTGCTACGTTTTTGTTTTTCCCTGGTTAAGCTGTTCTCTTTACGCCTAGCATTCTTTACCGTGATTATTCCTTATGAACGAGTTCTACCGTTTCTTTGTGATTTAAAGTTCTTGTATTGATTTACTCGTCGTACCTTGTATTACTGTCATTGTTGTTTTGTACTTGTTGTGGTGATGTGCGAGTTTTCTGTCGTGCTATAGTGGTTGTCTTTATTGGTTACGCTGCATATTTACTTTGGGACTACGGACGTATTCCGGGAGACCCCCATGTACTGCATATTTATTTTGGGACTACGGACGCATTCCGAGAGATCCCCCAGCACTGCATATTTATTTTGGGACTACGGACGTATTCCGGGAGATCCCCATGTACTGCATAATAAATTCGGGACTACGAGATGGGATCCTGGTAGATTCCCCTGTTGATATATCTGTGTTCGGAGCTGTTAATCTTCTATACTTAGGTGTCACAGGGTGACCTATACTCGAAGGATATTTACTTGAAAAGTTGCATTTGAAAAGGATTCATCTTGAAGAAGCTATGTTTGAAAGACATTTATTTGGAAAGTATAATTGAAAAGCATTTACTTGAATAAACTATGTTTAAAAGACATTTATTCGAAAAGCATTTATCTTGAAAGAACTATGTTCGAAGGATATTTATCTGGAAAGTTTATATTTGAAAAGTAATTATCTTGAAAGAACTATGTTTGAAGGATATTTATTTGAAAAGTTTATATTCAAAGGAAGTATATTTCAAAAGAATTTCCTATTGGAAAGGATTATATTTTAAAGAGTCCAATATAAAAACTTACGGGTGAAAGTTTACACTTGAAGGATTTGACTAATTTATTGGGGTTGTTGGCTAAGACCTGATGTGGAAACTATTGCAGTGCTGAGTTACTACTTGCCCTTACTGTATTGTGATTTTCGAATTTGGGCTGTGTTCCCGTCCATCCTTCTGTGTCTTATTGTGGTGTTCTGTTATTACTTGTTGTTTTTCCTTCCTTATTGTAGTTGCTATGTTGTTAGCCATATCGTGTAGTCATTAGATAGATTTCATGTTCTGTCATCCCTATACTTATGCTTGTTCAGTTTATTAGACCAGTAGGTGTCTTGACTAGTCTTCGTCACTACTTCACCGAGATTAGTCTTGATACTTACTGGGCACCGCTGTGATGTGCTCATACTACACTTCTGTATATTTTTGTGCAGATCCAGGTATTGATCGTTAGTAGCTGTGCGGATCATTGCTAAGGAGACTCAAGGTAAACCTGTTGCTGCGTTCGCAGGCTTCGGAGTCACCTCCTTACTTGTATTCAATTGTTTTTACTCATTTCTAAACAGTTGTATTTAGAAGTTGTAGCTAACTCTGTAGAGCTTATGACTTGTACTACCGGTTTTGAAAAAATATAAATTTTGTAAAGATTTCTATATCGAGACTGTTAAATTTTCTTTATTTTACTGATATTCAATAAATGTTAGGCTTACCTAGTCCATAAGACTAGGTGCCATCACGATACTCAACGGAGAAGAAATCGAATCGTGACACTTAAAATTTCTAACTTTAGAAATTTGAGGTTTGATTCTCCTCAACTTTTAGGGTTAATAGCTAATCTAAAAATTTTATTTTTAAAAAAAATGTTTATCAACTAACAACTATGATCTTCGCTAACAACGGTAGTTAAAAGTGGGTAGCGGAGTTTATCTTGATTGCAAAGCTCTAAGTTTGGGACAAAAACCTTGTTCCTAAATTCTTGTTGAAAATCTAGTGATTCGAATATGTAATCATGTTAGAATCGATGTTTGGAAATAGTAATTTAATTTTATTCGCGTTAAAAACTCACCTTATGTAGTATTTGGACTCTTGGATGCCTTGAGGATAAGAGAAAAGGTCTGATTGCTGAAGAATAAAACTATTTTCTCTCTCCCCGACCCTTTTATACTTGGAGCAAAATTTATGCGTAGCCACACGTAGCTTATGCATGCCAATGCATAGATACACCCCTTCCCTTTCTCCCTTTTCTTCTCCGCTAGAAATAAATGCATCTTCTATATGTGAATGCGCGTAACTTACGTGGCTTTAGTTGTTCTCATGCATAGTCTCGGCTGCTCCACGCATAGCCTTAGTTGTTCTGCTACCCTTTAGTAAAAAGACCATAATTTATTGTGGGAATATCAGAATAATGAACGGTTTGAAGGTATAGAAACTAGATTTAAAGATCTTTTTACGATAAAATATGGCTCATAGCTCAATTCATCATTTATTGGGAGATATAATTATTTGAAGTTAGGACATATACGACTATATTCGCTTTCTTCTCTTAACCATTCCAATTTATTCCAAACTTCTTCTTCCCTATTCTAAACATCCCCACAACATTCTGAACACTCATGTTTCTAATTTTGATCCTAAACAGGGACGTACCTTAGAAAAAAAATTGTGGGGCATTACAAGAAAAGTTAAGACAATTAATATTATTTAATTAGAGGTTATGCGGAGGAAGTTCTACGCCTTACCTTTAAATTTGAAGTAAAGTGTCACGACCCAAAATCCACTAAGGGTCGTGGTGGCACCGGACACCGTTGTCAGGCAAGCCAACTGAAATACTTAATTAGATTCCAATTTTAACAATTATGAAAACCAAGATTTTCCTTTAAATTTCATAAGTAAAAAAAGATATCTGCTTCAATTCAAATTAAATAATAAGCAATAAATACAAAATATTTCAAAACCATCCCAGAACCCGGTGTCACAAGTGCATGAGCAATTTCTAAGAAATAATATAATACAACAACCGTCCGGAATACAATATTGGACAGGAAAAAAATACAGATAACTGAAAGAGACTCTACTGGCTGCGGGTCGCCTCGAGAAGTGCAGCTCAACTAAGTCTCTGTATCAACCATGCTGCTACGCCCAGTAGGCCACTAGAGTTACATATACCTGTGCAACAAAAATGCACAAAAGTGTAGTATGGGTACAAAAACAACGTGTACTCAATGAGTATCCCGTCTAATCTCGAAGAAGTAGAGACAAGATGGTCGACTTCGACACTTACTATTGGTCCAATAATGATGTCAATAATACATTAAATCGTGGATTTCTATAAACATGATTTTAATTCAATAGAAGGAGACAAGTAAACAATTAATTCGTTTATAGGAAATTTTCAAAATTCCTTTTCATTATTATCCAAATATTCTCAAGCCATAAAGAGGCAATAACAACTTTAATAAGTTCAAGGTAACAATACAAGCATGCGCAAATCATGCCGAGGCGTACGACCCGCTCTAACAGAAAATAAATTGTGCACTGCCGAGGGTCGAACGGCGCGAACCATAGATGCATCTACTACCCCGCTCGCGAACTATCCATGCGACGCGGTCAACATAAAATAAACAATCACCCTGCTCGCGAATCATACATGCGACGCAGGCACACATAGAAATACATGCTCAGATGGCCAATTAAGAATTTATCGAAGAATATTTATTCAATAAAAGCCACTTTCTCTTTTAACAATTTAAGAAAAGAAGTTTGATCCTTTTTGAAATTTATTTAGTAATTCGATGTGGTTTAAGCAATTCGAGCTGTCAATAAGTTTACGATTAATTCAAGTATAGCATGCTTTTGGGTCCTAGACTACCCGGACAATAGCATAATAGTAGCTACGCATGGACTCTCGTCACCTCGTGCGTACGTAGCCCCCACAAATAGGAGCACATAACTAATTAATTCACCTATGGGGACAATTCCCTCTTACAAGGTTAGANTTTTTTTTTCTTCATATTATTCTTTTTTTTTTAATTTCCGCTAGTGGTGTATTATTTTACAAAACAAGTGCACATTTCTTCTTTTTATTGGTTCCACTCAAAATCCACACCACACTTAGTTCCTTCTTACTTCTTTTAGCGCTTATTTTGCAATCAAAGTGCTTTAAGAGGCACAAGGACCAAAACAATATCAATTACGAACAAAGAGGGTATAGGCTTGTAATGTGGGTGCCAAATAAAAGTCTATGAGCTCAAAAGGGTTAACTACTCAAATATATAATTTTCTCTCAATTCCATACCCAAAATCATGGTCGAAATCCAAGAACACTAATTTTCTAGGTTTTCCCTCAAACCCTCAATTTCTACCAATTTACATGCTAAAATCCATACAAAATCAATATATATAACTCAAGATAGGTGGGGTTAGCTTACCTTATCGATGATGATGAAACATCCCACTTGAAGCTCTCCAAAATCGCCCATACCAAGAGAAAAATGTGAAATGAACTCAAACCCCGATTTTAAAACACCCTTCTGCCTCCAGCAATTTCCACATCTGCGGAAAAATGACCGCATCTGCGGTCCCGTATTTACGGAAAAATGACCGCATCTACGGTCCCGCATCTGCGGAAAAATGACCGCATCTGCGGTCCCTTCACTTCCAGCCCAAAACCGCATCTGCGGTTGAAGTGCCGCATCTGCGGTCCAAAAACCGCAGATGCGGTTATGACAGCAACCAGCAACCTCAGCCTTTCAAAAATCTCATTTTTGATCCGTTAACCACCCGGAATCCACCCGAGGCCCCCGGGACTCCAACCAATCATACCAACCAGTCCCAAAACACATTACGGACTTGCTCGAGGCCTCAAATCATACCAAACAACGCTAAAACCACGAATCGACCTCCAGTCCAAGCTTTATGAACTTTAGAATTTCAAACTTCTACTTTCGATGTTTAAACCTATCAAATCACGCCCGATTGACCTCAAATTTTGTAGACAAGTCATATTCGACATTACGGACCTATTCCAACTTTCGAAATCGGGTTCCGACCCCGATATCAAAAAGTTCACTTCCGGTCAAACTTCTCAAAAACTTTCAAATTTCTATCTTTAGCTAGGGGTGGGCATCGGTCGGTTCGGTTTGGTCGTGAATATTATCGGTTCTTCATATCGGTTATCTATTTATAAATATACTAAACTGATAACCGAACCGATAAGATATCGATTATCGGGTATCAGTTAGTCGGTTATCAATCCTTATCGGTTCGGTTATCGGTTTACTCGATAAGAATAAAAACTATTCAAAATTTTATTATAGAAATCGTGACCATACTAATAAGAGAAAGGAATTGAATTTTTGCTCTTAAGAGAAGAGGATTAAATTTCAACTTAGAAAATAAACCTTTCTTTGCATTTGAAAATCCCAATGAACGATCTCAATTTTCAAAGTTATAAGTTAATAGGAGTAAGGGATAAGACATTCAACAATCTAATCTTACTAACTATTTCACTGCGGGCAGGCATAATTCATAGGAAAATAATAAAATCCTAATCTTGTAAATACTAAAGAATTAGTGCAACAAAAGAAACAAATAGAAAAACTAAATATCTGAACAACTAATTCTCTAAAGTTTAAAACTAAAAATCTTAATTGAAAAATTAAAATGACAATTTCAGAAAAGTTTAAAACTTACTCTAAGGATTAAGGTCAGAAGATGAAGATAACTCCTGAGAGAATGAAGCCATAAGGTGGTTTTATATACTTAGTGGATAAAACTATAATTTTAATAAAACTTATTGGGCTATCGGTTAAACCGTTAATAAAATTGGGCAAACTGATACCCGAACCGATAACCCATAAGTCAAATAACATTAAACCGTTATCGAACTATTTACCCAATAACCCGATACCGATAACCCAATAGCATTTTATCGGTTTGGTTTATCGGTTATACCCAATATATGCCCAGCCCTATCTTTAGCCAAATGACTCCAAAATGACCTACGGACCTCCGAATTCACTTCCGATCGCGCTCCCAACTCCAGAATCACCATACGGAGCTATTCACAGACTCGGAATCCCAAACGGACATCGATAACACTGAAATGCACTTCAAGCCATACTTATGAAATTTCTTCTAAAATACTAACTTCCACAATAAGCGCCAAAACGTTCCCGGGTTATCCAAAACCCGAACTTGGCATACGCCCAAGTCCGAAATCATCATACGAACCTGCTGGAACCTTCAGTTCCCAATTCCGAGGTCGTTCACTCAAAAATCCCGTCCTAGTTAACTCTTTCAACTTTAAGCTTCCGAAATGAGAATTCTCTTCCCAAATCAACTCCGAATTTCCCGAAATTCAATTCCGACCACACGTACAAGTCGTAATACCTGAAATGAAGCTGCTCATGGCCTCAGACTGCTGAACGACGCGCTGGGGCTCAAAACGACCGGTCGGGTCGTTACATTCTCTCCCACTTAAACATACGTTCGTCCTCGAACGTGCTGAGAGCTACATTGAAGTAGTCTGAAATCACTGGTTAACACCTCATGCACCTTCCCATGCTACCCCAACTCAGTTGAGCACATTAGCTCGATCAATTCTGAAGATATTTCCTTTTATTCAAGCAAATAAGCTTAGAGTCCAATTCCAACATCCGGAATTCTATGCTAGGCCTGTATCCAACATACGCTCATCATATCAATCACTACACGCAGTACCAAGACGTGACTGCATACCTTAGCTGAATTCACACCTTGCACCATTTTACTCCTAGGACCACAGTAACATTCTCTGATCAATTTAGTCGAAATTCCACGAATCGGATGCTCCCATTGCACCGCATAACATACATAGGTCTTGCTCAAACTCTTACAATACCGCCATGACGGAAAAGATGTGCATAAATTCATAACCGACTGCCGAATCAACAAATCATTAGGTCTATACTCCTGACAAGAACCATGATCTCATTCCGAACCGAATAATGGTCTTAGCTCCGTAATATACTTCATATAGTCAGATTGCACTGATCTCGAATTCAATGATCTCGTCTCACCCAGTACGAATTGCTCAGGCAATAAGCCACCCCGACATGACCAAAGGTCTCATATGATGCTACAATGTGCCAATAGGCTACCATATCGAGCGCGATATAAAGGAAAGCAAACTTTGAGAAAGAAATTCAACTACACCGCTCGCGAATCATACATGCGACGCGGTCAACTTAATTAAATAACCACCCCGCTCGCGAATCATACACGCGACGCAGGCACACAGCTAATATAATCTTTCCTCATAAAATAGGAAACAAAACACATAAAAACAGATACGGGGAATTGTACTCAGCTTCACACTGTTGCGGCGCGCAACCCGATCCGAACAACATAACCATGGCGGCGTGCCACCCGATCCACCCATAAAACTCGCATAAGGAGATACGCACCGAGCTAGATTGCTCATTTCAATCATATACCAAATATCGGTCACAAGCACACTAAGTGCATAATTCCATCCCTGGGGAGACATATAGCGCCAGAAGCCACAAGACTCAAGCACAACTGAGGTGCGATATACGATCTGAAGTCTCAAAAGCCATCCTGCTCATATAACATTATTTCTACGCGGATCCTCAACACATAAGCAATTTCTCAAGCCGTCTCACAACTCACACGGCGCAATGTATCACTACATGAAATATCTGACAACAAAATAACACCCTGACTACTCCTCCATAAGGAGCGCTTTACTGAAATGAGCACGTTTGGCCTGATATAGAGCCCATATTCACATTTGAATCTATCCACCGACCTCAAGCTGATTCTAGTCGCACTGAACTAGGCTAATTACATTTCAAAGGTCCACAATAACTCCTCTTCCGCTCATAACACATAAGAGCATCCATCATAGTCGGAGAAATCATCCGCAGTCCACAACTCAATAGATTGAGTGCCCTCCAGGCATATATTCTCAAATCAACGATATTATCACAACCTTCATACTTGGTTTAAGTCTTTAATCAATCAAGTGACTACCTGCAACACTTATACAATCTTCCTGTGGGACACACTCCCACAACCTACCATAACAAATAACTGGGTCGTACCTCCAAACCACCGGCCGCACTAACGCTGAAAAGCGATCAAGAATCATTGACCAGGATGCAAAGCCTTTTTCACAAAATACCGATCTCAGGTGACACTGAAGACAATACCAACTTACCTTAAACATCGAAACTCCTTTCCTGCTTATCCGAGCTCGTGACATCCTTGTCCACACCGAGCTGTTACCTTGATCTTTACTTCAAATTCCATACCACTCACTGCACCTAACATGCCAACATACGATAGAACACGCTTTTCATCATAGCTTCGGAACCACTATTAGGCTAACACTTCATCATATAAAAGCTTTTCATTTATCTCGCTTCAGGAGAACCATAGCAACACACATGTGAATTCTCACAGCCGTGGAAATAGGCAAATCTCTAAGTAGTGGTCTACCCCACCATAACCCTTCCGGGATCCGCCTACACGTAACATGCCATAACAGTGGAATACCTCTGAATAACATCAATTACGGCGCCACAAATCACTTACATAATTCGCCGAAGGAACCGATTACTGCCACCAATATGCCAATTCAACTAGGGCTAACCATTCCAACTTCTTCCAATTATCCTTGATTGCCTTAGAAATAATGATAACTCCATTCAGCACATAACACCCTCCATCCGCACTCATCCCGAGTGACCATGAATCACGAGACCATGCTGTCTCAAATTCCACGAACCATTTCGTACCTCCCAATTGCTACATCGCAAGTCGAAACATCATAGAACATGCTGTGCCTCTTCTCATAGGCTGCTATCAAGCTTGATTCTTAACCGTACCTATAGGCTCGAAATCATTAGGCATCACACCTCATCTTTTGAATTCACTAGGACCGTTGTTGAGAGCCACCCGCTCTGACTTGGCCCCGAATTTAATAAACTCTATGAATCTTCTATCACGTGAATACCCTCTCGGCGAAGCTCCCGGCCGAATCACTTCCCTTGGAACCCGCATCAATACAAAGCATGAATCCTGAATCCTTTCCAAATCTGAACATGAGCCAATAAGGCCAACCTTAGCACACCTTTAACAGTCCCTTTGCTCAAATTACCACCCAAGCTCTCTTCCCGTGTCTGAAATAACCCATCAACATGCTAACAACCAGAACTTCGCAAGTAGCTGTTCGTGCGACCCAATCATAGACGGTGGGACTCTCCCACTTAGCTCGAAGCCACTATTACACAACCCTGGAGTTCACCAGGATTCTCAATCTCTTATTGACATAACCTTGCGCAATCAACTGCCAAATTTCTCGATATCCTACTGTAGAAACCCCCTTTTTATACTCTGAATCATCAGCAACATTCGCACGACCGATCCCTTCGCTGCATAACAAATGGAATTCTTTGCAGAAGCCTCGCCAATCACGCGGCCGCTAACCTGCTCACAGGAATAGCCCACCTGTAGAAATCACACCCCGACATCTTCCAACGCTGCTGCACGGGGTACAATCACTACGACATCAATAACCCATCCTGAGTCCGAGCTCACTCTCCAGCTGCACAAGTCCATTCACCCCTCGTGGACACCAACTAAATGTGCGACAACATTCTTCCAATTCAAAGTTATCTTGTATCCTTCTTCATTCAAGCAGCTCCTTCCCGTTATACCAAATCTCCTGCCGCATAATAGCCCATACTTCAAATTAAATCCGTAGACCCCAATCACCAATCAGTAACATTCTCAAATCACTCCAAACTCTCCTTAAAGTACGTGGTCATCCCACTGCAAAGCCCATATGTAACTCCGCCACTCTCCCACTTTGGCGGAACTCATCCCCTTAACCGATTACTCGACCCTTGGCCTCTTATACTCGGCCTTCTAGAAATTTTAGCCACCGTTTAACACTTCCCACATGTCTTTCCTCATCCTTTGTTGTTCAGCTGCTGCCTTAAATAAAATCTATCTTCGTGGCACTTGAACCCACGATTGCTGCTAACTTTACACCTTTCGGAAGGTCATCTTTCTCATACCGTCGACATTAGAAACACCGATTCATCCACCGCACCCTGCGATATCTGACACCCGCATCTTCGATACTATCTCCCAATAGCTTGCCCCAAAGGCGAATTGTAGAAGGTCATAACACCGGCGAGCTTAGTGCGTTCAATTAGGACAACGACATCCCCTCATAGAAGAAAGCTCCACCATTCTCGCAAATACCAAGTCTCATTCCTCTACCATCCCGAATCTGCACATTCTTAGTTCGATTGCCTTTCCCCTGCCGGAAATAAAGTACTGAATCTCTAGATTATGCACTGAGTAAACTTCCCTTCAAGTCATTCACTGCCCCGACACGTGGGCAAACATCCTACCATCATATCACTACTGCGGAACAACCGTTCATAAGCATCATGGCAACTTGTGCCTAGCCTCAGAGCCCTCAGAAGTACCGCTACTGGGCTGAAACAATAAAATATCCTTCCACAAGGCGACGATAATAGCTCGGACGACTATACGGGGAGAAACACCCCGCACTGCATCGGTAGTACCATAAAAATTCTTCAATTCTCGATTTATAAGAAGCGGTTCGCGTCGCACATGATTGAATAGGAATGAATTAAAGGTATACGCCTCCAAGGATCAAATCGCACGATAAGGAATCAAGAAGGGAAGTACTCCTAACAGTCCTGCAGCCTCCCGAGGATAAGTACAGACGTCTCCGTACCGATCCGCGAGACTCTACTAGACTTGCTCATGACTCGTGAGACCCTAGGAACCTAGTCTCTGATACCATGTTGTCACGACCCAAAATCCACTAAGGGTCGTGGTGGCGCCGGACACCGTTGTCAGGCAAGCCAACTAAAATACTTAATTAGATTCCAATTTTAACAATTTTGAAAACCAAGATTTTCCTTTAAATTTGATAAGTAAAAAAAGATATCTGCTTCAATTCAAATTAAATAATAAGCAATAAACACAAAATATTTCAAAACCATCTCACAACCGGTGTCACAAGTGCATGAGCAATTTCTAAGAAATAATATAATACAACAACCGTCCGGAATACAATATTGGACAGGAAAAAAATACAGATAACTGAAAGAGACTCTGCTGGCTGCGAGTCGCCTCGAGAAGTGCAGCTCACCTAAGTCTCCGTATCAACCATGCTGCTACGCCCAGTAGGCCACTAGAGTTACATATACCTGTGCAACAAAAATGCACAAAAGTGTAGTATGAGTACAAAAACAACGTGTACTCAATGAGTATCCCGTCTAATCTCGAAGAAGTACAAACGAGATGGTCGACTTCAACACTTACTAGTGGTCCAATAATGATGTCAATAATACATTAAATCGTGGATTTCTATAAACATGATTTTAATCCAATAGAAGGAGACAAGTAAACAATTAATTCGTTTATAGGAAATTTTCAAAATTCCTTTTCATTATTATCCTAATATTCTCAAGCCATGAAGAGGCAATAACAACTTTAATAAGTTCAAGGCAACAATACAAGCATGCGCAAATCATGCCGAGGCGTACGGCCCGCTCCAACAGAAAATAAACTGTGCACTGCCGAGGGTCGAACGGCGCGAACCATAGATGCATCTATTACCCCGCTCGCGAACTATCCATGCGACGCGGTCAACATAAAATAAACAATCACCGTGCTCGCGAATCATACATGCGACGCAGGCACACATAGAAATACATGCTCAGATGGCCAATTAAGAATTTATCGGAGAATATTTATTCAATAAAAGCCACTTTCTCTTTTAACAATTTAAGAAAAGAAGTTTGATCCTTTTTGAAATTTATTTAGTAATTCGATGTGGTTTAAGCAATTCGAGCTGTCAATAAGTTTACGATTAATTCAAGTATAGCATGCTTTTGGGTCCTAGACTACCCGGACAATAGCATAATAGTAGCTACGCATGGACTCTCGTCACCTCGTGCGTACGTAGCCCCCACAAATAGGAGCACATAACTAATTAATTCACCTATGGGGACAATTCCCTCTTACAAGGTTAGAAAGGAGACTCACCTCGCTCCGAAGATCCATAACCGGCATTCCACGCCCTTCCGAAGACTCGAACCGATGAACAAAGCTCCAAAGCTAGCCAATAATGATACCAATCCATTAATATATACTCGATTATTTATTACAACCCGATTTATAACAATTCCTAACCCCGATCGAAAAGTTGACGAAAATGCCCTCGGGCCCACGTGCCCGGATTTTCAAAATTTTTGAAGAATAAGTTTACCCATAGTCTCACGAACTCAAATATATAATTTTCTCTCAATTCCATACCCAAAATCATGGTCGAAATCCAAGAATACTAATTTTCTAGGTTTTCCCTCAAATCCTCAATTTCTACCAATTTACATGCTAAAATCCGTACAAAATCAAATATATATAACTCAAGATAGGTGGGTTAGCTTACCTTATTGATGATGATGAAACACCCCACTTGAAGCTCTCCAAAATCGCCCATACCAAGAGAAAAATGGGTGAAATGAACTCAAACCCCGATTTTAAAACACCCTTTTGCCTCCAGCAATTTTTGCATCTGCGGAAAAATGACCGCATCTGCGGTCCCTTCACTTCCAGCCCAAAACCGCATCCGCGGTTGAAGTGCCGCATCTGCGGTCCAAAAACCGCAGATGCGGTTATGACAGCAACCAGCAACCTCAGCCTTCCAAAAATCTCATTTTTGATCCGTTAACCACCCGGAATCCACCCGAGGCCCCCGAGACTCCAACCAATCAGACCAACCAGTCCCAAAATACTTTACGGACTTGCTCGAGGCCTCAAATCGTACCAAACAACGCTAAAACTACGAATCGACCTCCAATCCAAGCTTTATGAACTTTAGAATTTCAAACTTCTACTTTCGATGTTTAAACCTATCAAATCACGCCCGATTGACCTCGAATTTTGCAGACAAGTCATATTCGACATTATGGACCTATTCCAACTCTCCAAATCGGGTTCCGACCTCGATATCAAAAAGTCCACTTCCGGTCAAACTTCTCAAAAACTTTTAAATTTCTACCTTTAGCCAAATGACTCCAAAATGAACTACGGACCTCCGTATTCACTTCCGATCACGCTCCCAACTCCAGAATCACCATATGGAGCTATTCACAGACTCGGAATCCCAAACGGACATCGATAACACTGAAATGCACTTCAAGCCAAACTTATGAAATTTCTTCTAAAATACTAACTTCCACAATAGGTGCCAAAACGTTCCCGGGTTATCCAAAACCCGAACCGGGCATACGCCCAAGTCCGAAATCATCATACGAACCTGCTGGAACCTTCAGTTCCCAATTCCGAGGTCGTTCACTCAAAAATCCCGTCCTAGTTAATTCTTTCAACTTTAAGCTTCCGAAATGAGAATTCTCTTCCCAAATCAACTCCGAATTTCCCGAAATTCAATTCCGACCACACGTACAAGTCGTAATACCTGAAATGAAGCTGCTCATGGTCTCAGACTGCTGAACGACGCGCTGGGGCTCAAAACGACCGGTCGTGTCGTTACATAAAGTGATAAAAGAAGATCTTATAAATCAATTTACGAGTTCACCAAAAATTATACCCGGTGATGTTAAAGTTGTTATATATGTACACCGAAAAAGACACTCTCAACATCGATTCATGTATTTACTAAGTAAAAACACCTATATATATATAT